>NC_059344.1:31272570-31645070 GCF_019703515.2 Myxocyprinus asiaticus | reverse complement strand
AGTGACCCGTCTGTGTCACGCCGACCGCTGCTGAGTGATGGAGGCTGCTCTCGCTAGACTAACAAAACCACCGACGGGCCGAGCTCGAGGGAACGCGTGGTCACTTCTGACAAACCGCAGTTGAACTCTGATGAAATATAGTTTCCCTGAAAATCAGGAAGCATGAAATGTGTTATCGACACCTGCGGTTGTACCCATGACTTGTTCAGAAACGCAGTGAAAGTAAAACCTGAGACCTATGGACTGCTTTAAAAGATGGCAGACTGTAGTAATGGAGAAGGTTGGGGGTTGTTTTTGTAATTCTGGTAGGAAGGCAAAGATACATTGACAGATTGAAACGAATGACACTGGTGGTGGGTGTAGTGGTATATATTGCATTAGAAATTTATTTTGGCCTTAATAGAATAGTTCACCCAAAAAATGAAAATTCTCTCCTTATTTATTCACTCTCATGCCATCCCATATGTGTCTGACTTTCTTCTGCAGAACACACAGATTTGTAGAGGAATATTTCAGCTCTGTAGGTCCATACAATGCAAGTGAATGGTGACCAGAACTTTGAAGCTCCAAAAAGCATATAACGGCAGCATAAAAGTAATCCACAGGATTCCAGTGGATAAATCCATGTTTCCAGAAGTGATATGATAGGTTTGGGTGAGAAACAGATCAATATTTAAATCTTATTTTAACTATAAAGCTCCGCCTTTGACCAGCCCTGACCAGTAGGTGGCGATATGCACAAAGAATGCGAATCGCCAAACAGCAAAAGTAGAATGTGGAAGTGAATGTGGAGATTTATAGTAAAAAAAAGGACTTAAATATTGATCTGTTTCTCACCCACTTCTGTTATATCGTATGGATTTAACCACTTGAGTCTAATGGATTACTTTTATGCTGCCTTTATGTGTTTTTTGGAGCTTTGAAGTTCTGCCCACCTACAGGGCTGAAATATTCTTTAAAAATATTCGTTTGTGTTCTGCAGAAGAAAGTAAGTCATACACATCTTGAATGGCATCAGGGTGAGTAAATGATGAGAGAATTTAATTATTTTGGGCGAACTATCCCTTTAAACTTGATTAAATCATGTAAACTTCATTATTTGGATCAGCTGTAGTTCAAATAAATGATGTTATTTTTCAGGCACCTCACCAGCCTGGTCAGCCAGGCTTCAAATTCACTGTAGCAGAATCTTGTGACAGGATCAAAGACGAATTTCAATTCCTTCAAGCTCAGTACCACAGGTAAATACTGTTGTTAATTACCCATATATTGATGCATGCGTATTATGCATTAAACACCTGTTTACTAAAAGGAATTTGTTGCCTTAGGTTGTGTTGCAAAAGTGTTTGTATTTAACAACAAAAAGAGCTTTTTAAGGACTGTTATTTTTCACCTGAGAAGGCTGAGAAAGCATTCTGGATCTGACACTTTCCCTATCACGTTTTAGTCTTAAAGTGGAGTATGACAAACTGGCCAATGAGAAGACAGAGATGCAGCGACACTATGTCATGGTAAGAGCAAGTTTTTATTTTATTTTTTATAAAACAGAAATCTCCTATCTGTTGTGCTTTTATGTTCCCTGAAAACTTCAATATGTTTATCTGAGCTAATGTTTAGTGTCCAATACTCCTGCTTATTGCTTTATGGTGCTTTTATTGATTTTACCATAGGATTATTGTTGAGATTATAAGTGTGTGGGTGTTTTTATTTGTAGTGAAATGCCTTTAGGGTCTTTTGGGCAGGGTGTTGTTAATACACACTGACCTGAGATGGTGAATATCTCTTGATTTAAGCGAGAGAATGACAAGCTTGCATTCCCTGATATAGTTTAATCTCAGTTTAAAGTAACAGGTCTATCATAAGACACATCAAAGACCTGGACTAATCAGGTTTAGATTTTTGTTGCGAATGCAATTCTAGGATACATCACAGAGTAAGGATATAATGAAGTAAACATATCTGGAACGAGTCTGAAAGAGTGACTTCAACAAATTAAAAAACAAAGCATGACAGTGAGTGTGACTTTTTTGTTGTTGTCTTAAATTACATGGGGCTCTGACATGGCTGAAACATTATCAACCTTCAGGCTGTTTGCAGTCTCATTCAATATTGACCATTGTGTGCAGTTCATGCAAACACTAATATTAGTGTGGCAAAATGGCTCTTATTAGAAATCCAGTGAGTGGAAACTGAATTCCATCGGGATGTGATGTAATAGTGCACAGGTTGAACAGTGTTAACACAGCGCTCTTCTCTTATCTTATTTGAACACGCAGTAGGTAGTGACTCAACGTTTTCTGAGGAATGCTGAATGGTAAAGGCCACTAGCAGATAAACTAAATAAAATACACAGATATGCTCTGAGAAAAAAAGGTGGTCTCACTGATGTTTGCAGAATTGAATGATTGCAGTAGTTGTTGGGCTGGACATAGTCTGATCGACTACTTTGAGTATAGAAAATACTTGCCATCTTGAAATGACACAAATGCCTTTGAGTGAACTTCACTGAAGAATAAATGATTCTTGGAGATGGGGAAAAAGACTGTGGAAAAATAAATAGAAAGGGGCAGTGAGGGATGAGAGAACAAGATAGGTGTTTGTCAAACTTTGCTAGATTTGATTGTGGTGTTTGAGACTACTGTTTTTTTCATTAATGGTATTAGGCAGAGTTAAAGTTGCTAAATAAATGCTCCTTTAACCAGGCTGTTATCGGAGTACTAGCTTTGTACACTTTTCTTTTTTAGTGTGCTTTCTGTTTAACTCTGGGAAGTTCAGCTAATAGGTGCATGATATTTTGAGGCCTGTGATGGTCTACAACAACCAGTAATGTTACACTACTACTTGTGTGCTAAATTAATATTTTTTTTTTCCCCCCCTTGCAGTACTATGAGATGTCCTATGGGCTGAACATTGAAATGCATAAGCAGGTATGTGATCCATATGTGCGCATACACACCATATTCATTTTGTCAGACATTATGTGCGGGTTGCACTTGAGTTGTAGTGTTTAATTCTCTTTTATGTGATGTCTGCCAGGTCAGAAAGATGATAATGACACAGCAGGGTCATTGCAGACATTATTAGACAGTTTAGTAACTTTTGGGAAGTGTACTGCAGAGCAGTATCTACCTGCTTGGACTCTTTAAAGCCACAAATGTGACTGAAATGCCTCAGTGTTCCATCTGTCATAGAGCTGGAGGACATTCATGCACAGACAAGCAAGTGTAGATTGAGTAATGATCACAGTAAGTATGATGAAATTGAATGCGGTGGCCGGAGACGTGTCTTACCAGGTAGTGTTCGTGGTGACATACGAGTTTGTCCTTCTTTTCCCATCATTTCCTGCTATCTCTATTCAGTGCCTACAAATAAAAGTGGCGAAAAGGCTAAAAAATGTCATGCACAGTCTGGAAGTAACCGAACTGTATATGAAAGGAAAAGCAAGGGAGAGATGGAGGCCAGATAAAGCTCATTAGGTCAGCTGCTTCTTGCAGGCAGTATTATTCAAGCTTTTAAGTAATTGGTGTGAATGGTGGGCAGCACAGGCTTTCCTAATTGTTGTCAGCCTGCACAACATGTTTGTACTGCAACTGATCGATTGGTTTTGTGACAATGTGAGGTTATGGAACTTTCCCATTTTAAAAGAGAAACCAGACAGCACTTCCACCCCCATTTTTCCCTCTTTTATTTCTCTCACTCGCTCTCTGTCATTAGTAGCGATATGATGTATAGTCATATGAGGAGGGCTCAGTTTGAAGAGGCCCTTTATGGTTCTCACCCTGAGGCCTCACAAGGTTAATGGTATCAGTGTGAGGGTGGTGAATTGGAACAGCATGTGCGATTCATCAGCCACTCTCTGTGTGTGTGTGTGTGTGTGTGTGTGTGTGTGTGTGTGTGTCTGTGTCTGGTCCACATGTCTCTCTCTCATAGGCACTGCATTTTCTGAAAGGTTCTGTCAGGCACTTATCTCCAGCTGTGAGAGAGACAGAGAGAAAATGAAAAGGGAGGGAAGGGTAGGGTAGGTGCAGGGGCTTTGCACAAACAGGTTAATCGACTGGCTTTTTTTTTTTTTTTTGCAGTGCCTCTCTTTTGTTTATCAATAGAGATCTGACTGAGTGGACTCAAATGCATGAATTATTCATTGGAGCATGGACTCCCTGCTCTCTCTGGTGTTAGTGATGACAGCAAGTCTGAGCGCACACTCACAAACTCTCCGCCCTTCATATAGTGCTTTTGGCTAGAATGGGAAGGGAGGAAAATGAATTTGGGTGCCAGATTTGGCATTTATCATCTTAGGAGATCCACCCGATTTAGAATGCTATTAACTAACTGTTTTGTGTAAGCATAGTTTAGTTGATGTGAGTTTGTAATGGTGTGCTCTCGACAGGAGGAAGGGTCAGCAGCACTAATCTCGTGGTACGTTAGACGCTAAGGGCAGGACGTGAATGTATGGTCAGCAGGGGTAGGGGTGGCTGTGCTTGTCAATACATCCCTTTAATTACTGAGTCTCAGAGTGCTCCTGAGCTGCGTCATGCACTGTCTTAATTTTCTTCCTTATTTTTTCCTCATGTACTTGCTGCTGAATTAATGCAGAACTCAAAGTGTGTGTGTGTATTTGGTCAGTTCTTTGTGTGCACACACTCTAAGCCAGATTCATTAAGTGAAGCTCAGTCTGTGGCCTTAGAGAGAGAGAGAGAGGAGGGAGAGACAGGCAGCGGGGAGAGAACTTGTTCAGATGAATAATTTATTCAGGATTCCAGGAATTGTTTGCCAAGGTGATGATGGTCGATTTGAATTTGAGCCAAAGCAAACTGACTCTGAGCACACAGCAGTCTCGCTTTAGAAGTGTTTGTGCGCATGTGAGTGAAATGTCTAGGGGTGACAAAATGTGTCCGCAAAATCATGCATACCCGGCAAATTCCTAAAAGACAGTCATGAATACCTTGAGATGAAGAATGCAGCTGGGGTTGTATTATTAGGCCTATACTTCCGCTTTGCAAACGCATCTTTTTCTCTACGTTTTGGCCTTCCGTCCACACTGAGACGGCGTTTTTGTCAGCGAAAATGGAGCTTTTTTAATACGCTCTCCCAAGTAGATAAATTTGAAAACTGTATCTTCACATTGCAGTGTGGACTGGGAAAACGGTTATATCTGAAAATGATGACGTATTTGTTGCCATGTGATGCTGTCATGTGGTCCATTCAACCAAAACAATTAAGATGGCAGCCCATGTTATAGCGGCGCTGTTGTGCCTGATATTTACATTGCATTACTTCAAAGGCAATGGGAAGTTTACTCGGAATTGGTGTCCGACAACAGAACACGAGGACAATTGCGTTTCAGGCCGTACATGCAACGGCAATTTTTTTTCTTTTTTGCTTGCACAGTGAGGGGATTTAAGTGTTTTCATAAGTTTCAGTGTGGATGAGCAACTTTTGGAAAACGCTTGAAAATGGCAGTGTGGACGGAGAGCGTTACAAAAACAGAAACGCTGTTTTCAAATGTATCCGGATTAATGTAGACGTAGCCTGAATTGCAAAAATAAACAATGTTTTCAAAACGGCTTTCCGAATACGCCCCTCGTCTGCTGTTGTTTGAACGGTAAAATAGTCCCACCCTCAGCTCACACCACTGGTTGAGTAAAGTTGTTGGGGTGGGTCTATGAGGGTCACTCTAAACAAACACTGGAATTTTATAGTACCACATAGAGAAAGCGTGTACAGTTTTCGAGAAAATGAACCTTGGAATGACTTTCTTGTCATTGTCTCTGCATATTAAGCTGGGATAGAAGAAAGTATTTTAACACTAAAAAAGCTACATACTGCAGCTTTAATGAAGGGTGTTTCTTTAACTTAAGGCACTTTTAGAACTGTGGATTTCACACTTTCACATTTTTTATTTATTTATCTACTAACAATGACCAACATTTTATCCACATGCATCACATTTTTTTCTGAAAGTTACATTACAGTGTCATTTCCACCATATCTCCGATTCTGTATTAAATAGAATTCAGTTGTGGAAATGACAGTGTTGGAAATTACATTTTTAATGTTTTTAAAATGTAATGGTAGACTTCTTCATCTTGCTAAGGCTAATTACATGTTAAAACAGTAAAGTCTGTTAATAAAAGGCTTTTGAAAAGTACCAAAAATAGATAAGACCTGGTAAAAAGTTTCAAATTCAGTTTTATTCTGACCTTCATAAAACAAATTTTTTTTTTTTTTGTTTTGATAAAAATCAACCCTTGCGACATGAAATTACCCGAACTTGAAGAAACCCCTCATACGTAATAATGTGTTTTTTTTTTTTTTTTTTTTGCTTAATTCAACATTCAACTGTGCAACGTGTACTCAAAAACAAACCTACAGGAATGTGAGGATGTTCTGAGCTGCTTGACATGCTGTAGATTTAGTTCTCTACTGTGTAGATCAGTATTAGTTACAGTGTAGTGTGTATGTGAGTTTGGGATGCATCTGTCTCTCGGCTCTGTTTAGTGAACCAGGTGGTCGTGTCTGTGCCCTTTGTGTTTGTCTCCAGCAGTTGAATGCACAGAGAGACATCACTAAACAGTTCCAACAGGATTTGCTCTGCATTTCCAGCAAGGGGAAGACAGAGACACCCTGTACAGATGACTGCTGCTCAATGCAGTCTTTCAGCCAGAGTGTTAGAGTAGACCGTGTCAGGCTGACAGAAATGGACTGAGTGTGTAAACAGCACTGAGTGCTTTCTTTTACTTGTTTTCTCTTATTACAGTTTGTACATTGCATGTATGAAGTTTTTTGATCAAATAAGCAACCTACACCACTTAAGTTTTAGTGAGCATATAAATGTATAATTAACTATGCAAACTCACTCTGTGCCTTCCCTCACTCCTTATATCTTGTCAGTAATTGTTCTTTGAGTAACAGAGAGAGTGTATGTATGTGTTCATTTGGTGGCTCTTTAGTGTGTAGGCTAGTTGTTTGCAGCATATTTAATCCTCATCATTGTCGCTCTGCACTCAGCTCGTACCCACAGCAACAGGTAAATGGCTTCTGGCGTGCCATTGACAGGGTTGTGTGTGAGAGCTCTTCACATGCTGCTTGACGGCACTGAGCACCTGGGATTATGAAGCTGAGCAGAAAGCCTCTCTCTCTCTCTGCTCAAGGGCCTTGTTTTCACTCCCTGTGCCCCATTTTTTTTTTTTTTTTTTTTTATTATTTTTTTTTTTAATCAGTATGTGTGGGAGCTGTTCTAGTAGCTTACGGCACGCCTCTGGAACTCGGCGGTCCCACACTTTAGTTCTCTTCCCAAGAACACATTCACAACAAGGCACAGCAATTTAGGCTGAGGTTGGTGTATTTTGCTGTATAGATTGTGTGAAGTGAGGCTGATAAAAGGATCCTTGTGGCATGGTGTATGGAGCATGTCAGGGGTGAATCTCACGTCCAGGTCACATTTCACCCCAAAATCAAAAGAACGAAAACTAAACATTTGAAGAATGTGAAGAACATGAAGCTGTTTATGATTTTTTGCTTTTTTACATTATTTTCATAACATTGACATGACCTCCCATACCATTTCCATTATTCTTTATGGTAATTCTTATTATTGTAATACAGTTTTTTTTATTTTTTATGTAATAGCAATACATTTTTTTGCAATATGGTAAGAAGAACTGGATGAGGAAATGTGCTTAATTGTCATCAAAATATCACAATGCAAACTTAATGGTCCTATAAATGCTCAATGTTCTATAAACAAAATATTTCTTCTGTTTGGTTTGGGGTGTAAAACATTTCCCGGACATCTTCCTGACAGCATTGGTGAGATGCTCCCATTTTTTCAATGTGTCTTAGTGAGTTACATCTGTCTCTCGGCTCTTTTCAGTGAACCAGGTGGTCGTATCTGTGCCCTTTTTGTCTGTCTCCAGCAGATGCACCAATTCTTTTAATGTAGGTTATTTTAAAGTGTATTTTTAGCATATCCACATTGTTGGATTTACTCTGAGATCCAACGTAGCAGAATTGCATTGTCTGTTTAAAGCAATTAATTCATTCAGTTTTCTATTAGTAAAAATGGAAAGAAAAAAAAACTACACACAACAGCTGACACTCTGAACTGTATTATAACAGTTTTAGTGGAAAGAAAGTTGTATATTGAATGTCACATTTCTAAAGTAATATAATTTACAGCAAAACAAAATGCTAAAAACAAAAAAATCTAGCTTTTTAGAACCTGTGACTTCCTTAAAAAAAACGCCTCTGTTATCACCACAGAAGCCGTTTGCTTAAGCAGGCGTTTACTGCTCTCCAGTATTTGAAGAAGGTAGTACAAAGTGTGTTATGTACAAGCAAGCAGTGGATGCTGTTTATTAGTGGACATTCAAACTGAACAGCCATTTCTTATAATCACTGTGGAATGTCTCCTCCTTTGGACAGTCATCAGTGTTATTTGGCTCAGGCAGAGAGGTAGTGTTTCCCAGTCTCCCCCATCTTAACACACATACACAATTCACCCTACCCATGAAAGAAGAGCCGTTGCTCCCCCCTCCCCTGTCTGCCCCCTTTCATCCCACATTAATTTGCTGAGTTGATCTGATCGACAGGTCGAAAATTCAATTTAATGACCTGCCCCTGTGCGCGTAATATGATTTTACTGCCTGTTATGGTCAAGCAGAGCTCCAATTTACATAATGATCTGAGGGAGAGATGGGGTGGGCCGGTTGCTGTGGCAACCTCAGTGGCATATGGGAATGAAAGCACAGGAGAGAGAGGCTGGGCTGAAGAGATGGGAGAGTGAGAGAGACAGAACCTCAGTGTATGGTTGTGTATGAGGCCAGTGTTTTTATGCTTGTGTGCTCGAATATATTCAGTGTTTGATTAGATACCAGCAGATTTGTGTTGCTATGTGTGTTTGTTTTGTGAAGGGGTGTGCAATTATATGTGTGTGTGTGGCAAGGCTGGGCTTAAAAAGCATTAATAGCTCAATGACTCTGGAGGGGTGTGGAGAGGGCTTAGATCCTTTGTTCACATCCCTAGAGACAGTTCATCACAGGTCAGAACACATCCACTCTCACCCCACTCTAAAGAGAGACCAAATCCATCAGAGTGCCAGGGTCAGCACCCTCCCACAGGCACAGAGGTCACGCTGCCAAAAAATGAATGGAATGTGCCTCGCAGTGAAAGGGAAATTTCTCTCCTCCCTCACCTGCTGGGCCATCTGCTCCAACCTATAATCAATTTGTTCACCGCCCCATACTTCCTCTCCCTCTCTCATTCTCTTTCATTCTTTCTCCCCTCTTCCCTGCCCTTCCCTCTTTTTCTCTCTCTTCCCTTTTTCATCCAGAACCGTTAGCATAGCTCATGATGAAATATAGCTCTTGGGGCCTCAGGTAGCCATAAGTAATGCTGGAGAGCCAGAGCAGTGTTGGCTGATTACCCTGTCTGTCTCTCCATATCAATAAAAGTCATTTTGAATATTGCCGTAGGCTCTGGTTCCTCTCCTCCTGTGCTGCTGGAATGGGAGCATGGGGAAAAATGGTAATTGCTCAGTATTGCCATCGTTAATCTCCCAGCACCAAATCAGCATTAGCATATTTCAGCATCTTAATGAAATAATCTTTCTGGGTAATGAGGGTGGGGGATGGGGATGGGGATGAGGCCAGATCCCCTCATCTTCCTTCCCTCTCACCATCTCTTGGCCAGATGGGCACCACAGGCTTTTTGCCCATCTTGTCCTGGCAGAGCTGTGAATTTGGCCAGATCTGTTTCTGTAGCAATGTGCTGGTGCGGAGTTCGGCTTTATGAGCTGTATGTCATATTGGTGCTCAGAGCCTCGTGTTCATAATGCACCAAATCGGACACATGGCAACATCAGTAAAAACAGACGTTTCTGAAGTTCTTACTTCATTAATCAAGAGTGCTGGAGATATCTCATCATGCCTTGTTTGGATACGCAGAGGCTTGATTAGAACGTTCAGCAATGTGAAAGTAACGTGAATGTGTTCAAGCTCATGCTCTCATGAATTAAATACATTTGAGTGACTAGAGGAGATGACAACATTTAGCAGTCTGATTTAATGTGTATGTCTCTGTTTTTCTGTTTCAGACTGAGATTGCCAAACGGCTAAATGCAATTCTTGCTCAAATTATGCCTTTTTTGTCACAAGAGGTAAATATTCACCTTTTATTTTCATGAAAAAAAAAAAAAGACAAGAAAAATGTTGTCTATGGGGCCGTTTACACTGAACGTTTTTTTTTTTCTTTTTTGTCCGTCTGTGTGGTTCTCCAGTGGTTTGTCTATATAAACGTGCTAAACAGACATCTTTGACCATTGTTCTTCATTTCGCTGTTTTTTTTTTGTTTTGTTTTTGTTTGTTTTTTTCTTCTCAGCATCTCGTGCAAGGGCAACACATTTTCTAAGCCATCATTAACACTGCAAAGGTGGCACAGAAGCTGCAGCTGAAGTGGCATTTAGGTGTATTTACACAGACTGTTTAATACTGCTTAGAGCAGCAGTTGCATAAATAATGTTATGAGGGAAGTGATTTAAATATAAAATGATAAATATATAAGTATGAAATGAATGAAAAGATGAAAATATACTTTTAAATATGAAACAAAATTATAAAATATATGCTCTTATCATGAAAACAACAAAGTGTAAGGCTGCTCTGATGCTGCATTTCATTTACACAGAAGCAAAGCAGCATCAGATCTTCCTTTTGATGCTAGGGGCAGAGGTGGGTCAGAGCAGGCATACTTTAGTCTGGCTTTTATGCGACATTGGGCTTCATTCATGAAAATTTTGTAAATATATGAAAACATTGGGAGTAATTTACACGTAAAATGGAGCTTCCCGAAAACTTTCCGCTGGATTCACAAACGCTTCGTATTCTCTAGATTTGTTAGTAAACATTCATTCTGCTTATGTTTCATCGTGTCTTTTAATTTTAAGCAGGCACAGAGCAGGCTTAACTCGGCTGTGTAAAGATGCCTTTAGATTCTGTGTCACATTAAATATAACTCCAACTTCGCATGCAACTCAACACCAGAGTTCTCTTCTCTTTGTTGCGCTTTTTGTAGTGCAAGGATGCATTCCGTGTCAGTGGCCCCTAAGAAGCTACTACCATTTTAACTTTTAACTGTTTTGTTGACTTCTCATTATTTTCCACTACCTCACCAGCTAGCCCATGCTAACTTGCTGTGTATTGATTCTTTCCTCCAGCACCAACAGCAGGTCGCACAGGCTGTTGAACGTGCTAAGCAAGTGACAATGACAGAGTTGAATGCCATCATCGGGGTACGTGGACTTCCCAATCTGCCTCTCACCGTGTGTATACCCCTCTTTTTACTTCATTTGACCAGGGCCAGGGCAAACCTACACACATGCACCTTGTTACACTCGTGTGTTTATGCCTAGCTTCTTAATAATAATTGGAGTTATAGGGTGTAATAATAAAGAAGAAAATTGCTCCAAGTCATCTGTAAACCTTCCTCTGACACTCATTCAATCCAACATGTATCACCTCATCGCTCTTAAACAGTCCAAGAGCAAGAGAGATTTGTGATGGCTAGAGCTGTTAATACTTGTATTCTGGGAGGAGATCAGAATTGTTGGTAGTTTTGCCCCTGCCCTTCATGGTCTTATTTTACTTTGTTTTAATTTATAATGTGATGTGTTTACACCATTATGTTTGCTTTTTATGCCATCATTTGTCTTCTCAGTATGTGCCGCTTGGATCATTTGAGTTCATTCGTGAGTGTAGTGCTTCTCTCTTTGTGTGTCTATTTGTCACAGGTTTTTGAAGAGAGACATGTTCGGGTTTATAAAGTTAAGCTGTTGTTTTGATCACACAAATGCAGAAGTCTTAATTCTGTCAGGGTTGTTTGTGATTAGCCGTGTTAAATGCATTAAAGAGCTTGTGTTAAGGAGCATTGAGGAGCTTCCCACTGATTTAGGCAACACAAACAATCACTTGCATCACCGCTTTAAGTTTCAGGAAGAGTAAACATGGTTTTGTTACAGTGGGCAGCAGGCTGGATTCTAATCCAGACTTAATGTTAACAAAATATTTACCTGAATGATGCATTTGTATAGCAGTCTAAGAACAGGACAGTGTGTCATCTGTGGGAGGGGATGAGTGTGGCTGACCCAGCTTTGATTAGCCCAGGCTGGGCCTGGCCTGACTAGCAGGTAGGAGGTCAGGGCAGTTTAGAGCCAGATATTGGAATTCAATTAAAGCAAATGAGCCAAGACTCTGACCCCTGTTTTCAAGGTAATTGCTTCCTCGAATCCGACTGAATGCTACTGTCGACGGGGCACCGTTATTAAACAGCAAGCCATTCTGCAGAGCATCTTGGCAAGATATGGGGGGAGTGAGGGGGCAGGGGTTGTTGCTTCTGCCCATACATACACACTCTTAGTAGTGTCACATGGTCATTATGATGGTTGAGAAACGGATTTAATCAGGCAGACACTTGCGGCACTGTTGCGGGTATGAACGCACACACATGCACATCCTTACAGGCTGAAAAAAACAAGCTTTTATTTGTTGGCTGGTGAGATGGCAGGAGATCAATCTGTGTGCCCTGGCGGAGGGAGAGATGGGGGAGGGGGGTCATTAAAGATTCACTGTTAATCAGGAGCCAGCAGCATTTGGCAGAGAGAGAGAGAGAGAGAGAGAGAGAGAGAGAGAGAAAAAGAAAGAAAGAGAGCAGGATAGAGGAAGAGAAGATAGATTGAAAGGAGAGAGAGGAATTGTGTGAGAGGGAGTAATATCCACTGGGAGCGACAGAGGCAAATAAGTGGGTTAGAGGAGATGGACGTCCATGAAAGCTTTTGTACTGCGGTACGACTGACCTGTCAGAGTGGTTGTGCTGTGCATGTCTGTGGCATTGGTAATAAGTTACTGGAGTTCAGTTCTCATGTCCATTGTGCTGTAGCTCTGGTAAGATAAAAACACACAGCAGAGGAACTCTCATACATGCATTATTTTATAATTACTTGGATTAATTATTGTCGTAAAAAAGCCAGTATGAATGGTAGTGCCTGGTAGTTTTATGTAAAACATTAGCGACAGATGTTTGCTGCTGGTTTGGTCTATGTTTTGAAACACAACACCAGATTCACTTTGCATAATGTTCATGTTCATTTGCATGTCAGATTTCACACCAGCAGCAGAATTGGCCTTGTCTGACCCGAAACATGGCTCTTAATAAGAAATGCCAGTGTTTAAGGCCTTGATATACTTCTGGAGAAGTTCCTTTTCGTTCTTCATTCAGGGGTAAAAAGAAGTTCTAAACAGCTGATCAATGGTATACTGTTTCCGAACATTCAGACATCCACCACACTGCTGTGGGAGGCGATTAGAAGTACATTTAAATACGAGTATGCTACATGTAAAACCTTAACCAATGTGTTAAACTAGAATGTGTTATCAATGACTTTATGCCTCATTCTATGAGTAGATGTCACATGAGGTCAGTAAAAGCTGTTTTAATCACTTGATGATGATTTAAAGTAATATATATGCTGTTTAATTTGTCTTGTTTATATTCTGAATTCATGACGCTAATGCGCTAACACACACTGTACGCGGCCATTATATGCGCCGGTTTAGGCATGTGCCCAAAGCCGAATACCCTATTCGGAAAGGCACAAATAACGAATTCATCTGAATAATATACAAAAATATTAGTTTGACTGATTATCCAAGAAGCACAAGAATAAAGCAACATTTTAAATAAACCTATCCAAAATTACAATGAATTTATGAATCTGGCAGCCAATGTTTCTAAAGTGTAATGAATGGAAATGCATACGGTGTGATTTCAGATCGGATGGGCGTGGTCCCGACTCCATTTGCAGTCACCGAATTGTGCGCGTCTGGAGCTTGTCAAGTGTAACATTAAGTTACGACATCATATACACTTTCCACTTCTTGAAATGTCGGTTAATGTATCACACGATTCACATGTGAATCCCATGTATTCATTTATAGCCTAAACCTGAGCACAATGTTAAATTCTTGACCTGAAGTGATGATTTCACATCAGTGCTCGTCTATCCGTCTCTTAAAGTTGAACACCTTTTATATCCACATCAGTGATTAGAGTAATTACCTGGTTAAAACTTAATTCCAAAAAAAGTTAAAATGTTCCATAAAGGTTTAAATGCTCCATAGAGTATTCATCTATTCTGAATATTCTTGCTTATGTAAAGCGAAGAAACTGAAACATGCTCAGTCTTTTTTCTTCTTTCAACTGTGATAAATTTGAGAATGTTATGCGTTCTTGAGCTCTGGAAAGGCGCCATATGAATTTTACATGCCCTTGAGAGTATTTGAGAAGATTTGATTCCTTTTAGTAGACTCATTAAACAAAAAATGGCATGACATGGTCTTGGAAAATATCTCTAAGCAAACAATTGCACAGATGTAGGTATGTTGCACCAGGTCGCTAATAACTCTAGACACTGAAATGTTCATGTTGACTGATTTTGACTGACTAAACAACATATACAGAACTTGCTGTTGGCATCAAGGTAGGTGGAGCTCTAGGTCACACGATGACGTGGACCAATAGCAGTAAGGTGTTTTGCTATCGAATAGAATTTTTCCTAAAAGTTCGCCCCAATGAACTGTTCCGAACCACCAAAACGAATGCAAAAACACCTTCTTTTTGGCCAGATTTTGTTCGAAATGTCACACCCTTTTCATTCTTCAATTTCGTAGGAAGTATATTGAGGCCTTTAGCCTACTTCTAACTATTAGGCAAGATGAAGAGTAGCCTAATGGCAATCATTGTGTCGTTCTAGGAGGGTTAAGGATGTTCAACATGGTGCTAAAGTTAGAAACACACATTCAAATACAAAAGCACCCTTCAGTGCTAAAGAAATGTTGCTCTGCATTCATGTGCCTGGGTGGACTTGTAAAGTAGTGATGTGTTTGTCATGAGTGAGTGTATATATGAATTGTGTGAGGATGTAATGACACGCTCCTCTCTTTTCTCCGATCAGCAGCAGTCTCATGCCGTCTACCCTGCTCTGATGGTCAGTGCTAAAGACAGTCACTGTGTGTGTGTGTGTGTGTGTGTGTGTGTGTGTTTGGGTTTTTTATATACCTGAGACTCTTAACGCTCTTTAGACCATAACTTCAGTGTTATGTAGTGTGTGCATGCTCCAGTGTACTTTAGCCATTCGTTGGTGTCAAAGCAATGGCTGTTTATTGGAAGTAGAACACTGTTTATATATTAGGACTGCCAAAGTTAACACGTTAACGAGGTTAAATATTTACTCTGTTAAATTAAATGCAGTTGAGGCATTTTCCTGATTTGAAATTTTGACTTTCTGTAATCTTTAAAGATTGGATGATATAAAGGATATCAATTTAGATCTTAAAGGAATAGTTCACCCAAAAAAAACAATTCTGCAGTCATTTTTTATTCCATGGAAGAAAGTCATACCAATTCGAAACAAAATGAGGGTGAATAAATGATAGCAATTTTCATGTTTGGTTGAACTCACTTTTTACCGTTAACTCATTTGCAGTCTTTGTAAGGTGAATTGTAATTATTACGAAAGCCCAATATGTCTGAAATATCACCTGCATAAGCAAAGCGCTCCATATATAGAGGCAATTTTCAGCCTCAAAATTTGAGATTTATTACATCAACTACATATGTGAGATGAACTGTTAACTCTAAAACAATCTAGATGATTTTTAACCTTTTCAAAGCCCTAATATGTACATAAGCTGAATTAAATGTCAATAATACTCTGTAGTGAGCTAGTGAGGCAGGAGACTTGTTTAAGCTGTCTTGTGCTGGTGAGTCTTTAATTAGGCAACGTTAATATCCTCTTTCTCTAACATGCACACGTGCACAAACACCCTTATCCCTTCTCTTTCTCTCCTCATCACCCTCCTTGATCTCTCTTCCATCAAACATTTTTCTCCCAGTCGTAAACAGCCACTGCTTTGACACCATGTGTTACTGACAATGAAATTAACGAGAACAAGGAGCATCTGATTGGCTGTTGTTAAGGAGGTGTGGAAGAGTAGCATAGTCATGTAGATGCAGACCGCTCACCCAGAAATATTATAAGCTATTAGGTGACTGCGGCCTATGCCATTCAATAGTGTTTACATGCATTCTACTAAACTTGCTTCAGTACTGTATGTGGATAAGACTGTGTTTATACTGACTCACTAAATGAATATAATATCTGAAAGTCATGCACCCTCATTTTCAATTTGTCTCTTGTTTTTGAGTTGCGAGTTGTGTATGAACCTTAAGTCGAAACTTTTAAATTGAAACGTCTTGTGTATTTCCTGTTTGATTGCAAAAAGATGCATGTTAGGTAATGTAGTGTCTAAAGAGCAGTGCGCGTATGCTTAGAAGTGTGTTCGTGAGAGTCCTGCTTTGATCCAGCCACTAATGGTGTTAAAGGTATCTTTCACTCAAAAATGAAAATTCTCATAATTTACCCACCCTCATGCCATCCCAGATGTGTATGATTTTCTTTCTTCAGCAGAACATATTTGAAGAAAAATAGACAGATATCTTCACTCAGTAGGTCCTTAAAATGCAAGTGGATGGTGATCAGCACTTTAAAGCACCAAAAAGAACAGTCAGCATAAATGTCATCCATATGACTCCAGCGGATAAATTAATGTCTTCTAATGCGATATGATCGCTTTTGGTGTGAAAAAGATTAATATTTAAGTACTTTTTAACTATGAAGCACTGCTTCCGGTCAGCAGCAGTATGCGCGTGTGACATAATCATGTCGGCGTGCTAAAGCAAGAACTGATGCATGTGTGACACACCTGGAAGAGCAGCGCTTTTTACAACTGAGGAGGAGGAACGCTGTTCAGAGGCTTTGTTGGTTTTGGTTTGGATCAGTATTTGTATCTGTTTGTTTACTCACAATGGTGTGTTTCTGTGCTTATCCTGGATGCCTCAACCAAGAGAAAAACGTGAGATTACATCCGTAACATGCCAACACTAATGCACCACACGAGAGACCACGTGAACTCTTGTGACATGAACGCGCATACTGCTGATGACCATAAGCGATGGTTTATAGGTAAAAAGTACTTAAATATTGATCTTTTCGCACCAAAAGCGGTCGTGTCGCTTTTAGAAGACATTAACCAGTGGAGTCATATGAATGACGTTTATGCTGACTGTCTGATTTTTGGAGCTCCGAACGTCTCCTCACCATCCACTTGCATTTTAAGGACTTACTGAGCTAAGATATGTTTTAAGTTTTCTTCAAATGTTTTCTGCAGAAGAAAGAAAGTCATACATACCTGGGATGGCATGAGGGTGAGTAAATCATGACAGAATTTTCATTTTTGGGTGAACTAACCCTTCAAGGTTGTAATGTCTCTTCCTCTCTGTGCAGCCTGTGAGAGAGGGGTTTAACCAATCACCTTCATCCAGCATTTGACGTCTGTATGCCTTTTCCTTCCGACCCATTTGATGTAAATGTGTGTGTTGACAGCAGCAGCAGCTCCAGGCTCAGCACCTTTCCCATGCTGCCCACGGACCCCCAGTCCAGTTGCCACCTCACCCCTCAGGGCTTCAGCCCCCTAGCATCCCTCCAGTCACGGGCTCCGTGTCAGGCCTGCTGGCTGTCGGAGCTCTGGGCAGCCAGGCACACCTGCCAGTCAAAGATGAGAAGAACCACCATGACCTGGAACACAGAGGTAAGACATGCAATCACTAACAATATAAAGACGACGAAGTAATATCACAGCATACAGAATGCACAACATGCATTTATAATGAATCTAAATGTAAATGCTGACGTGATGTTTTTTTTCTCTCTCCTTTTATCAACTTCATTGTTCTCTATTGGATATAGAGCGGGAGTCCAGCACGGTGAGTTCTGTTGGGTTCTCACTATTTGAATCTGTCTGACTTTGACTTTTAAGTCCTGACATTTGATGAAGAGGGAACGCAGTGGCACATTAACAGCGTGAGGAGAGCAGAGTAGGCAGCATTAGTGCACGCTAAGCCTTTAAAAAAAAAATAATGAAAAGAGACGGGAGCCTGCCATATAATCCTACTTTTAATCCAGGTAAAAAATGCACAAAAGCACAGGCCAGGGATTAGCAGCACTATAATTTCATCACAATTAAAAAAGACTTTGACTCTCTATCTTAAAGGATTTGTCCTTACCCACTCTTCATGTCGGCAGCTCCTGGCTCAGATAAACTGTACCCATTCAACCTTATCTCATTCCCTCCTCCTTTGTTTCTCCTTGTGCCATTTTTTCTGTTTTGGTTACTGCTCTATCACTCTTCTTTGGCTCTTTGTCTCTATAGCTCTCCTTCAGTCCCTCTGTGCATATCTCTTGTCATTTTTATTTGTGGTTTTCATATATAATGACTTAAAGCTTCTGTGTCCCTATCTCCCAAATGCTGGATTGTCCTATTTTGCCTCTTAAACTGGATACGCAGAAAGATTTGACTTGGCAATAGAGTTAAGTGTGTGTGTGTATTGAATCGGTGGCAGTGTGCATGGGTGCAGTCATGCCTGCAGAAATCAGACTCTTCTGCTGATTAGCACTTAGTGCAGCAGCGGCCGTCCTGCTCTCTGCTCGACAGTACTTCCTGTTGTCACGGGTCATCTGATAGCACTGCTCTGACTTTGCTTATTGAGTCACGTTAAGCCTGTCTTAAAAGGTCAGCCTATTAAACCTACTCTAGAGCAGCTGAAACATATACACACATTCTCGCTTGTCCCCTGTCAGACTGAGAGAGCAGTCTTGGTCTATTTATTACTTTTGGATTAGCGGAAGGAGGAAAAGAGAAGTGGGCTGCTTAGCACTGACAAAGGCAACACTGAGATTGTTGTGGAGTGTTTGTGAGTGGGGGTTTAAGTGGCTGGCATTCCTTTGTGTCGCCTCCAGGAGAGCACAGAGTTCCTTCTGCCTGGAGATCACTTCCTTTGGCCAAGCCACATCCTCTTTTTCATCTGTCTCTCTTTCTCTCTCTGCATGAATAGAGGTTTATCAGTCAGAGTGAGAGTGTGGGCTTGGCACTGAGATCATGCCCTGGCAGTGCCACACTCTCTGGCCCAGATCTGCTGCCTGCCTGCCCAGCCATGCTCACAGAGGGAGCGCCACTCACCTGCTGCCATTCTGAATAACATGGCGGCAGCAACTCCTTCCTCTCCTTTCCTGTCTAAGTCCTTTCTGCGATCATTTTGTGCCTCAGAGCTGCTTTTATTTTCTCCCACTGTACATACACTCTCAATCGAAGTACACCCCCTCCTTCCCCTCTTCCCTGCTCCCTCTTCTTTTTTGCGGTGAGTGGTCTTGGCCACAGTCCGAGGAGTAAGGGCGACATGCACATACACAGCTCTCTATCTCCCTGAAGTTGCTATGGCCTCTGTTCAGGCCCACTAGTTGTGGAGAAATGGGTGGCTGTTTGCTGTGTTTTAGTTGGGGGGGGGGGCATGCGCAGGAGGGTAGGAAAACAAGCTGGTTAACTCTCAGGGAGAGGGTCTGTTTATTCTGGTCTTCTGTTTGCATTTAAATGTGCTATTCTGTCTCTCCCTCTCAGTGAGGCAGGGATCAGTTTTCACCTGACCCTGCTGTCCAGTTTGGTGCTTTTGATTTGTCTAATGCTCAGTGTAGGTTGCCCAGGGCTGCGGGGTTAGGCCAGACTGTTTGAAGTGTAGTGTGGTCAGACCTCGCTCTTCAGGGATAGTTTGCTCAGCTGTCCTGCCTGCTTTGCTTCACAAGGCCTGGGCTTGCTTGTTTGGCAGGCCTGCTCCCTCTCCTCTCCTCCATGCCAGGGAGTTTGGGGTGATCTAACAGGGCTTGGGGCTTAAACTGCTTGCTACTTCCTGTTTACCTTGTACAAGGGAGGAATTTACACACAGGACTCGCTCAAAGCCACCGGTGGCCCTGTATCACCTCTGATATTTGTATTTGGGCTACTGAAAGCCCTGTCCATTCTGAGCATAGCTGACTGCCTACAGCTAATGAGCTGAACCCAAAGTGACTGTTACATTATACTGAGGGAGAATCTCTTACCTGGAGTGTTTGTTTAAAGTGTAATCAACCCATTATAATCATGCCAGATGGCATTCGGGGGGTTTGTCTATTTGTGTTTCTCCAAACAGCACCTTTTGAGGGGAAAATCCTGAATTATTAATTAAATGCAAATGAAAAAAACTTCTTTAAATGTAACACTATTTTCAGTGGACCATTGACCATTTGTGATTTTGTGCTGATCAACATTTTCTTTTTTTTTTCTGTCTCAGCAGAATAATTCTGTATCACCGTCAGACAGCCTGAGGGCCAGTGAGAAACACAGAGGTTCATCTGAATACAGTCTGGACTCAAAAAAACGCAGAGTAGAGGAAAAAGACAACATGAGCCGATATGTAAGCATCTGTCTGCCATACAATAGAAACCCCCCACCCCACTAAAGCAAACATTTTGTTGGAACACTCAACTATATTTCTATGCTACAGGACAGTGATGGTGACAAAAGCGATGATTTGGTCGTGGATGTGTCTAATGAGGTAAAGACGTGCACGTCCAAATTTTTTCCAATTTTGGTTGGAGAACTTAATCTCCTTCGAATGTGACTGACTTTTCTCTTTTCCATTGTAGGATCCAGCCACCCCAAGGGTCAGCCCGTCTCACTCTCCCCCTGAGAACGGACTTGATAAGGCCAGAGCACTGAAGAAAGATGCTCCCAACAGCCCAGCCTCTGTGGCCTCCTCTGGGAGCACCCCCTCTTCGAAAGTGAAGGACCACCCACATGTAAGAATGAGGGAAATGGAGGATGAGTGTTTGCTTGAGTTGGATGGATGTTTGTGGTGTACATGTAGAAGTCTCTGCACATTTGCAGGCCCCTTCCTCTATAAAAGCTGTGGAATAATTGTCAGTTTGAAGCGTAACATGAATACATCAGCTACTGGCAGACAAACAGCAGCTGAGCTGCTAGCTTTGGCTAATATCTCAATGCGCTTAGCTAGCCTCAGAGGGGAAGAGGGGAAAAGAGAGTTATTAAAGATGAGTGTGAGGATGAGGTCTCTGGCAAGGGTTCGGTGTGAAGTTTAGCTTTATCCTCCTCAGCTATAGTGAGATGTCAGTGTTTGATTGGATTAGTGTGAGAGAGCTCTCTGGATTTAAGCATTTGTGGTATGTAGCTTTAGCTCTGTTAATTCTAACACCATTCCTTCATCGTACAGAACGACAAGTCCTCCACCCCGGGTTTGAAGTCCAACACCCCCACTCCACGCAATGACGCTCCCACCCCAGGAACCAGCAACACCCCTGGGCTCAGGCCCATACTTGGCAAGCCACCTGGCATTGAAGCACTTGGTAAGAATGTTGATACGCACACATGTGCATGGTCACACCCAAAGCAGATCACTAAGTATTACTCATACTATAGGTGTGTGCATGTGCGCAAATATGTGTGACATTTTAACGTCTTCTCTCCATCTTCCCAGCAGCACCAGCCCTACGGACACCATTGTCGATTGCGGCACCATACGGGGCTCCATTTGCGATGATGGGTCACCACCCAGAGATGAACGGCTCATTGACTAGTCCAGGAGTTTACCCTGGCCTGCACATCTCCCCTCAGATGAGCGTCGCTGCTGCTGCCGCCTATGGACGCTCACCTATGGTTAGTTTCCCATGTCATTATGTTCCATGTTTAGATAAACATTCAAAAAGGTGCAGCACATAAGTGCACTAAAAGATAATATATGGACATTTTCAGAAGCTTGTTTTTCTTCTTGTTCCAGTTCTCTCTTTTCTCTGTTCCTTCCTGCCCTGTTCCGCTTCAAGCGTAGCCCTAGGCAGCTCTCCTATATAACTCAGGCTCTCTTAGCATGCATCCCCTGTTCGGATAGCATTCCAGTTAAATATTACTTTTTGCCTTGTACTGCATTTGTTCTGCACCTCTGCTGACGACATGGGAAGTAACACAATTGGCTGGAGATCTCTATAATAAAAGCTTTAGGGTAGAGATAAAGCGTTAGTGAACAAGCACTCAACTAGAATTGAAAGAATATTGCAGTTGAGCTAATACAGAAATCATTACACTATTAAGTCAGTTTTTGCTTTAGAGAGCCCTAAAATCTTTGCAGCTGATGTATTTTTTTTTTTTACTGCTTAAAGTTTTATGCTTCAATGTACTCATATTTGTTTGGTGGGATGTTTGTTACAGGCGGGTTTTGATCCTCATCCCCACATGCGTGCTCCGGGTCTGCCAGCAAGTCTTACCTCTATACCTGGAGGGAAACCGTGAGTGTTGGAATTAAACTTTATGTAGCTATTATAAGATAAATTAATCCATCTCTACCGATGTAAGTTTGAATGTGAAACATAATGGCGCACAGCTACCAGATCCAATGGTTTACCCTGGCTGTCTTTTTTTTAATTTTAAAGGCCCTTTTAAAATCAGATGAAATTAACACATTCTTATTCTAACACAGCATGGTTTCTTTTATTTTATTTTTCGTGTCCTGATACATAGGGCCTACTCCTTCCATGTTAGCGCTGATGGCCAGATGCAGCCAGTACCTTTCCCTCCAGATGCTCTGATTGGACCAGGAATACCTCGTCATGCCCGTCAGATCAATACACTCAGCCACGGCGAGGTGGTGTGTGCCGTAACCATTAGCAACCCCACACGACACGTCTACACTGGCGGCAAGGGCTGTGTGAAGATCTGGGACATCAGTCAGCCCGGCAGCAAGAGCCCCGTCTCACAGCTTGACTGCCTGGTAAAGACTGATGTTGTCTAATCAGTCCACACAAATTACCAGATTGGTTTTTGACTGATCCTTTCTGAAGTACAAATCCGCTCGCTCTATCATTTGAAATATTTCTATTTTTAATCCTTTATCCTTTCTTTTATCCCCTACTAGATAAAGAACCAATCTGTCTGTATATGTAGTTATTACAACCCCCAACCCCCTCTGTCTGTTTAGCACTTTTTTTTGTGTTCTGTTTGCCTCTTCTTCTGCTCCTTAGTGCAGAAAGCTTTGTGTATTTGATGAGCTGTTATTCGTCCATTATAAAGTGATTTAATTTGTCTGAAAGCCTGGAGTTATTGATCTCCCTCAGGAACACATGTAGAATTCTCTTGCTAATTTGAAAATGTGTTTTATCCTGGTGCTGCAACTAAAAACCCTTAAAAGCTTTTCCTTCCCCACTTACCATTCTGTGTCCTCTTATCGGCTGTCTCTCCTCCTCGAATAACCTTCGTAAACACAGGTTAGATGGCATTTAGAGAGCCAGGGCAAATAACAAGGGGCTGAATGACTGCATTTTTGCATTGCCATTTTGATTGGTTCACCTCTTCAGCCTGATTGTTGAGGGCTGGAGAGTACCTAACATGTAAAATTGTTAATTTAATAATAATAAAAAAATCAGATACAAGTATTCTTGTGTAACAAAATGTTTAATTTTGTTTATTTCAAAAACCTGTTTTTGACCCCTTTCGTTGTTTCTGGAAAAGCCATTTTTTAATACGGAGCTTGAAATTCGACTCTTCTAAAAACGGTTGATCTGCTGCATTTATATGCTCCCCTTCTGTCTCTCTTCAGAACCGGGATAACTACATCCGCTCCTGTAAGCTTCTTCCGGATGGCCGTACTCTGATCGTTGGAGGAGAAGCCAGCACTCTGACCATATGGGATCTGGCCTCACAGACTCCCCGTATCAAAGCTGAGCTCACCTCTTCTGCCCCGGCCTGCTATGCGCTGGCGATCAGCCCTGATGCCAAGGTCTGCTTCTCCTGCTGCAGTGATGGAAATATTGCTGTTTGGGACCTCCATAACCAAACCCTTGTCAGGTAGGAAGCAGACCTGGGGATACTGTATGAAAAAGTGTCTCTTTATGAATAGATATATACAATGTGCTAATGTGATAAAAGGCAATTTTTATGTGTGTGTCTGTGGGTAGGCAGTTCCAGGGCCACACGGATGGGGCCAGCTGTATAGATATTTCCCATGATGGCACCAAATTGTGGACAGGTGGCCTTGACAACACTGTACGGTCCTGGGACCTGAGAGAGGGACGACAGCTCCAGCAGCATGACTTTACTTCACAGGTGAGCTTCACAAGCACTTTAACTCCCAAGTTGCTCCAGTCCAGGGGAATTGTCCCTGTAGCTTAAACCTATTGAAAGTTGCTTTAGATTACAGTTTCTGCCAAGTGAATAAATATAAATGCTAATAAACACCGTTTATGTGATTGCTATGTGAAACCTTTTAAATCAGCTTGAGTGATGAGTTTGCTCTGCTCTGATGCAGATCTTCTCTCTGGGCTACTGTCCGACGGGCGAGTGGCTGGCTGTGGGAATGGAAAGCAGTAATGTGGAGGTGCTTCATCACACCAAGCCTGACAAGTACCAGCTGCACTTGCACGAAAGCTGCGTCCTCTCCCTCAAATTTGCCTACTGTGGTAAGACACTGTTACCTGATCTATGTGTAGTGCAGACATCTTTGAAATGAGAATTAGGAGATTTTAAACTTGCTGTACAATATATGAGACATGTCATGGGGAATCAGTTATACAAAGTACTTTGGGTTTAGTATTCAGAAGTGTTTTTCCATTTGTGTGGCCAGGCTGCACTTTGTACCACCCCCGGTGCTTTTTCACTCTCTCTAACTTAATGGTCCACTCTACTTCTAAATAAGTTGCGCTGTAGTGAATCAAGTCATTTAGATCAACCTTGACTGTACCCATTAGTGCATGTTTGTTCCATTTTCTAAAGGTAAATGGTTTGTGAGCACTGGGAAGGACAATCTCTTGAATGCCTGGAGGACTCCCTATGGTGCCAGCATTTTCCAGGTATGTCAATCAATATCTCATTCCCTCCCCCTTGCAATGAACATGCCAGAGAGGTACTCAAAGGCCACAGACAGAAAAAAAATTACTGTGGGGGTGTATGTGAGATACTCTGGATTCTCTGTTCAGGCTTTCATTTGGGCTGCTAGCCTTGTCATAAAGGGTCTTTGAGTGATGGCGTTTTCATCTTAGCTTAGCTGCTTAACACACAGTGCCTTTTTGTGCTATAGGTGGGATTTTGTTTTTGTTAAATAATTGTTTAGTATAAGTTTCAAAGGAAGCAAGTCCTTGTCAATACAGTATAGGTCATACAAAAGCTGTATATTTATTTACTGTAACATGCCTATTTGCCACTCTCAGAGTGGCTTTAATGTTTTAGAGTTAATATTTTGAAGGCAGTGATGTTGACAAGTTAATGAGTAGGTTAAGATGCCATTTAATTTTTCTTTGATTGTCAATGACATTTTTTCCTGGTGCTCCCTCCACAGTCAAAGGAGTCGTCCTCTGTCCTGAGCTGTGACATCTCGGCAGATGATAAATACATTGTGACGGGATCTGGAGACAAGAAGGCCACTGTGTATGAAGTGATATACTAAACTTACAGACCTACAACTTTAGCTTCACCAGATTGAGAGACCTACAAATGGAGCTTCTCTTTAGGCCTGATTTTGAATGGATTCAAGGGGTCGCTCCTCCTACTTTTCCTAAACGATCTCTATAGCAGGAACCCAGGTTAGGGTTCTTTTTCCAGATCGGAACCAGATGTTTGTTTGTTTTTTTTTCCATGCACACCCAGACTCTTACAGCAGTGGAGCAGTCCAAATCAGATCCGACTGGAAATATTAAACAAATGTCCTAAGGTCTCCCTGAAGGCACTAATATAGTAAATACTGTCTTGCCATTGCTTTTGGTCTGCTCATGGGATTGTGTGTGCCTATTTCTCACTGGTATCCCCCCCCCCTCGTTTATCAGAAGTGAACGATCTGTGATGTAATATGAAGCAGTGCTTCAATTTTAGCCTCCTGCTCCCTGGACAGTTTGTTAAAAAGTGTATATATGGAGTAATAAAGACATTTTATAAATATATATAATTATATATATTTCCATGTCCTGATATACTTGTGATGGGTTCCTTTGTCCTCATGTCCTTAATGCTTGATGAATGTAGATTAGGACACACTTTATTTTTCAAATTTGATTTTGTAAGCACACTCTCTGGACTGGCCATTTGCTGAAAGTCAGGAATGGCTTGCGTGGAAAAACCTTCCTGTTTCAGAATAATCTTCTGAGACTTTCTCCATGTTTAGTAATTCTTTTCATTTTTGAGCATATGTGCTTGTTCATGGAAATGGGATCAGACTGGAATCCTACGGAAGTCAGAATACGACAGAAATCCTTCAGCTAAATGCAAGAAAACAGCCCAGAGGACAGTGAGGAGTCGTTTGTTAATTGACAGCGACAATAAACTTGGATAATAACTAACTACTACTTGTCTGTGTCCTTGGCCTTGTGTGGCATCTTGTTGAAAGGAGGAATTCAGATAACAAAGTGTGATTATAACATGCTGATTCGGCATGGAGATTGTACGCCATAATGAGTAACTTGCCAACTGATCCCACAAGCAGCCCTGCTATAGGTTGCTGTTGTTGGAACGGGATATGACACCCCGATGATTTACAGCTGAATTCTACTGTAGAGAGCCTCACCTTAATAAGCCTGCAGCCCTGTTTACGGGCCTTGTCCCAGATATATGTAAACCCCTTTTGTGAGTGATCTGAGACTAATGGGGGTTTGTTTCTGTGCAAGTTGAGGCAGTTTTCTGATTAATATATTTATGGCCTGCACTTGACTTTAGTGATGTGGAAGCACAGTGCTCAGAGAGAGGGAAGAGAGCAGCTGGTTTAACTTAATCCAGGCTAACTTTTTGTGTGTAAATCTGGACTGTTTTAACTGTTTGAACTGGACTGGCACCTGTGCTTCATGGGCCCACAGCAGAACCCATGTCATGGCAAACACTGTCTTCAATACAGCCTTCCTTTCACAATTTCTCAACTTCACACCAAAGTATGTAGCAAACTGTGTCAGCACTGATCATGTACAGTTGTTAATAATTCAATAAACTTTTTTTGTAGAAAAATGTCAATTGTATACTTGTTAAATGGGTCAGTGATTGATGTTTGAAAGTTTATGTATGCAGATTTTGAATTGGACAATGCAGTTTGTCTTATTTGTCTTTATTAACCCCATGTGTCTTAAGTATTGATATTAGTGGCAGAGAACATGAACACTGGAGATGTCTTGTAGATGTTCCCCCATGGTGTCATGTTGCTGGAATACTTAAGACTTGTAGAAGTGTGTGTGTGAGAGAGAGAAAGAGAGACGTAGTTCTGCTGTCTCAGCTCCTTGTTGTAACCACAGACCCAGCTGACTCAAATATGCCCTGCAGTCCCTCAGCCACAGCTGATGACACGCACACAACACACCCTTTTGATTTCCTCGCCTCAACTGGATTATTGGTCAGGAAGTGCATGTGTGTGTCAATTGATTTATTCTGGTTGTTGAGCTGGTTTCATTAAGGGTGTTATTTCAGCATACAGTACATTACTTCTGTCTTTCACCTGTTCCTGCACTCTAGAAGGCACATGATTCTGGTGCAGAGAAATGAAACCTGAACTTCCTCTACTGATAAGCTTTCATTTACAGATGGCATAGCTATTAGCATAATGTTTGCACACAATAGCTCTTGGGTAAATGTTTCACATGGTAATTAGAGTTGATCTCAAGGAGAGGTATCATGCAGCCCATGTATTGTGTTTCTACAAGTATATGTAAAAAGAGTTCAGAGAAACAGTCTGATCACTGACCATCTGATGCATATTACACACAAAATGTCAAGAGTTCCAGTCTGACTGGCTGGCGCTATGCAGTTTTCGGGAGTCCAGAAGAGCAGTTCACCTGGAAAAGAGTTTATACAGAATTACAAGTTTAATGCAATAAATGCTTCTGAGGAAGAATGGAAGAGCTAATGTTTAGTTTGCCATGTAAGTGGCATCACATTTTGAATATCTTTTGATTTTGTTTGAGTCACTTAGTAGCAAGTGAACTAGATATCTCTGAGCAGAATTGTTTTCCACTTTGATTTCTGAGTTATGTCTATGAAATAATCTGTACGTATCATTTTTGAAAGGACAGAAATTCTGATTACGAAGTTTATATATATATATATATATATATATATATATATATATATATATATATATATATATATATATTTTTTTTTTTTTTTTTTTTGGTGAATTTATAAAGTGTTTTCTGTACAGCCGGTTGCGGACCTACAGTGCCATGCAATTGTTTGAATGAGGTTTTCCATGTTGGTTAGCCATTGTAGTATTACAGATAATAATAGACCTTTCAAGTCTAAAGGCTCAGTCATATTCACCCTTGCACAGTGAAATTTCACAAGTGAAATAGTTATCTCTGTGTAAATCCACGGTGTCGAGAATTTCAATTCATGGACTTTTGGTGTAGTAAGTAATTTCCCTGCGTATATCTTGAGTGAGGTACAATTTCGGCAAATCCGCCATGCAAGGGTAAATGTAACCAAGCCTTAATAGACCTTATTCATGCTAGCGCCATCTTTGATTTTTAAGGCTGTGAGGGATAGACTTACAGTCACTTTAATGGACTGTAATGCAGTTTAAAATATTTTTGGATCGTTCCGCCGACAAAACATTGATAAAATATCTGTCCAAAGACATTCAGTAAACGAAGAACTCCAGACAACATGAGTTGTGAAATATTAGATGTGATCTAAGAGCTTTATACCACTTTATACCGTTTATCCCTCACAGCCTCGTTGTCATTCCCATTAAAAATCAAAGATGGTGCCAGCGTGAATAAGGTCTATTGGGTGGTTTTTCGCCACAAGATGGAAACCGGACCAGACTTTACGCAGTCAAAACACTGGCTAGGCAAAGCTAAAAGGAACCAGACTTGGGGTAGAAAGACATGTGAATGTACAAATTGTGGTGCTTTATTAAATTTGAGTAGATTTACAAAAAAGGATTGGCATAATGGACACAGGTTATGTACCATTTTCAGGAGAAAGAGTGGCATAATTTAGACTCGAGCAGTCAGTACTTCTACTTTTATGTCTTTCTCTCTCTGGTCTCTCTTGCCTATTTTGACAGTGCTACAGGCAACTTTTGAACTCATTTTCATCAGGCAGGGGCACAGCCTGTCCTGCTGAAATGGGAACTCTTCTCTGAATAAACCATGTTGGTCTGAACATGGTCTTGCTATGGGCTAAACAGTATCACCAGCAGATTTCATGATTCAGCTCTGCTTAACACTGGCAGTACTGATGGAAGAGAGTAAATTAAATGAGAGTAATTGATTTGGACTAATCTTTCCAGTTTTCTATTGTCTGCCTTGGTGCAGATGATGACAGGCTGACCCACTCAATTTTCCTGCTTAGCCGAATAAGGTGTCAGCATTATCCAGATGCCTTTAGACCTCCTTTTTAGAATTTCAATATCAGAGCTAATTCAATTCTTCTTAATTCTGTTCTTTAAACTCTAATGGCATAGTGCCTTTTAGCACTTAGGTCGTGACTGTGTTTTTTCTTCTCTCTCTCTTTGTTCTGTTTTCTCTTACGGTCTCTCTACCTGTCTTAGCTGGCAGTCCTGAGTTTGATGTTCTTCACAGAAAGAGTGCTTCTGAGGTTGAAGGAGAAGGAGAGATACACTCAAAATCCCAATGTACTGATTTTTCTTCAGGCTCTCATTCCACTCGTAGTCTCATCTCTTTCATTTCTTCTCTGATGTGAAAAAGCTGTAGCCTACATAGACAAGGCATGTTTTTTATTTTCTTTTTTCTTTTTAGTTTTTCCTACTTTCACTCTTAATAAGGCAGCGGCTGAATTGGTGGAGATTAAAGGGCTATCCTGTTGAGTGGTACTGCTGAAGAGGTAGAGAGAGAGAGATAGAGAAGGGCTTCTCTATGAGAGCAACCAGCGATTTGATACAATTCTCCACTCTTTTATCTCCTCTGAAGAGCTTTCACCAGGCCTGGACACAAGTGCCCTCTCCACTCAGGCCTCAAATTAGTGCAGGCTTACTGAGCCAGATGAAACCAGCCAGCCCAGCCAATAGTAACCTCACTCATCCTCTACTTCTGTCTCTCCTTCTGCATAACGAGCGTGCTCAGGAATCTTTCCTATGGTTCTTAAGGGGACTCCAACTGAACTGGAGGAGAAATCCACAATGTATAGGAGTTAGTATGAGAAGATTAGTTTCATCCCTGTGATTAGGCACCGAGAGGGCAGTTTGGTGTGTGTATGTGACCGTTCATGTATGTGCATTTGGAGTTTCTTGCTGACAGCATGCAGCTGGAAGCTATGCTAAAGATTAAAGTTAATCCATTATTAAAGTTAAAACATGGCATTCCCACCTCATCAAAATGCTTCATCTCATGTGAGTTCACAATGTTGCATCTGTGCTCTAACTGGGACTCTAAGTAATACTTGGCAGCATTGTAGATCTCAGCTGGTACCTATTAAAAAGCTAGTAATTTCTGTGTAGCCACAACACACATAAATGTTAGCTATAATATCCACAGACTGGTTTAGTACCATGTATTGTTACAGTATGTCCTGTATTCAAAACTAAAAGTCTTTTGTACAACCTTTTGGTGTGTAGAAGTCTGTAGTCACATCAAAGATAAAGTATTTTATTTGTCACACACTACACACAGGTATAGGCAGTGAAATTCTTTTTCTGCAGGTCAGCTCCAGTTTAAAAGAATTATGCACTGAAATGTGTTGACATAATCTAGGCAAAAAAAAAAAAAAAAAGAGTATTTAAAGAATATAGATTATAGATAAATATACTTAAAGTACATACAGTACATTTATATATACACATACATACGTGTATGTATATGTAAGCCATATGTTAATAACTAAACTATAAAATAAGTGAACAAATGTGCAAAATGTTGGTGTTGAATTTTTGTGTTGAATAAAGTGTCATAGTGCATGAGGTAGTGAATGGTAGTGTTCAAACTGTGGCAATACTGTTAATGTGAGCATAAAATGAGTAATTCCCATTCAAAAAATGCATAATTTAATATAGCTTATATGTAATCATTTAGTATGTTTGTTTAACCAAATGTATTAATTACACATGCTTGGGCAAGAGTAAAAAATAATTAAATTATTATATTTGCAAGTGAAAATAAATCAATATACTGTATATAATGGAAATGTTTGTTTTACATGTATTTTAAGTAGACTTGAAGTTATGCGATTAAAGGGGTAGTAAACCCCAAAATAAAAATTCTCTCATCGTTTCCTCATCCTCATGCCATCCCAAATGTGTTTGACTTTCTTTCTTCAGCAGAACACAAACAAAGAATTTTAGAAGAATATTTCAACACTGTAGGTCCTCAAGTTAATGGGTAACAAAAATGTGAAACTCCAAAAGCACAATAAGGCAGCATAAAAGTAATCAATAAGACTCCAGTGGTTAAATTCATATCAGGCTGCAGAAGAAAGAAAGTCATACACATCTGGGATGGCATGAGGGTGAGTAAATCATGAGAGAATTTTTATTTTTGGGTGAACTATCCCTTTAATGTTGAAAATCCCTCACACCGTATTCTTAAACAGATGCTACGAAATACGATTCCAGCGTCAACCTATTTGTCTGACTACACTGAAAGCGAAATTGATGTGCAATGCGGAAAAATCACAGCCAATCAGAACATGAACGGTTGTGAGGGGCGGGATTTTAGACCAATGAGATTTCACAGTGTGCGGGGCTATTCATTGCGACACCTGGCTGCGAAAACAACTGGGGCCGGTTGCACCAGCTATACGTACGTTACAAATTAGCCTAGTTGTGGCGTAAATGGGCACTAAGTCACAATTTACGCACTACTAAATATTTTAGCGTTGCACCATTAAACTTAGGTATGACATAACCCTACGTATAAACTAAATATTTTACGGAAGCCTCCGACCAGGAGCAACGGATGGAATAAAAAAGCAGACTCATTTAATGACATCAATGAGCTCATGTTTTGCATGACAGGCTTCAATTCTTTCATCATATATGATAATGTTGGCATTTACACTTGTTTACATTTACGAGAGAGAGAAATTTTTTTGCTTTTAAGCGGCTCTTCAGCATGAAACCGTTCAAACGGTGCAGCTTTTAGGATGTATCGCCCGGTGTCAAGTTTCAACACATGAATAAATGTCTATTTTTCCAGCCTGTTGTATTAGTATTTATTTATCACCCCTTAATTATTTTAGATACAGTTCCTATTTATTGTTATTTATACATTTATAATGTTTATCAAATGTAGCTACTTTTATTACGTATCGTATTTGAATGGGGATATAATTTATTACAGCTGACAGTTACAGGTTACAAGGTGTGTAACAAATTTTTTTATTTATTTTTTTCCTGGGTAGTTAGTGTTATTTCCTAATTGTTTTGCCTCAAAAGTATAGAAAATGGCTATTATTGCCCACAAACTTTGCTTTTGTGACCAGGATAGTGATATTTTGAAATGTACCCATTTCCAATGAGAAAACAGGTGAATGTGTGTCTTTTCATTCACATAAAGTCAGAAATAAACAACATATGAATCCAAATTAATATGTATTTATATTAAAGTAATTTTCAAAGCCGTGCTGGTCCATAATGGTAACAAGTACCCGTCTCTTTCCCTTGGCTCACTCGGTGCACCTCAAAGAGGATTACAACAGCATCAAGACCTTGCTGGATGCCTTGAAGTATGATGAGTATGACTGGGAGGTCATAGGAGACTTCAAAATGGTGGCATTCCTGATGGGTCTCCAAGGCGGTTTTACTAAGTTTCCCTGCTATCTTTGCCTTTGGGACAGCAGGGACACCAAGGCGCACTACCACAGGCGCGACTGGCCACAGCGGGACGAGTTCTCTGTGGGGAGGAACAACATCAAGTGGGAACCACTGGTGGACCCCCGGAAGGTGCTGATGCCACCACTGCACATCAAATTGGGCCTTATGGAACAATTTGTCAGAGCTCTAGATAAAGAGTCGGCAGCCTTCAAGTACTTTCAAGACTTCTTCCCTAAGCTGTCTGAGGCAAAGGTCAAAGCCGGTGTCTTCGTCGGACCACAGATAAAGAAGGATTTTGGATTCATATGTTGTTTTTTTCTGACTTTATATGAACGAAAAGACACAAATTCGCCTGTTTTCTCATTGGAAATAGGTAAATTTCAAAATATCACTGTCCTGGTCACAAAAGCAAAGTTTGTGGGGAAGAATAGCCATTTTCTGTACTTTTGAGGCATAAGCAATTAGGAAATAACACTTACTACCCAGAAAAAAATTGTGTTACATAGTGACATCAACCGTAATGAGATAAAACTGAAATGCACAACTTTTCAGTACTTCTGTGTACAAATTTGAAGGCTGCTTATTGGATCAATAAAGGTAAACGTCATATTATGCGACTACACATTACTTTAGGGAGAGCTTACGACCTACTAGTTAAGTCTTGCTTTAAGAACGGGTGGTGTAACCAAATTAAGCACTGACTTAGTTACAAACTAACTAGTAGTTACTAAGCCCTTAGTGTGAACTTTACGTCCTAACTTACTTTAGAACTTACGCACAGCTGGGTAGGGTTGCACTACCTGTTCTTAAGGCAAGACTAAACTAGTGGGTAGTAAGCTCTCCGTAAAGTAATGTGTAGTTGCATAATATGATGTTTACCTTAACTGATCCAATAAGCAGCCTTCACATTTGTACACAGAAGTATTAAAAAGCCGTCAACTTCAGTTTATCTCGCACTGGTTGATGTTCAAACCTTGTTTGCTCACTTAACTCTCAGCTGTAATAAATTATATCTCCATTGAAATACGATTCATAATAAAAGTACATTTGATAAATAGTATATTTGCCCTGTGTAAATAACTATAAATAGGAACTGTATCTAAAATAAATAAGGGGTGATAAATAAATCCTGATACATCAGGCTGGAAAAATGGACATTTATTCATTTTAATATCTTATATATTTTATATATGTTGACACTTGACACCAGGCGACGCACCCTGAAAACTGCACCGTTAGATCGGTTTCATGCTGAAGAGCTGTTTAAAAGTAAGATTTTTTCTCTCTCGTAAATGTAAACGAGTGTAAATGTCAACATCATACTGTATGTCGAAAGGATTGAAGCTGTCATGCAAAAAATGAGCTCACTGATGTCATTAAATGACTCTGCTTTTTTATTCCATCTATTACTCCTGGTCGAATGCTTCCATAAATATTTAGTTTATACGTAGGGTTACGTCCTCCCTAAATTTAATGGTGCAACGCTCAAAAATTTAGTAGAGCATTAATTGTGACTTAGTGCCCATTTACGCCACAACTAGTCTAAGTCATAACGTACGTATAGCTGGTGCAACAGGCCCCTGGTGCAACCCTACCCTGATGCCCAGAAGTTCACGACTTGCGGGTCGCAAGTTGCGGCTGAAGAGAAAACTTTTATCGCATATCGCTTTTGCGCTTACTTGATTATGTGTATTGTCTCTACCCTTTTTATGATCGACTTTTATGATAGGTAATTTGTATAAAACCCACTGCATCCAAACATCCCATCATGGTGCCCTTGACAACAGAGCTGCAAAAACCATATATGCAAGTTATGCAATGCATAGCCAGTGGCTCATTAAAGGTGGTGCAATAGGCCTCCTTGACCTCTCCAACATCAACCCCCCCCCCCCCCCCAATGCTTATAATGGATGACACTCCCCCCAAGTTAACCCAATTTGTTTTTGCATACCTGCTCGGATATGTGTAGTTGCGCCTCTGCTTGACAAAGTAGCTGGAAGCGGATATGACAGAAGCAGGATCCAATGTCAGGGAGGTACTCATTAGGTATGTTCACTGTTGTCAGTAACTTCAAGGCTATTAGGAGTGGAAATGTGTAACTTGTCTTGTACAATCAGACAGGATTAAAAGAAAGCTTCCTGCAGTGGTCATTAGAAGCTCAATGTATCTTATCAGTCATTTAGCTGCAGCAGTGCAAACAAACCGTCCATTTCTTGAAATGCCTGCCCTAAAAGTGCTGTGGCCCATCTCTGACAAAAATCAGATGCAATAACCACAGGAGCCCAGTGCATGCTGTTTCACACAGATGGCCTGATAAAACTGGGAAAGTTTCACCTTAATCCTTACTCAGACAAGGTTTTTGAAGCTGATGCTGCTCTATGGCATTAATCTTCTTTTCTTGGGTTTTTAACACCACAGATCTTAAACTGTCATTGCTGAGTATACACATCACCGGTGATAAATAATTTCTCCACATGCAGTTGATATCTTCAATGATAAATATCCATCATGCACCATAATTTTTAAGGTGTTGAGAAATGATGATGTATTAGTGCTACTTTAATTGTCAATATCCTGTTTTGGCAGAGAGTGCGGATAAGGCATCTTCAGCATGATTCACAGCAGATATGAAAGATGTGCACCATGCTGGGAAGGTGACTGTTTGAGGAAATATTTTATTTGCAAATAAATTACATTACATATGCAGTGATACATCACAAAGAGAGGAACATGAGTATTGGATGATGATTCATACTCTGTGATGAGGGTTGTTGTGTGGGAGGTTGTGACAGCTACAGATGATCTCAGCACAGTTGGGTTCTGAAACCACCTGAAGCGACTGAGTGAATGTAATGCTGGTCTTCATCAGAATGTGAGCTTCCTCTGACATGTTCCCCTGATATATCCGTTTGTGTGAGAGTGAGAGTGAGTGAGTGTGTGTGCGCTAATGAAGAGGGCTTCACACCAGCATGATTACAGCTGCTACTGGTTAATTCTGAGGTGAAAAGGGTCTTTAATTGGCTCAGTAAAGCAAATAATTGGGACAAATAAGTAATTAAGAGATTGGAAAGGGTGAGATTAAATCTAAAGGACCTTTAATTTAACATGATTATGAAGTTCTCCTTTAGCTCCTCAATCAGACAGAGCAGAGCCGAAATGAAATCTTACTGCTAATGATTTCCTGCGGTTACTGGTGGCACTGAGGGTGGTTGTCAACTCACTGCCACAAAGCTGCCATAAAAGTCTGAAACTGGAATGTTTTATATTCATGAAGAGCATATTCTTATCATTACTTTCAATTGCAGTTTTGCTCATGCACACAGTAGCCAGCCAGTAGTACAGTATATTGTACTGTAAGATTATACCAGTTTGTTTAATATTAATACTAATTGATGAATGTCAGAACTGATGAGGCTGCAGTGGTTGTGCTCTTGAGATACATTGTGAATGATGCTGCCATGTTAGACTCTAAATAAATAGTTGTAATGAGAATAATTGAGATGTTAGTGAGAACAGATGGGGCTGCTTGTTATTCATACCTCTTGACACACCATGAGCCTTTTGCTTACTAATCTGATGAGATGTTTTAAACAATGCTTCTCGTTTTCTCTTTTGTATCTCTTGAGGTGATGGCAGAGGCTGTGAAGGGATCAGATTCTTTGTCTGCCTATATCTCTGATCATCTACTATGGCTGAGCTGACCCACTAACACACATTTCACAAAGGTGAATATAGAACAATGCCAATATGTTCTCACTTTGGGCCTAGCTGCGCACACAGGAGCTGATGGATATGTTTATGTGTGTGGCTGTCATTCAGGGTTTTACCATCAGCTGTAGCCCCTCTTGCTACAGTTGGTAAATAACAACAGACTCTCACAGCGAAATCGTAAGGATTGGTACAACTTTTCTCAATTTGGCTAATTCGTATGAAATCGTACGACTGCACTCGTATGAAGTCGTACGACCTTCACTACAGCCAATGATGTCGCTGGACATCGTTTTCATCTAATACGCAACAATTACTTGCTTCTGTCACACATAACCGATTCCTGTCATGTTTACACACTCTACTGATCGGTTAGGTTTAGATAAGGGGTTTAGGTAAGTGCATAATATTAATAAGCATGTCCTTGACACCTCATTCGCGGAAGTCACGCTTACTTCCACATTACACATCCAGGCATTTGCAAGTGATGAAATTGTACGAAATCATACAAAATAGCCAACTCATAAAATATGTATGAATTTTCGTGAGATCAGGTTGTAAATACTCTCCACTTTCACACCATTGTCAATTGTATATTAGTTTTCATTCCAAGGATTTACATAAAGATAAACGCAATTTACTTTAACATAACACAGTGTTTTCCTAGCGACATGATTGTGCACAATTCAGTAATAATGGATTATCCCGCTTCACTAACCGCATTTTAAACAAGCAACCCAACCTTAATTTCATGCACCATAAGTTAGGTAAATTGTTTATTGTTTTTATTGCATACATTTGGTAGATACAGATCAGAGAATAACAGAGGGAGAAGATATGATTTCGATTGAGAAGAAAAGAGCACATAGCCCTGTGAAGAAGAAGAGTGAGGTTGTAGTATATGAGGCTGGAAGCCTTAGTTCTCAAACATTTCTTGTGCTTATTTGTTTTGGGGTCATGTAGGTCCAGTTCTAATAAGCAATTGCTAAAGCTAGGACTGCCAAAGTTAACGTTTTGAATAATGACATTATAAAATATGTTTACTGCTGTTTAATGTATTTAACTAATTTGACATTATCAGTGTTAAATTATTTTCTACTTTCCATAGACAGGTCAGAATAATTGCATTCCTTGCAAGAGGCATAAGGCATAGAAACACAGCTTTCTAGAACATTTACATACACATTCACATTAACTTTGTGATGCACTTTACAAGAAAACATCATCAGTGATATAACTGGTCATTGGGTGTTTAGGTTATTCAACATCAGATAGGTCCAGTGAGCCAGCCAAGGATGCAAAGGCCCCAGCCTAGTAGCCAAGAGTCCAAGAATCATCTGCAGACCACAGTTGGCTCATGTTTATCCACAACCTAGAGACTCTTTCAGCAGCCTTTTGGTTTTGATAATCTCCCCCACCCCCAAACACTCTACTGTTTTGCATCATTAAGCAGCAAGATTTCCTTGCATTGGCTATCTCAATCTAAGCTCCTGCATCAATGCTACTGTTAGTGTCAGGCAGGGGTGGACTGGCCATAGGGAGAACCGGGACTTTTCCCAGTGGGCCGGCCGTGAAACGAGGCCGAACAGGCGGTGATAAGCTGAATCGGGCTGCCGCGTTATGCCGAAAAGGCCGCGATTGGCTAAAGAGGGCTGCAAAATGGTGCAGCGATATGCAGAAAAGGACAGTTTCTATGTAAAATCCAGTGCCGATTTCTCTTCCCAGTCCGCCCCTGGTGTCAGGCCTGTGGTCAGCCACTGTACAGGTTGCCTTTATTTTCAAATGGATAACCAAGCCTGAATGTTCAATGCAGACTCGCACCACAAAGATTCCTCCCTTCTCCACAAATGTCTTACACAGACTAAATCAAGTCAAGCAAATTATGCTACATGTCCTGCTTTTAAGATCCTGTTGTATGACTTGAGGTGCACATAACACAGTATGACATCTTTACATCACTATCTTACCCACAAACACATATAATTTCCACCGTGAGTGGGAGGAAAGGTCATGCTGATTTGTGTCAATAGCCAGGGTAGTCTCATGTTGAAAATATCACCATAGCGTCTTTTCCCCTGCACTATCAGAATGTCGTTGTCATGACGTTCTCACCTCAGTTTGGACATTTCCGTCATATGCTTGGCAATCTTCGGATTTATCGCATTTAACCATTATATATTTCATTATACATATAAATATGAGTTGAGTTACTTTATACTTTCATATTGATATTTTAGATCCCCTAACACAACCCCATTCCTAAACCTAACCACTTACACCTAAACATGTAACAGGCATGTACATGTACAGTAAATGTAGTAACAATAATATTATTTACATCACACCATAATATTTTGAACAACTAACCCTAGCCCTATATGTCTAAACCTAACCAATAATACATTATACAGTAGCAACAATATAGCCAACCTACAATATTAAAGATGTAACAAGCACATGCAAGTACAGTCACAATAATGTATTCAAAAAATGTCAAAAAAAGCACCATAAGAGTATTCCAAAAGGACTGCATTTAAAGTCTGAAACCATACGATAGCTCCAGAGTGAAGAAGGTTTTAATTATTGAAAAGCTTCCTGTCCATGAAGGCAGTTGCATTTGAATAAAAAATATATATCCAAACAATAGAATCTCGCAGTTGGTCACTGTGACGAGGAGGAGGGCGTAACTACGCAAGCCCGGCCCCCAATCGGGCTAATCAGCCGAGGAGAGGGATAAGTGCAACGGGAAGCGGCAGTTCGAGAGAGAGAGAGAGCCACACGCGGCTGCCGTGTGTGCGTTTGTGTTGTCAGCCGGTTCCCGCCACCTCCTTTCCCATTTTTAACCTTGTTACAGTCACATGACACGCAAGAGCCAATGGTATTTGAGATCACTGACATCAAAGCTGTCGTAATGCTTGTTGAGGGCAATTTCAAATGTCACATGACACATGAGAGCCAGTGGAATTTGACAAGCTGTCTTAAGCTTGTTGAGGTGGAAATTTCATACGTTTAAATGAGCGCGGATCAGGATCTGACTGTGATGGCGGATGGGAACTCTGATTGTTGCTGAAAGACTTATAGTTGGATCTTTTCTTCACAAACAGCGATCACATGGCATCGGAAGATCCGGAGTACAGTGCACAAATAGCATGGAATGTTTATATACTAATTTTTGTGGTGCTTTTATTTTTGAGCTGCAACTCGGACATTGTGAAACCTTCTTTGTGTCCCACAGCAAACAAAACAATGAGCAAATAAGCAATAAATAAATAAAGCAATGAGTAAATGATGACAGAACTTTTAAATAATTCAATATTTAAATTTAGCATTGGGTAAAATGAAATGCTCAGATATTAATTGAATACGGCACCAGAGTGACATACGGATGGCATGAGTGACATTTAATATATACGGACCAAGGGTGACATCTTAGTGGTAAAGTGAAAAAGTCTCCCAACGACATTTGGTCATGAGACTCTGTTGCAATGACTCTGTTGCAATAGCATTAGACAAATGCCACAGCTCTTGCCCAAAACTTAGAAGCAGCTAAGGTCTTTGTGTTAGTGTTGTTAGGATAGAGGAGGAATGAAATGGAGAGACCAAGAGATTAAGAGTGAAAGAAAAGCAAGGAAGATTCATAACTGCCAACCCACTGGGATAAGTGTTCCTCTCTTTTGAGCTATAGTTCCTGAATGAGGAGAGAAAAGGAGATTGTTGCATGTGTTCTTGCTATGTGGTTTAACACGAATATGCACTTGTGCTTTTGTTAGGTGAAGTTGCAAATGGAGACTGGATGAAGGGATAAAAGCTAATCTTCAGCACTACTGTTTTACATCTGAAATTTGGCTGTCAGGGCATAAACTGTTTTTTATGTCTCCAGCTTTACAGCTTTATGCAAACATGCAATAATATCAATGTATACAACCAGAACAGGCCAAGCCAAATGTCAGTGTAAACTATTTTCCCATTTGTGATAAAATTATGACAATGGTTTACATCCTGGATGCAGTTTATCAGCATATTACTGTAGGTCTAAGTCTAGACAAGTCAGCATTTACAGGTGCATCTCAATAAATTAGAATGTTGTGGAAAAGTTCATTTATTTCAGTAATTCAACTCAAATTGTGAAACTCGTGTATTAAATAAATTCAATGCGCACAGACTGAAGTAGTTTAAGTCTTTGGTTCTTTTAATTGTGATGATTTTGGCTCACATTTAACAAAAACCCACCAATTCACTATCTCAAAAAATTAGAATACATCATAAGACCAATTAAAAAAACATTTTTAGTGAATTGTTGGCCTTCTGGAAAGTATGTTCATTTACTGTATATGTACTCAATACTTGGTAGGGGCTCCTTTTGCTTTAATTACTGCCTCAATTCGGCATGGCATGGAGGTGATCAGTTTGTGGCACTGCTGAGGTGGTATGGAAGCCCAGGTTTCTTTGACAGTGGCCTTCAGCTCATCTGCCTTTTTTGGTCTCTTGTTTCTCATTTTCCTCTTGACAATACCCCATAGATTCTCTATGGGGTTCAGGTCTGGTGAGTTTGCTGGCCAGTCAAGCACACCAACACCATGGTCATTTAACCAACTTTTGGTGCTTTTGGCAGTGTGGGCAGGTGCCAAATCCTGCTGGAAAATGAAATCAGCATCTTTAAAAAGCTGGTCAGCAGAAGGAAGCATGAAGTGCTCTAAAATTTCTTGGTAAACGGGTGCAGTGACTTTGGTTTTCAAAAAACACAATGGACCAACACCAGCAGATGACATTGCACCCCAAATCATCACAGACTGTGGAAACTTAACACTGGACTTCAAGCAACTTGGGTTATGAGCTTCTCCACCCTTCCTCCAGACTCTAGGACCTTGGTTTCCAAATGAAATACAAAACTTGCTCTCATCTGAAAAGAGGACTTTGGAACACTGGGCAACAGTCCAGTTCTTCTTCTCCTTAGCCCAGGTAAGACGCCTCTGACGTTGTCTGTGGTTCAGGAGTGGCTTAACAAGAGGAATACGACAACTGTAGCCCAATTCCTTGACATGTCTGTGTGTGGTGGCTCTTGATGCCTTGACCCCAGCCTCAGTCAATTCCTTGTGAAGTTCACCCAAATTCTTGAATCGATTTTGCTGGACAATCATAAGGCTGCGGTTCTCTCGGTTGGTTGTGCATCTTTTTCTTCCACACTTTTTCCTTCCACTCAACTTTCTGTTAACATGCTTGGATACAGCACTCTGTGAACAGCCAGCTTCTTTGGCAATGAATGTTTGTGGCTTACCCTCCTTGTGAAGGGTGTCAATGATTGTCTTCTGGACAACTGTCAGATCAGCAGTCTTCCCCATGATTGTGTAGCCTAGTGAACCAAACTGAGAGACCATTTTGAAGGCTCAGGAAACCTTTGCAGGTGTTTTGAGTTGATTAGCTGATTGGCATGTCAAAATATTCTAATTTTTTGAGATAGTGAATTGGTGGGTTTTTGTTAAATGTGAGCCAAAATCATCACAATTAAAAGAACCAAAGACTTAAACTACTTCAGTCTGTGCGCATTGAATTTATTTAATACACGAGTTTCACAATTTGAGTTGAATTACTGAAATAAATGAACTTTTCCACGACATTCTAATTTATTGAGATGCACCTGTATTGTCATTCAAACATGAGTTTGCATGGAGAAATGGAATTGTCTTTCTCTTACAGTACTTGGTTCTTATTTTTCTTGAAATAAGACCTTAAGACAGAAACACACAGTACACACAGGACATTGCTTAGCATCAGAGTATGCACAGTATACATAGTACACATATCAGTTATGCAGGATAATTGAAACACAAAACAGACAGTATACACAGAACATAATGGGACACCAACACAAAAAAGGGCATAGGTATATCAGTATCAGACATAGTGTGTAATAGTCTATAGACATATCCAAGTGTAAAAATACTCAGAGTATGACTGCACACAGTTAAAATATAAACTAGAATATACTCAGAAGTCTGCATCTCACTACAAGAATATAGACGTATTGTATTGTTTAGCCTAGGTGGTAAGACAGATTTTTATTTGCTTTATTGTCTTAGTAATCTTAATGGAAATGGAAAACAGGTGGGTGACAGTACAGTTTCTGCCCTACCAGTCTCTATAAACTAAATTGTGTTTAAGAGAACAAAAGAACTGCTGTATTGTTAACTGAGTCGCAAACAAATTATCCATTGTTGGGCCTCGTGCTCAGATAGGAGACAAAGGCAGGCCTACACACAGACATAAAGCCTGACTGAATCCTGTAGGAACACTCAAAGCCTGATGACAAAAAAAAAAAAAAAAAAAAAAAATGGTACCGAAATCAAACAAAGGGAGTCCAAACAGACTGCAGATCCCATCAAGCCTTGCTCACTTTACATTTAGGTGTGAAATTCTGAAGGATCGAACTCTCAACTCCTATTGGATGAAATGCATGACAGAACGCATCCCTCAACCATGATGTCATCGAGAGTATAAAACCCCAGAGACTCCTCCTAAGCCTTGCTTCCAGCGACAGTATTCGGCGCGTCTAGTTGCAGCCCTGCTGCTCCCAGGTGTAGCCTTGCTGCCTAAGGAAGTAACGTAAGTACCTGTACTTTGGTCATACAATCTCCATCTTGCTGGACGAGCAGAGATTCTCTGTGTTCCACCGAGCACGCTAACGGATCCAAAGGAGACCACTGAGCAATCCGCATCTCACTCTTTTGCCTGCAGAAGTGAAGAAAGAAGATTTCTCTTCTGCACACATTTGGCGAACAGATAACTTGGCGATAGAGCCCAGCTTTGTCCCTAAGTTATCGTACCAGTGGAGACACGTGTTACCATATCTGTTACCATATCTAATCATGTTACTGTTATTTTGTAGTTGGAAGTCGGAAGTTTATCGACTGCATTGTATTGATTATTAATTGATATTACTGCATCAATAAACTTTGTTATACTTTAAAGAGAAGTGTTTTGGTATTGTTCTGCATGCACCTGCACCAAGGGCTGGCAGGAGATATCAGTGCTCGGATTCAAGCCTTCATTGTTCACCTTTTGAATGTCGATGTTCTCCGGACGTCGACTTTCCTAAGAGAACAATCCTATATTGAGACTGCTATACTGTCTGGTTATTAGTCCCTGATTCTCGGGTTGTGTCCCAGCAATATTAATTCTTATTAATAGTCTATTGATTTTGATAATTGATAGTTATCTCTGATGATTGTTGATTTGAAGGATTAATGAGCTAATGTTGATTTTAATCAATGTTCTATTGATTTTAATCATTAATAATTATCTTTGATCATTATTAATTATTGCTAATAACCAAACCTGCTCCTGAATGAAAGCCCCAACACCATGTAAACATTAACAATTTTACATTCTTGATTTTATTATGGTTTAATAATGGTTTTATTTCAAATGGATAATTCTCAATAATATTATGGCTATGGTTTACATTTGTCTGGATGCTGGATTTAGTGTATAATCTGTATTCTGTAAAAACAGTTAAAGCGTGTGAGAAAAACTGTATGTGTGCAACAGAAAATGAGGGATAGGCGATTCTATAGATCTCTGTAGTCTTTTTTATCTGTTAGTGGGCAAAAATAGTAACCCTCTAATGCTAGCAGTGTGTGTGAGTGTGTTTCTGCATGCATTGTGTTAACTGGAAATCCCAGGAAAAAATAATGAGCGTGAAGCTGCAGTGGTCAGGGCTGCCAGCCCCTGTCTGCATGTCCTCTATGGGTTGGCAGAGGAAAGTGAATGGGTTTTGTCAGTCCCTGGCACAGCAGAAAGACTGCTTTGCCACAATGTTGGGCTTATTGTCTGTCTGATTTGATCAGTGTAATCCACTGATCAGTGGTGGGGATAGAGAATGGGATAGGAGGGTGTGTGGATCAGAGTATGTGAGTGGAGTGGAGAGTCAACAATTTCCCCTCCGTGCTCAAAGCATTCTTTAATCACTCCACTCCAGCTCCACTCCGGGTTGTTCATTTTCCGCTCCTGCTCGATCCGTGCTCCTGGATTAGAGAAACCCCGCTCCGTGTTCGCTCCATGGCAAAATTAATGCCTAACTATCTCTCCACTGTAAAGTTATTTCAGTATGCTTTTTAATATCACAACCTTCCATGCAGAAGGTGTATTAAATGAAAAATAAATACACAATACTAGAAGAAAAGCTACAATGTGCTTTATTAGAACATTAGTCCAAGACTAAATTAAATAATTTTTTTATAGCTTACTTTTGAAACATATCGGCAGCATTCTCTGGGTTTGATCAATTAAATAAATTGCTAGGTGCAAAAAAACAAAAAAACAAAAAACAAACAAACAAACAAAAAAACATTAAATTAAAAATATAAATTACCAAACAATTTTTTTTTTTTTTTTATAAATTACCAGAACAAAAACAAAACAATTATTAGGCTTATGTATTATTGCCTAATTATTGCCTGTTATTTTCTATTATTGCACTTCTTTTAATTAACCTTGCCCTATAATTCTGTGAACGAAAAAAAATAAAAAAAATACATTCTCAGAATGTTCTACACTTTTTTTTTTAATCAAAACTAAAAAATAAGACTGTATGTCTAATGCAGAGTTCACATTCAGAAATACTAGCATTTGAATTTAAGATTTTAAATCTTCCACTATTCGCATTTGCTGAGCTTCTTCATCTGCAAATGTATAACCAGTGGAGATTTTAGGGGCCACCCTGTGGCCAACCCAGAACTGATAGGTAGTTCATCAACACAAGAACGAAGAACCAAGAGAAACACCTGTCAATCAAAGATGACATCTCAGGTCATTTGTTGTTTTAGAGCCACACTGACCCAGGGTCAGTTTTATATTTCTGACCATTATAGTAGTGGTGGCACTGAAGCTGTGTGAGCTGATCTTTGATCAGTGGGGAGAGGGGCAGGCCGCGGGTGGCCAGGCAGGTGCCGCAGGTCGTGGGCAGCGGGCCCAGATCTGGAGTATAATTGTCAGTCAGAAGCACGAAGCTGACACGAGCTAGCGTCTACCTCCAACTTCCAATGAGTTGACGATGTCGATTTGTGGTCAAAAAGAAAGCTGTTATTTGAGAGGTATGTTCATCTAATCTAACGTTTAATTTATCCCGGATTTCCATGTGAATGTGAAAACATGTTTTCATTGTTACAGTAGCTAGGTTAAAGAGTTAGCTAGACCCTACACCACATTCAGCATGTTATCTTTATATTGACATGAAATATGAAATGCCATGTTTTCTGATTTAATGACGGAGGTGTGTAAAGCGTTTTACAGATGTATATGTTCAATAGCTAAAGTTATATATATGGCTAACCTGTGTGTGAAATGGAAGGTTTTATGCTGTGACTGTACTTTAAATCTTTACATGAGTTATTTATGAGCTCTTTATGTGTATTATTGGTCAGTCAGACCAATAAAATCTTCAAAGTTTTTATACCTTATTTGACATTTTAAATATGCAGAGGCAGGGCAAATTGCACTTAAATGATGCAAATGATTTGACTAACTATTTTATTTGGTAATATTCAAAGTAACTGAAGCTATCAGAACTTGTGGAAAATAAACCTGACACTGTAAATAGAGTTGTTTTTTACTTTATTCAGAGCTCAATCTGCAATTCTGGGGTTTCTAGACAGACACCTATAAGCCCTGGTAGCCAATTTCACACACTGATTTGTACCCAATTTAACAATATTTCTGCTGGACAGTGCAGTTATAGCTAATAAATGAATGAATAATTGATTGAATGATTGATTGAATTGCATTTCCACCAGGATAATAGCTATGAAGAGAACCAAAGATATTCAAATCTTTTTCTTCAAAAAAAGAAAAGAGTCAGAACCAGCCGCTGCTACTTCCAGCAGCAGTGGAAAAGCCCACTCACTGCCTGGATACAGCAGTGTTCAGTCAGCTCCCCCTGCATAGCACGGTAAGTCATGTTTAGATATTCCCTGTGACTTCTGGATGAACATACAGGTGCATCTCAATAAATTAGAATGTTGTGGAAAAGTTCATTTATTTCAGTAATTCAACTCAAATTGTGAAACTCGTGTATTAAATAAATTCAATGCACACAGACTGAAGTAGTTTAAGTCTTTGGTTCTTTTAATTGTGATGATTTTGGCTCACATTTAACACAAACCCACCAATTCACTATCTCAAAAAATTGAATATTTTGAAATGCCAATCAGCTAATCAACTCAAAACACCTGCAAAGGTTTCCTGAGCCTTCAAAATGGTCTCTTAGTTTGGTTCACTAGGCTACACAATCATGGGGAAGACTGCTGATCTGTCCAGAAGACAATCATTGACACCCTTCACAAGGAGGGTAAGCCACAAACATTCATTGCCAAAGAAGCTGGCTGTTCACAGAGTGCTGTATCCAAGCATGTTAACAGAAAGTTGAGTGAAAGGAAAAAGTGTGGAAGAAAAAGATGCACAACCAACCGAGAGAACCGCAGTCTTATGATTGTCCAGCAAAATCGATTCAAGAATTTGGGTGAACTTCACAAGGAATGGACTGAGGCTGGGGTCAAGGCATCAAGAGCCACCACACACAGACGTGTCAAGGAATTTGGCTACAGTTGTCGTATTCCTCTTGTTAAGCCACTCCTGAACCACAGACAACGTCAGAGGTGTCTTACCTGGGCTAAGGAGAAGAAGAACTGGACTGTTGCCCAGTGGTCCAAAGTCCTCTTTTCAGATGAGAGCAAGTTTTGTATTTCATTTGGAAACCAAGGTCCTAGAGTCTGGAGCAAGGGTGGAGAAGCTCATAGCCCAAGTTGCTTGAAGTCCAGTGTTAAGTTTCCACAGTCTGTGATGATTTGGGGTGCAATGTCATCTGCTGGTGTTGGTCCATTGTGTTTTTTGAAAACCACAGTCACTGCACCCGTTTACCTTGAAATTTTGGAGCACTTCATGCTTCCTTCTGCTGACCAGCTTTTTAAAGATGCTGATTTCATTTTCCAGCAGGATTTGGCACCTGCCCACACTGCCAAAAGCACCAAAGGTTGGTTAAATGACCATGGTGTTGGTGTGCTTGACTGGCCAGCAAACTCACCAGACCTGAACCCCATAGAGAATCTATGGGGTATTGTCAAGAGGAAAATGAGAAACAAGAGACCAAAAAATGCAGATGAGCTGAAGGCCACTGTCAAAGAAACCTGGGCTTCCATACCACCTCAGCAGTGCCACAAACTGATCACCTCCATGCCACTCCGAATTGAGGCAGTAATTAAAGCAAAAGGAGCTCCTACCAAGTATTGAGTACATATACAGTAAATGAACATACTTTCCAGAAGGCCACCAATTCACTAAAAATGTTTTTTTTATTGGTCTTATGATGTATTCTAATTTGTTGAGATAGTGAATTGGTGGGTTTTTGTTAAATGTGAACCAAAATCATCACAATTAAAAGAACCAAAGACTTAAACTACTTCAGTCTGTGTGCATTGAATTTATTTAATACATGAGTTTCACAATGTGAGTTGAATTACTGAAATAAATGAACTTTTCCATGACATTCTAATTTATTGAGATGCACCTGTATATGAATTTGCCACGTACTTTTACATTCAAGTTGTCACTCAGGTACAATCATATGATCAAATATCGCTGCAGCAGAAGATTAGTTAAAAATAGTTTTAACATAAATCATCACAAACACACACACACACCATACAAATATCATCCTAGCTCCACCGGCAATGGAGAGAGAGAGAGAGAGAGAGAGAGAGAGAGAGAGTGTACAAAGCAAAAGATAGAGAAAAGCCTCCAACCTGATGTCTCTTTGTATTCAGACACTGCAGCTTCAGCTTCAGTTGACTGGCCACATTCACAACAGAAAGTTGAGGGAGATGAGTATGATCCAGGAGTGTCTGGTGCACCACCTGCCTCACCTCACAATAGTATGTCAAATTCAGTTGCTTCCTTTTCTGAGTTCCATGAATAGTTACTTGTTTTTTGTGCTCATATTTGATTTAATTTAAAAAGGGTGATCCACTTTTGCTCAGTGTATGATATTAATTTGCTAATACAGAGCAAACCCACACTTTAGCATGCACATTATTATTATTATCTCAATACAGTACATAAAAAGATACAGGAAGAAAAGTCACATCAATGTGTCCATGAGCAAACTATGAATGTGATGGTTATTATTTTTATCACTTCAGGTTCTTCATCTAGCGGGGAAAGTGATTCTAATGATATTACAAGAGGTGATGTTGACACCATTGATGAAGAGGCTCTTCAGGCTATAAAAGCACATGCTGCCCCACCCAGACCTCACGGTATGTTTTGACATTTAATCTTTCAGTCTAAACAACATTATGAGTGCCTTTTATGTAATTATCATGGAACAAGTTGTAATACTGACTGTTACTTAACTTTGTAACTAATCCTTTTGAATGTAATTTGAATGTTACATTCTTGCTTATATGACATGCCTTATAAAATGATGTAACAATGCATTGATACATTGCATCAGTTAGCCTCACAGTGATGGACTGATTTTGATTATTATTTGCAGATGTTTCACAGTCCAGAGCAGCAGGTCCAACACAGCCTCATCTGAAAGTATTTCCTCGGTCACTGCAAGGTAACAGGAAGAGGTGCTTCCAGAGTGACTGGTATAAACAGTATCCATGGCTTGAATATTCTCAAAGCCAAGACTCTGCCTACTGTTATGCATGTAGGCATTTCTCTCTGCCAAATACCCCAGCATCTGTGTTCACGTCACAGCAAGGCTTCAGTCATTGGAAAAAGGCAATGTACACAGATGCTGGGTTCAAAGCACATGATAAGGCAGAGGGTCATGTCAATGCAATGTTTGCATGGGGTAAGCACAAGAAGGCAGTACTCACAGACTTCTCCATACGTGATGCCATTAATGAGGAATACAAGAAGGCGCCTCAATCAGTTATCACCTGTACTTTTGACATGTATCTTTTTATGATTATACAGTATACCTAATGTTATACGCAGATTAATTCTCTACAATGAGAATAGCTCTTAAAAATGTGTAACTGACTTTTCCTAACAAATACTGATTTAAAAATGGATGTTATGTTAAAATAACCAGAGATTCCCAGAAACTGTAATAGGTTGAAATAGAACAGGAATAGAAAACTGTCAAATGTCAAAACAACAGTCTGATATTGAATACAAACAATTCAATGAATGCTAACATGAGTTTAAGAATTCATTTATTCTACATGTGTAGATGTTGAAGCAAAGCAATGCGATTTTTACACATTTTAATCATGTGCCATTCATAAAGGTTCTCCCGGTATTGCCACCCCACACTAGGTCTGTGCCCCATCTTGGCCACCCCAGTAAAAATGTCCTGGATACGCCACTGTGTATAACATAAATTAGCCTACGGCACTAAAATAAATTTAGATGGCAATCGATTAAAGTCAAACGTTGCATTATTAACATGTTGATTAGTTTAGTTTTTGTTTTACTTCGTTAAAAGTTCAGTTCAGTATTTAATGCAGGACATAATAGCCTACAGTTAAGATTGAGATGCATTAGATTAGAATGATGAGATGATTATTCAAACTATTTAATAGGGGATATATGTATTACTGACCTTTAGATTTTCTCTCCACATGTGAACGGATTATCATCGTGTTTTTTAGACATGTCTTTTAGGATTTCACAACAAACCTTTGATTGTGGCAATCACCTCTCCACTCGTGTTCTCCTTCGCCATCCCATCATTAATTTTCACTATATGCCAGTTGACATAAGAATAAAGAGATGAGACACAAGCATGTAGTTAAGTCAAGCTTTACCACAAGCTTAACTCAATAATAGGGAGCGTGAAAACAGAAAGCGAAAGTAACCTTCGCGCTGGAGGTCGAACAATACCAAGTGCTTCTAGATTTTAAATTAGTATTTTTTTTTCACATTTTTTCACATTCTTTCTGGTTATATCAGAAATTCCATCTTTCCTTCATGCCAATAGTGTTTAACACTGCTTAACACGTGGTGAATTATTGCATTAAGGTCAGTTAACAGGTGTTTTGCCCGTGATGGAGCATTAGTGTAGCGCTCCTGGAGCGAGAGAAAACAATGAAGCTCCGCAAAATCATGCCGCTCCCTCTCCGCTCCGCTCACATACTCTGGTGTGGATATGAGAATGAATGCACTCAATCTGGGTATGTAGTTTTTGTTTTGCTTTCAGTGGCTAGCATGCATTTAGATCTGTTCAGTTGCTCTTACCTAAAAGTCCCCAACCAAGAAAATTAAAAATATGATTGACTTTATGAATGTGTATTGGATGGCACATTGTGTGTGGTTATATGTGTTCATAAATCTCTTCAGGCTTGTAATACATTTAATGCCATGGTTCTCAACCTTTTTTTTTGATTAACGCCCCGCTACCAGCCGTAAAAATATTTTAGCCTATATTTTAGGATTTACACATTTCTATTTCATCTGTAAAAAAAAAAATTGTATTTTGCATTTGCCCCTTTGAAAATGTTAATTTATTCATTCATTATTTATTTTTATAGTTTTAACAAATGGTATCTGTAACAAGACCATAGTAAGCAAGCACATGGAAGCATGAATCATCTTCACTACCATGGTTAGATGTAACATGATTTCTATAAAACAAGCTATGGCATTATTGATATTATAAAAAGTAGACCTACTCTAAACACATGTAAAAACAATAAATACAAAATATAAATATTGTCACAGTTCCGGCGTTTGTGCCGGCTCATACTGTTGTTTGTTTTTCTCTCTCCCCCGTGTCTCATAGGTGGAGCCGGCACACGTGATCCATGGGAACGCTGATCATTCTCGGGGAGGTGCTGATCATGGCAGTAATTTACTTGTCCGTTCCACCTGTTTCTCACTGATTGCTCTCCCTACTTATTCCTTGTGTTTTCCCTCTTTCTTTGCCAGTTTATTGTTTGCTGTCAAGTGTTAACCATGCTCTTTTGTTTTGTTGGAGACTGCTTGTGTGTCTGTTGGTTGCCTGTCTCTAGAGGTGTGGTTACCTTCCTGTTCGGCATCGACTTTGCCTGTATTGTCGCCCAGTTCCCTTGGAGGAGGATTCCTTGGTCTGTGCATGCGTGTCGGGGGAGAAACTCGCCTGGGCTTTGCTTCGCACCACAACAGTTTCAACGGACTCTCTTCGGATTGCTCCTGACTTCCACAGTGCACCCCCTCATCATACTTACACACTCATTCCTTAGCCCACTGAGCGGCTTTAGCTTTTTGTAACATAAATTGTTACAAAACTGTATTATATTGCCTCACTCCCCTAATGTAGCCTGTGACAAATTTAATAGAGCTGAAGTAGTGATATGATAATATTTATCAATCTATTTCTCCCTAAAGTACAGTGTTACTATAGTAAATTCAAGTGTGATGATGTAGAATTCTGTGCCGAATTCATATGGTTTTCGCTTCTTGCGCCTTGCTTCTCACTGATTCTTGCAGAGCTGCACGTTAAAGAGCTTGAGACCGGTCTGCAAGTAAAAACACACCTTCTTTGCCTCGTGCTGCTCTGTCCATTGAGCCGTATCCATCTACAGAGCCATACAGGTACATTAGCAGATGTTGTGCCTCTGCCTGTGTATTTGAAATTGCTAAACCAGATACTTCAGATGCGTCACTAGACCTCAAAATCAGATGAAATGCGGTACAAATGCGTACCATCCTATATAATTGAGAACCAACTGATATACTCCAAGTCTAGATAAACGTTTTAATGCAAAGAGGAATTTGACAATAGATTTGATTATTAAGAGTGATAAACGCCCCAACTTTTGTAAAAATATGCTCTCATCTCCCCCTGGCATCCTTTGAACACTCCCTGGGGGGCGGTATCACCCCAGTTGAGAACCCCTGATTTAATGCATAATGGCTGGCTTATTCATTCACTATTTTTTCTTCACTCTTTTATCTCACTATAGATAAAGTTATGACTTTAGAGGATAACAATATTGGCAAACCATTCATGAACATTACATTAGGGTTGCACCGATATTAAATTTTTGGGCTGATACCAATAAACGATCATTCACATCTCATTGTGGCCGATACCTGATAATTTGCCTTTTTGCCTTTTTAACCCTTGAAACCCTTAGAACAAAAAATGTGTAATTTAAAAGCTTGGAAACTGGACCTCACCAATTTGACCAACTCTCAAGGCCTGGGTATGCTTCATTTTTCTACGTTCCGAATAGGATCGCGCCCAGCCGACCGCGTTGCATTTCTTAGTATACTCTTTGACGTGAAACACATAGCCTACTGTATGCAGCGCAGATAAAGCACTGAACACAAGAACAATAGTATTAAATATGCTTTAGCCGGCAAAAAATGTTCAGTGCAGGTGAAAACCCTGATCTAATAAAATCTATCTTTCTCTCTTTGTGACCTCGTTTCCACCTGATATTAAGATGCGTTTTTTGTGATTGGATCACATGTGGTCAGCGCTAAATACAGGTCTAAATGGGGTCTAAAATGTTTTGTGATCGGATCACAAAAAACATAGGAATGTGGTCAAAAACACATATGAACGCATCACATATGATGTGTTAATGCTGATCCGTCCTGTATGCGTCCCGGCAACAGCGCAGCACCACCCCTCGCTTGTCAATCAGCCGCTGCTCTAAAACAAGAGTTTAAACTTTGCCGGTTACAAGCAGTTTAAAACGAAATAACCGTTCGATCGGGAAAAAAAAAAAAAAATGGCTATATACACAAGCATGAGAACTTCACAGATCTTCTTCAGTGTGTCTGATATCAATATGCAGTGACACTTATGAGAAGCACAAACATCTGCAGCTCAGGTTAATACAACTACTCCACTAAAATAAAGGACAATTCTGCTCGAAATGTTGATTTTGTGCTTAGATTAAATTTCAGCTGCATCAAGGAGAACTAGTGCGCCATTTTTTTCGCACTTTCTTTGTCTTTTCTGAATTTGTTGCAGTTTATTATCATGCAGGAACACACTGACATAGTGACTGATGTACATGTATGTCGTCATGAAACAGAGTCCCTCCCCTCCAAATCCAATCTCAAGTGGTCACAGAAGACACATTTTAATGACCAGGTGTAAACGGTGATGTGTCTCACCTGACCACATGTGATCGGATCACCTGAGATGCATCTTAATACCATTTGGAAATGGGGCCTTTGACTGAGAAATACAGAATCTCCCTCACCTGCTATGCATTTACTGAGCCTTTGGATGGAGAGATAGCAAATTCATGTTAAGAGCCAGTATTCGTTTTCTCTTTCTCAAACACACACAAACTTGTTTTTATATAATTGTGGGGACTCTCCATAGACTTCCATGCATATTATGGATTTTGTACAGATCTATTGATAATTTATATACCTTAATCCTAATCCTACCCCTAAACCTAACCCTCACAGAAACCTTTTTGCATTTTTACATTTTCAAAAAAAGATTGTTTAGTATGTTTTTTTAAGCGATTTGAATTATGGAGCACTAGAAATGTCCTCATAAACCACATTTATAGCATAATACCCTTGTAATTACCAGTTTGGAACATAAAAAATTGTCCTTGTAAACCACACAACCCACATTTATATTTATGCATTTGGCAGATGCTTTTATCCAAAGCGACTTACAGTGCCCTTATTACAGGGACAATCCCCCTGGAGCAACCTGGAGTTAAGTGCCTTGCTCAAGGACACAATGGTGGTGGCTGTGGGGATCAAACCAACAGCCTTCTGCTTACCAGTTCAGTGCTTTAGTCCACTACGCCACCACCACTCCACACATTTATTTATTTAATCTTTTATTTGAATGCTAATTCTGGCTTTAAATGTTTTCTCTCACACACAGATACACACACAAATTCAGTCTCACTCTGGAGTGCTTTTAATGATACAGTAGGGGGGTTTATGATACAGCAGTATGATATGTAAAAACAGCAACAGCTGCTCAGTGATAGGAAGTTGAAGCCTCGCTCACTTCTACCTTGTTAATATCTCTGATGGCATCAAATGAGGCCAGTATGAAGCTGCATTGACACCATATTTGACACATATGGTGTCAAGCAGAACTGATAGCTTATTTTGTTGACACATCTTGGTAAGGATTGCTTGTGGTGTTACTAGGTGAGGCATGTCACTGACCCTGTATTTGTCAAAGCTGTCAGCATACATATAGGAAGGACTGGTAATATAGACATTTTAGATTAGGCTTCTGGTCTGTAAAAGCTTTATGCAATTTTATCAGTCTTCCATGACAGCTTTGTCGAGAACATTGTTAAGGAATGTTTTGTTGTGTAAGATGATAGCAGGTTAGGAATATAAAATAGCTGTGGTGTCTTTCAGACACACACACACATACACACAAATATACAGTCACTGAGTGCGTTTACATGGATACCAGAAAGCAGCGTATTGCGAGAACACGGCTTATTGAGAGAAAGCTTCGTTCCTGTTTACATGTACTGTATAAGCAGTGTACTCTTAACTCGTGTATACATGCAGCTTGGTGAGAAAGCAGCATTCTCCATAGCAACGTAATATCCCCATGATGCTTGTGTAAATAACAAACACAGCATCTGAGAAAGACTTTGCTATTTTACTCTCTGTTGCTTCACTTTATTTACATATATTCCACAGTTGGTGCTGTGTTTGTTTCTTTACATTTCTGTTGTGAACTGCAGCGGAATTGCGCAGCAATAGTGGGGTTTTCTCTCTTACGTAAAATGTCTCCGATTACACATGTAACCTTGGTTCCCTGAGATGAAGGGAACGAGACATTGCTGTAAGCACTATGGGGAAATCCTTCTTAGATGACCTTGTTGAAACCTTTATTCAATCATGCCAATCCTGTGATTGGCAATGGTGTCTGAGCCCCACCCCTTTGGGTGCGCAGTTGGCCTATATAAGCGGGCGCTCAGTCACCATTTCTTCAGAATTTTCTGACTGAGGGACAAGAGTGAGTTACTCGTATTATGAAACTCTGAAGTAGTATTGTGGCCAGCTTTCGCAATGTCTCATTCCCTTCATCTCAGGGAACCGAGTTTACATGTGTAACCGGAGACATTCCCTTTCGATTCAGTGCACTCGTCATTGCTGTAAGCACTATGGGAAATGATATACCATCACACCGCACTAAATAGATATATACATAAGGAGTCACAGGCCACAGGCCAATGACTTATAAGTCATATTAAAGTGTATATGAATAGTCCCACGTGGCAGATGCCAGATTGAAACTAATGTAGTCTGGGATCTATATGAACCATATAGATTTTCACAATATGGATTATTAACCCTCTCACAACAAGGTTGGGAAAGTAGGTTTTATTTCTTATAGGAGTGCTTATGACTTAAAAAGAAGCAGTTCAACAGCATATAATTAGGTGGCTGTGTTGATTATAGTTGGTAGCCCACCCGTAATAAGGGCCTGGGTTCACCCGCTTGAAAGAATGAGCGCTCTATACAGAGAGGACTTGAACACCACCATCCTGCTGCCAAACATATGTCCTGTAAGGACACACTGTCCACACCCATGAAGAGGCCATGCCTCTGGTTGAATGCGCTTTGACGCCAATATGGCAATTTGTGCCTTGTAATTCATAAGCGAGGGCGATCGCATCAACGATCCAGCGAGAGAGCCTTGTTTAGAGACGGACATTCCTTTTGTGCATCCTCCATAACAAATAAAGAGCTGATCCAACAACCTAAACTGATGGGTGTGCTCAACATATGTATGCAATGCCCTCACCAGGCATAGCATATGCATGGATTGCTCTTCATCTGAATTAAATGGTGGGGGAAAGAAAGCTTGCAAACGAACCACCTGAGCCCTGAAGGGCATTGATAAAAGCCTTTTCTAGGTTTAATGGTGGCTTTTGACAGATCTTGACCAAACTCCAGGCATGAGCTGTCAGTCGACAGCACCTGCATGTCACCCACCTATTTAAATGAGGCCAAAGCCTCAACAGATTCTCAACAGACAAACAACTCAACAGATTCCAGTGGCTCGAACCGGTGAGTTTGTGAGTTTCTGGCTCATTCAATGTGCTCCATTCAGGGGCCACACATGTAGGTTCCACAGCTCTGGTTGGGGATGCCAAATCTTGCCTTGTGCTTGAGAGAGAAGGTCTCTCCTCAGCTGTATTTCCCATTGAGGGCCATCTAGTATTTCTATCATCTCCGGAAACCAGGACTGATTGGGCCATTTCGGCGCAATTAACAGAACTGTTTCCATTTCCTCTCTGACTTTGCTGATAACAGAATGTAGGAGGCGCACCGAGGAAAACGCATATTTGTGTTTTGCCGGCCATTTGTGAGCCAGCGCATCCACGCCCAGCAGGGATTGGGACATGGAGTTCCAGAGGGGACAGTCACAGTGGGTATTCTCTGCAGATGCGAATAGGTCGACTTCCACTTTGCCAAATATTTCCTGAATCCTCATCACTGTCTTGAGGATGAAGTCTCCATTCCCCTGGATATACTCCATGTCGTGACAACATACCCGCTCTGAAATTCAGACGGTCCGGGACATGTTTCGCATGCAATGAGAGGAGATGACGCCCGCTCCATTGGAGGAGGCGTTGTGTCATGCTCATTAATTGTGGTGATCGGAGTCCACCCTGGCGATTTATGTATGCCACTACTGTTGTGTTGACCGAATTAATCAGAACATGGTGATTCACACTGTTGGACTGAAAAGCTCTCAAAGTTAGAAAGACAGCCAGTAGTTCTAGGTGGTTGATGCGCCACATCCGTTTCACACCTGTCCATTTATTGAAAGTCAGGCGTCCATTGCACACCACGCCCCAACCTTTGTTTGATGCATCTGTGGTCACCACTTTTCTTCTGAAAATTTGACCCAGCATAACACCCTGTTGGCAGAAGGCCGGCGCTGTCCATGGTGCTAGAGCAGCCAGACAGCGGCGAGTCACTGTGATGCGCATGCACCCGAAGCTCCAGGTGTGATGTGGAACACATCGCTTGATCCAATACTTGCTCAGCCACCTGGTGCAATTTGTACATGAAAGTACACGTCCTTCAGATCTGTTGACGCAAACCAGTCCTTAGGACGGATGTGCGATGAGACCTGTTTCTGAATTAACATTCTGAATGTGCGCTTCACGAGCAAACTATCAAGCGTCTCAGATCTAGAATGGGCCGAAGCCTGCCGTCTTTCTTCGGAATGAGAAAATAATGGCTGTAAACCCCACTGTGTGTGTCGCAGTCTGGGAGAGTCTTTATCGCATTTTTTGCGAGCAGACTGTGAATCTGAAGTGAGGTGGCCGGTGTACAAACTGAATCGTACAACCGTACTTGATCATTTTTGAACGTTCGCGCAGCAGGACAGCGGGCTTATTGAATCGCTCGCTATAGGAGATAAGGCGCCGCTCACCATAGGGAAGCGGTTGAACATAATGGGTGGGGTGTATGATACATGAAGAGGAAATGGCCCTTTTTCTAAGAATGTGTGAGCATCCCATGTTTGTACAATGGGTGCTTTTTTCTCTTTTGTGAGAACAATCTTTGTTTGAGTAATATACATAGAAGCAACATTTTGAACAATGTCCCGTTCCTGATGAACAGTATTGGGGAAGAGGGGAGAAACACTGTGTGCCTCGAATCGAGACTTCTTCGGCTTTGGGCCATGAATAACAGCGAACTCTGGGCTCCTCTTCATGGGGCTGGGCATGTCAGGAATGTTTCTGCTGCCCGGCCAGGGGTTTTCCGTTGGTGTGTTTTTCGCGCTGAGACGGCGGGTGCTTATGCTTGGGCCACAGTTTGCGTGGTTTCACTGACGGCTCAGTTGTAGTGTTTGGCTGTGCTGGGGTAGCAAGAGATGGATTTTTTGCCAGGTGCTGTCCGGAATTAGATCGGGAGCATGCCGGGAAAAGGGAAGTGCTACTTCTCTTTGGCAGAAAGTATTTCATCGCTTGAGACTGCTTTTGCGCCGAGATGAAGCACTCTGAAAAGCCTTCCACGCTGTTGCCAAAGAGACCGTCGGGCAACACCGGGGTGTCGAGGAGGGCGGCTTTTCTGCATCACGCATCTCCGTGAGAGTTAGCCAAAAATGCCGATCCAGAACCACCAGGTTGCTCATCGCTTTGCCTATGGCCTGAGCTTTCGTGGCTTGCAGCGCCAAATCTTTGAAAAGCTCTTAATCGGAGCCTTGCTCACTCATTTGTTTAAGGAGCTTAGCTTTAAAAACCTGGAGCATCGACATGCTGTAGAGTGCTGAACCAGCTTGGCCCGCTGCTGTATAAGTTCTTCCAGCCAGTGCGGACGTCAGTCGACATGGCTTGGTGGGGTGGGTGGGTAGGATTTCCATCCCATGGCAGTAGTATGGCAGAGGTGAGCTGCCATCTCCTGTTCCACCGGGGGGAAGCTTTGAATAGCCTTTTTCATCGCCATGTCCACTTTAGTGAGGACGGCAGCACCTCCGACCTGAATGTGTGAAGATTAAGGCGCATACCAGGTATTTGTGAGTTCCGCATAGACCTCAGGGAAGAATGGTGCGCTCCTCCAGACCGCGGTCTGCTGTCGATGGCCAGTTTGCCAAAACCATTAATCCAGGCGAGATTTTCTGGCTATTCTGGAGGGGACCACTCAAGACCGAGCTCTTCAACTGCTCTCGTGAGAACGCAAAGAAGCTCCTTGTCTGTGTCATGTGCACGTTCTTCACCTTCACTGGGGGGAGAGGCGGCTACATCCTCCATGAACCACTCACCTGAAGCTGCTAGTGACACAGCATCATTCCCATTGTCAGAGCTGCCAAACGTAATGAGCCTCTTGATGCAGGCACTGAGCACAGGCGACGAGTCATCCTGTTCGCTTTTTGCTGAGAAGTTCTGTCCTCTGTAAGTGTATATTGATGGCAAAGCAGAATGGTTCTAAGATGAAGACGAAATTCGTAGTCTTGAAGGAATAAAATTCTGAAGAAATGGTGATTGAGCGGCCGCTAATATAGGTCAACTGCGTACCCGAAGGGGCAGGGCTCAGACACTAATGCCAAAAACAGGATTGCATGACTGAATAAGGGTTCCAACAAGGTTGTCTAAGAAGGACTTCCCTATACTGCTTACAGCAATTTCGAGTGAACTGAATTGAAGGGGAACACCGGTATTCCCCCAGTATAAGACTGCATATATGTGGAGGTAAGGGACAGTCAATAATTTACACTGGTGTTAGTTTATTGTGTATGTGCTTTCCCTTACTTCTTGTTCGGCTCTATCTGATGACGTGTGTTACACCAGTCTGTTCACACACATGCGCACTCTTCAAAAACCTGTGAGAACACCGCTTATGTGTTTACATGGCCAGATAAGCATTGTCCGGGAGAAGCCTAGTTGTGTTAAACTGCTTTCTCTTAATCCCTTAAGTGGCATAAGGAAACCTTCGTTCTTGTTTACATGGCGTTTCAGAACTCCGCTTTCTGCAAAAACCCTGAAATAAACCGTTTTCTTAAGTGCATGAAAATCACGTCTTCTGTCTTCACTGTCTTCTTCCTTTGAGGTCCATACAAATACTCTGAAAGCGTCTCTCTCTCTTTTGATCTCTCTCGCTCTCTCTCTCTTTCTCTCTCAGTCTCTCTCCTAGACTCAATTGAAATCTTGATGTCTGTGCTTCAGAAGTTGGTCTGACCAAAGTTCATTCAGGTCATTTTGAAAATGTAAGGTTCAAAAGCCTTTCAGGTGGATCTCTTTGAAAACTGAATCACAACATAATCATATCTTTCCTGTAAAAGCTCCTATAGGAGAGCTTGCAGGGCTCAGGCAGTATCTATCTCTTTTGCCTGGCTGGAACAAAAACAGCCATTCTTTCCTAATGGATCAAAGGATAAAGTGTGGTTCTCTCTCCCACACACTCACAATCTGAGAGCCCCATGTTTCAAGCATACAAAAGCCACTCTCTGCTAATAATGGGGCCTAGTCAAGGATTTCTCAAAGCAGTTATGAGTGGCATAGCATACAACCATTCTCCAGATGGCACAAACAAAATACAAACCACAGTATTTTGGCTAATAGGACTAAAGAAAATGCAAAGAAAAAAAATGTCAGTGGCCCTGAAAGTTGTCTTCCTTAAAGCTGATGCCATTTTTTGATGATGACCATTTGTTAGTTGATTTCCTTGAAAAGTGTAAACACTGTGGCAATATCACTTAGTGAAACCAATGGTGTGACTAGCTGTTTGTTCGACCAATGGAAAATGTGCTATTCCACATTTTGTAGTCCAAAGTGGCTGTGTGTTTAGGCCTATGTGTGCAAACTTCTGGTGGTCTTCTCATTTAGGGCATTGTTAGTCTGTCCAACAGTTGCCATGGGAGATGGTGACCTCATGTCTTAAGTAGATATGAGTGGTGTCTGAGTGATGGTGGAGTTTGGAGAGGAGCTAATAAGCAACACTGTCTGCCTGCTGTTTCACTGAGCTCCCAATTAATCAACGACTTTCCCTCTCTTCCCATGTCTCTCTCTTTTTTCCTGTCTGTAGTAGTGTACCACCGATACTTCACTCCCTGTTGTTCTGTAAGCCGTATGTGTGTGTGTGTGTGTGGAGCTCTGTTTGGGAGGCAGCCATTACCGAGAACAAAAGACATTAATTGGCAGTTAGAACTTAATGAGGCGGGAGAGGAAATTAACAGAGCTCGTCAACAGAAACAAATCAAATTCTCCACTGAATTGATGCAGAGAGTTGCTGCAACTAACTGTCCACTGTTACAATAAAGAATGACTCATCTTAGACTCCAACTTTTCCCCCACTTTGTAATTCATTGCAAAACTGAGAAGGTAAGGGAATTAAACTTCGGGGAAAAAAGAAATAACAATGCGGAAATGGTTCCCTATTACATCTCCTTGTTCCTGGATTTCAGCAGGATTGTGATTAAGGAATCAAGCCTGTCTGTATTAGCATCTGAATAGGCTGGGTCCTGAGAGCTCAGCCAGAGCCAGGAAGGAGATTGGGAGGATACTTAGCGTCTATTCAGGGTGCAACAAAGGCAAGGCACCCAGGCAGACAGACAGCACAGTCCTTGGGTTGATTAGGCTGTGGAAAGCTATTCTTTCAGATCCGACTCAGGTAGTACTTTGTCTAATGCGAGCTTAAATCTCTGACAGTCCCTTTGAGAAGACATGCACATGTGAAATCCACAGAGAAGGAGGGTTTTAGGGCAAAGATTTTCTCATTCAGGCTTGTATTTTTTTGTTTTTATATATTTTTCAAAAGTATATTCCCACTGTAGATATATTTCCCACTATTGTATGTGTTTCTAGTTGAATTTTGTGTGCCTTTTACAGTAAGTTGCTTCAGCTTGATGAGGAATCAACTGAAAATATTAAAAGGCAGTTTAATCTGATTGTGTCTGTTTAAGTGGGTGTCTGAGAACAGTTGTAATCATTTAGGGGGATTAGGAGGTTGTGGGGGGGGGGGGGGGGAGCGGGTGTTTTGATAGCACCACAGAGCCACATTATACCCTAGTCTTTACTTCTACAGAATCAGAGTCAAAATGAGCTTTATTGCCAAGTATGCTTACACATAAAAGGAATTTGTCATGGTGACAGAAGCTTCCAGTGCAAGAGAAAGCAATGTATATACATACATACAAACATATACATTCATTTAAACATATAAACATATAGTGACATAAAAAATAAATAAGATATAACAGATAAAAAAAGAAATATACAATAGTGCAGTAATTATGTGCAGGTGATGTAATGTATTGAAGAAGAGGTAGGATATGTTAAAGAATATAAATGAAATATGGATATAAGTAGGAATGGATGGTTGAATAATGCATATTACATTGTGGTCCCAGGACACACAGGTTGCACACAGACCTCCAGAGTTTCCTTTCTCTCTCTATGTATTGAACTTGGAAAATTGACAAATTCCACACAGGACTACACTTCCCTGGTGCAGAAAGGAGCAGAACTGATATACCGGAAAATTCCATGATCTAATATCAAGTTGAAATTTGCGGGGTGTCCTCTTGATCCCACCCTCCTTAACCTCCACATCAGTGGGTGTTGCTGTAACATGTTTTTACTTTGGTCTTAGATCAGCCTGTGTGCTGCTCACAGGTACAGTATACAGCTGTGCTCAAAAGTTTGCATACCCTGGCAGAAATTGTGAAATTTTTGCATTGATTTTGAAAATATGACTGATCATGCAAAAAAACTGTCTTTTATTTAAGGATAGTGATCATATGAAGCTATTTATTATCACATAGTTGTTTGGCTCCTTTTTAAATCATAATGATAGCAGAAATCACCCAAATGGCCCTGATCAAAGGTTTACATACCCTTGAATGTTTGGCCTTGTTACAGACACACAAGGTGACACACACAGGTTTAAATGGCAATTAAAGGTTAATTTCCCACACCTGTGGCTTTTTAAATTGCAATTAATGTCTGTGTATAAATAGTCAATGAGTTTGTTAGCGCTCACATGGATGCACTGAGCAGGCTAGATACTGAGCCATGGGGAGCAGAAAAGAACTGTCAAAAGACCTGCATAACAAGGTAATGGAACTTTATAAAGATGGAAAAGGATATAAAAAGATATCCAAAGCCTTGAAAATGCCAGTCAGTACTGTTCAATCACTTATTAAGAAGTGGGAAATTCAGGGATCTCTTGATACAAAGCCAAGGTCAGGTAGACCAAGAAAGATTTCAGCCACAGCTGCCAGAAGAATTGTTTGGGATACAAAGAAAAACCCACAGGTAACCTCAGGAGAAATACAGGCTACTCTAGAAAAAGATGGTGTGGTTGTTTCAAGGAGCACAACACAACGCTACTTGGACAAAAATGAGCTGCATGGTCGAGTTGCCAGAAAGGAAGCTTTACTGCGCCAATGCCACAAAAAAGCCTGGTTACAATATGCCCAACAACACCTTGATACGCCTCACAGCTTCTGGCACACTGTAATTTGGAGTGACGAGAACAAAATAGAGCATTATGATTACAACCATAAGCGCTATGTTTGGAGAGCAGTCAACAAGGCCTATAGTGAAAAGAATACCATCCCCACTGTGAAGCATGGTGGTGGCTCACTGAAGTTTTGGGGTTGTGTGAGCTCTAAAGTTATGGGGAATCTTGTGAAAATTGATGGCAAGATGAATGCAGCATGTTATCAGAAAATACTGGCAGACAATTTGCATTCTTCTGCACGAATGCTGCGCATGGGATGCTCTTGGACTTTCCAGCATGACAATGACCTTAAGCACAAGGCCAAGTTGACCCTCCAGTGGTTACAGCAGAAAAAGGTGGAGGTTCTGGAGTGGCCATCACAGTCTCCTGACCTTAATATCATCGAGCCACTCTAGGGAGATCTCAAATGTGCGGTTCATGCAAGACTACCAAAGACTTTGCATGACCTGGAGGCCAAGACGAATGGGCAGTTATACCACCTGCAAGAATTTGGGGCTCATAGACAACTATTACAAAAGACTGCACGCTGTCACTGATGCTAAAGGGGGCAATACACAGTATTAAGAACTAAGGGTATGCAGACTTTTGAACAGGGGTCATTTAATTTTTTTTCTTTGTTGCCATGTTTTGTTTTATGATTGTGCCATTCTGTTATAACCTACAGTTGAATGTGAATCCCATAAGAAATAAAAGAAATGTGTTTTGCCTGCTCACTCATGTTTTCTTTAAAAATGGTACATATATTACCAATTCTCCAAGGGTATGCAAACTTTTGAGCACAACTGTATCTGACTTACAGTATATGAAGTCATAATTGCCAGAACTTTTGGTTCTACACTTTGAATGCCATAAACTGAAAGTGCTTACACAGAGGGGAGACTATCCTGATTTCAAGAGAGAAAAGACTGAAAGACAGGTATTGTTGTCAGTCAGAATTACAGAATGTCAAATGTGCCTTTTAGCACTTTCATGCAGTTTGACTAATCTGTTTGAAAGAAATCATCCAATGCTTAATACTTAAAACAAAACAAAGAAAAAACTATTTGATGTGAACTTTTCTGTTAGCTGAATCTGAATGTATCTCGAGTTTGAGAAAGGAGAACCTCTAGGGAGTCCAGTGGGGCTTGAAAGTGCACTTCTTGTTCTAACAACCATTCCATCTGTTGGGGTCCACAGCTACATCTCTGCTTTTACCCTCTGGAGACCTGAGCAAGACAGCAAGGAAAAAGAACACGTTAGTATGAGTCTCTTCTCAGTGTAAACAGTAGCCCTTTGTTCAAAAGAGCGTGTTGTGTAAGTATATCCTTGTGCACATGGTCTCGTTTCAGACAGACAAAAGTGTGCATTGCCAAGGTGTTGCTGAGATTCTAATTGGTGTGTTTGTGGCAGAAAACACTGGGATAATTATTAGGTGCTTTCAGTTCCCTCTTAGGGTTTGTCAGTTATTGCTCTTGCCATCTGCTCAGTGTGGTTTCACAAGCATGCATAAAAGCACACATACGCACACACCTGCTCCCCACAGATACAGAATGCCAGTGAGTGTGACACAGGTGTGAGTCAGATGCAATACCTCTGAGAATCTGGATGACCTATAGCATGCCTATCTGACACCTCCTCTTATTCCTGTTTTTTTCCATGCCCTTTTGTGTTTCTCGACATTCGCAGGTGGAAAGAAAGAGTGTTTATTTAGTAGTGAAGCTATTTTTTGGGCGGGGTGATGGGTGACCACGTGCATTGTGCGTATGTATGTGCATCTATGCCAATGTGTGTGCTGGGAACTCCCTGGGTGCCACTGTTTTAAACGCTCAAAGAAGACAAAACCACACACCTGTCTCACACCTTTCCTCTTTCTCACTTTATTTGAACACACCCTCCAGGTGCAAGGGGAATGGAGGTGTGAGACGGCTAGAAGAGACAGATAATTACAGTGCCCTCCCCAACACATTTATACTCTAAATTTCTGTTGATAATGATGCTGGTATTGTACTTTTCAGTTCTGCATTGTAAATATGCAATACTTCATTACACTTGACAGGGTCTCATGGCAGTATTCTGTGGCCTTTCCAGGCCAAGGTTACAGTACTGCTTGTTCGTTTCACAAGAGAGAACTTCTCTAGATATCGAGGGTGATGTTCTTCTTTCACAGATCAAGACACTAACTTAGTTTGACATCCTATCAACATTCTCTGCTACAGCTCTTTCTCCAGGCTGCTGGTGCACAAACACACATCTCTCACACACAAAAACTGGAAAATACAAATAATGGACAAAAAAAATAAAATAAAAAAATCTGCCAACGTTGCTGAAAATTGCTGGTCACCAGCATTTGTTGTGCTTTGGATGCTGGTCCACAGCATGGCATTCTGGTTTGGCTTCTGTCCAAAGAAAGAAAAGATTTTCTGATTAATTGCAGAAATCTTCATTTGAACATTTTAAAATCACAAGATCGAATTTTTTTTACTCTATGACAGGGTTGCTCATAACATCGAGTTGATCGCAAGACAACTGGTTGGTCTCATTAAACCAGTGGTTATAACTCAAATAATGAGAACCTTAAAGATCACTTTGAATTTTTGTATTTCAGTACCCTCGTGCTGTTTGACTTACCGACAGGTGAAAGTGCCTGTTTATGGAAACACAGTCAGTTATGTCTTCTGAATGTAAACAGTGGGACAAAAAAGTGGATTTGTATCCAAATATCATACAGTGAAAACCAATAATTTAAGTAGTTTTATGTTATTGTCATTTACTCACCCTCATGCCATCCCAGATGTGCATGACTTACTTTCTTCTGCAGAACACAAATTATGATTTTCAGAAGAGTATCTCAGCTTTGTAGGTCCATAAATGCAAGTAAATGGGTGTCAAAATGTAGACACTCCATAAAGCACATAAAGGCATCATAAAAGTAATCCATATGACTCCAGAGTGTTAATCCATATTTTTAGAAGTGAAATGATAGGTGTGGGTGAGAAACAGATCAATATTTAAGTCCCTTTTTTGCTTGAAATTCTTCTCCCTGCCCAGTAGGGGGTGACATGCACGAAGAATGTGAATCACCAAAAACACAAGATGAAGAATGTAAAAGTGATCTATTTCTCACCCACACCAATCATATCACTTCTGAAGATTTAGATTTAACCACTGGAGTCTTATAGATTAATTTAATGCTAACTTATGTGTTTTTCAGAGCTTTAAAATTTTGGTACCTATTCATTTGCATTGAATGGACCAAATGAGCTGAGACATTCTTCAAAAACTCTTCATTTGAGTTCAGCAGATGAAAGAAAGTCATATTCCTATTCTATTCCTTTAGTGCTGTTAAAAACTTAAAGCAGTCAAATATATACCCAAATTAATTATCGAATCAAAATTGGAATCAAATAAATTCAGGAAATCTGTATCGATAGTCTATATCAATCTGTATCGAGTTGCATGGTTAACCAGATTCACCTGAAAGACCATGCTGGTTGACCAGCATTTTATTCTGGTGAACAGCACTGCTATGTTAATCCACCAGCTAGACCAGCATCAAACCAGCATAAACTAACATGGAAAAAATCTGGAAACTCATTATGGTCTAAGCTGGTCTTTTCAGCAGGGAAAGCAAAATACTGTAAATGCTGATACTTGCTAAAACCTATATTTGGGAATTTTCAAGGGAGACAAAAGAGGAAGGTATAGCAGAGGAAGGCTAATCCATCACAAATGCAGCATCACATTGCAATTCAGGTTACTAATGGAGTTCTCACACCTGTAATGATTTTCTCATGGCTGTATACTGCTTAGTGTTGGCTTTACTACATGCAAATTTATTTTGACATAATTTGCTTGTTTTAACTCCTCTTGCATATACTAGCACTAAGCAAGTCATGACAAGATTTATTGCTTTCATCCTAATCTGTGTGGAGTAATCTGTTTGGGGATGTAATTCACATGGTATGTCTTTTGACTTGGATTAGCATGTTCAATCCTCTTAACAAACAGCTCAGTGGAAGTTATCAGTGGCATAGAGGTCCCAGAGAGCTGTTCAAATCCACCCAGCCAAAACCACCCAGCTAATTCTCATTTGCTTGAATCTCCACAAATCTCAACCTTCAAGTGTCTGTTAAAATACATCACAAAGAGGACTCTGAGGATTATTTTGGGGTCACAAATTGCCTCCGCAATTGTTCCAAAATGTGCCAATGAGACCTAAAGTCTCAAAGAATAACTGATTGCTCTTTTACGTGGCAAGAATATTAGCTATTTAAATGAGTGTCCATAATGCAGCACATCCTGGTGCTTTCACTTTTAAATGTGACTTTATTTACATAGTTTATATATATATATATATATATATATATATATATATATATATATATATATATATATATAAATTTTCCCCATCAGTCCCCAGTTCCTATGTGGTCTGTTTTTTTGTTTTTTTTAAACACTGTCAATACTCCATCAATCACATGCTGTTCTGGAGTGCTAAAATCTGCCTCTTTCTGTGTGAGGATAAGTGAATTATTCCCTTTATTACTTTATGCATCTGGATCAAATAAAATTCTGCGTCTGATCCTGTTGGTTGTGCTCTGTTTCTCAAGCGATTTATCCCAGTCTGCTGTCACACACTCACAAAGCTCCCCCACTTCACTACAATCCCATTTCATCAAGTAACCCTACAAAAAAAAAAAAAAAAAAAAAAAAAGAAAAGCACAAATTGCTTAAATCTTTAACTCTCTATTCCTGATCCTCACATATTCTTTATAATTTAATAAACAGGATTAAAGTCATCTGTTGAAGCAGTGTAGCCATGTTCTATTTCTCTTTTTTAATTTTGCTCTCTCTCTCTCTCTCTCTCTCTCTCTCAGTGCTCATTCTCATTTAACCCTGTAAGATTACAGTGGTCTAATCTTCATGAACATGTTGAGAAAAATAAAAACAATTTTATATGGAAAGTTTTCCAAGTTTAGCAGAAAATGCTCTCTATTCTTTCCCCTTTTTTTCTTTTTTTTAGAAAGAAAATCAAAAATATTCCAATGCAATAAAAAGTGTACTTATGCATGTGCATGTGTTTCTGACCTAGCTAGCTGTGGGGAACGGCCCTCACAATGAAAATGACAAACAATAATGTCTCAGCTAGAGAGGTGAAGTCTGTCAAGACAAACTTTGATGTTGGATTCATCTGAAAGTTTAAAAACAGTTTTAAAAGCTTGAAGTGTGCAAGTTAAAGTTTGAAGGTTTTACAGGCCTTAGAGACAGACTGACATATAGATAGATGGATGGGTAGATAGAGACCACATCTGACCTCATCAGACTACCACAGAGACCCACCAGATCCCATTTAACCCCATCAGACCACAGTAAACTCCATCAGAACTCACCAGACCCCATTAGACCTCATCAGTCCAGGCTGTGCAGAGTTTGGTGGTTGTAGTTTGAAATCAAGTCAGAGACTGTCTAGGAATTTTTTCTTAAGATTCCTAGACAGAGATAAATAAAGATAAATTAAGATTTAATTTATATGGATTTTATTCTTTAAATAAGTCTTTAGAATAGCAGTATATGAAATAGTAAAAAGGCAGAAAGGTTTCTGTGAGGATTAGGTTCAGGTGTAGGGGTAGGGGTAGGGGTTGGCCTAGGGGAGAGAAAATATAATTAGCTCAGTATAAAAACAATAGAAGTCAATAGAAAGTGCCCTCCATATGTGTTTGCTCAGTGCTGGATGCTATATGACCAAACACTCCTAGGCACATACAGTAAATCTACCAGTTCAAAAGGAGCTTTCACAAGAAATATTTTGCTAATGTTTTTCAGACTGTTCCTGAAGAAGGCTGTGGTGATTGTCATATTTACAGGTACTATTTCAGCTGAAGCCCATATACACTGGCGGCCAGAAGTTTGGAATAATGTACAGATTTTGATCTTATGGAAAGAAATTGGTACTTTTATTCACCAAAGTGGCATTCAACTGATCACAATGTATAATCAGTACATTAATAACATGAAAAATTACTATTACAATTTGAAAAAACATTTCAGAACTTCTTAAACTACTTTAAAGAGTTCTCATCAAAAAATCCTCCATGTGCAGTAATGACAGCTTTGCAGATCCTTGTCATTCTAGTGTCAGTTTGTCCAGATACTCAGGTGACATTTCACCCCACGCTTCCTGTAGCACTTGGCATAGATGTGGCTGTATGGTCGAGCACTTCTCACACACTTTACAGTCTAGCTGATCCCACAAAAGCTCAATGGGGTTAAGATCCATAACACTCTTTTCCAATTATCTGTTGTCCAATGTCTGTGTTTCTTTGTCCACTCTAACCTTTTCTTTCTGTTTTTCTGTTTCAAAAGTGGCTTTTTCTTTGCAATTCTTCCCATAAGGCCTGCACCCCTGAGTCTTCTCTTTACTGTTGTACATGAAACTGGTGTTGAGCAGGTAGAATTCAATGAAGCTGTCAGCTGAGGACATGTGAGGCATCTATTTCTCAAACTAGAGACTCTGATGTACTTATTCTCTTGTTTAGTTGTACATCTGGCCTTCCACATCTCTTTCTGTCCTTGTTAGAGCCAGTTGTCCTTTGTCTTTGAAGACTGTAGTGTACACCTTTGTATGAAATCTTCAGTTTTTGGCAATTTCAAGCATCGTATAGCCTTCAGTCCTCAAAACAATGATTGACTGATGAGTTTCTAGAGAAAGCTGTTTCTGTTTTGCCATTTTTGTCCTAATATTGACCTTAAGACATGCCAGTCTATTGCATACTGTGGCAACTCAAAAACAAACACAATGTTAAGCTTCATTTGACAAAACAAATAGCTTTCAGCAGTGTTTGATACAATGGCAAGTGATTTTCAATTTAGCATGATTACTCAAGGATAAGGTGTTGAAGTGATGGCTGCTGGAAATGGGGTCTGTCTAGATTTGAGCAAAAATGACTTTTTTCAAATAGTGATGGTGCTGTTTTTTACATCAGTAATGTCCTGACTATACTTTGTGATCAGTTGAATGCCACTTTGGTGAATTAAAATACCTATTTCCTTCTGAAACAGCAAAATCTGAACATTATCCCAAACTTTTGGCAGCCAGTGTACTTCGATTTTGACACGAACGCTCAGCGTCTGCATACAGTCGAACGCAAGCCTGTCAAAGTATACTCCATCTGACTGTGTGCGCATACACAGGCGTTTGGTGCATGTGCGCTTCAACTGCTATGAGACAGTGGACTGTTTCTCTTCAGGAGTTTAGACCCATAAAGATGTCTTTATAGTCCTTCAGTCTAGAGTTATAAATGCAGGTATCTCCTGACCTCCTCACACATGCACTCTTGAGTTGCACATCCACTTTTGTTGTTTTTACCTTTGACTCCTGTTGTTTAGTGGTGATTACGATCTTCTAGCATTTCTTTGTGACAACAAAGGCTCAAATGTGAGTGTTGCCACCTTGTGGACACACAAATTAGTGCAAATAATTCCAGATGCATGCGCATTCTGTGCATTCAAAGATGCGCGATTAGAACAATCGGGCTGCACACAAGATTAAGAAATGCTGTAAAAATATTATGCTTTGTTTGTTTATGATACTTAATACATTATATTAACATAAAACCTGATTGTAAAGTTTTACCAATTATTGAAAAATACATTTCAGTTTAATCTTCCTAAAAAGAGTTTAATTTAATCCTAAATAATGGGATTTTATTGTTTGTGTATACATGTGTGTTTATATATGCTATCAATATCATAGCACAGCACACTGCCAACATGACTCTTCACACTGTCAGGAGCAGCATTGACGCTTTTCCCCCTCATCCTCCTTTACATAAACACAGTGCTCCCCCTCCCGTCATGCAGTGGTGTACTGTGTGCACTCAGGTGCATGGTGATTGCAGTAATGAACTCCCAGGTAGATGTACACACTCCACTGCTTCTTCCTAGACAGAACGCCAAAACAAATCTTGTCATAATTAGCTGTAATCCTGCTCATTACTGCTGGCTTAATTAGCCTATTAATAACACATCCTGGGAGAGCTTGTTTGCTGCACAGGCAATGTTTGTTCCTAAATTAGCAAACAAGGAAACAACAGCATTGTTCAAACACAGGCGCTTTGACAATGCAAATCAGGCAGGATTAATAGTAGTCAATGGCAGGGCTTATCAGTGTGAGTTTGTATGAGTGTATATGTGTAGAGCCTATGCTCTCTGCCCTAGGCTTTGGAGAGAGATAAAATGCAGTGCCCTTTGAAAACCCATTGTACCTGTGTGTGTGTGTGTGTGTGTGTGTGTGTGTGTGTGTGTGTGTGTGCGTGCACAACGGCAGATTTCATTGAAGTCATTGCCATTGATAATGAAGATAAATTAGATGTATTGCACTGCTTATGAAGCACATATCACATTCAGATCTTTTATGCTCAGGAAAGCATCTCCCGTTGCAAGATTGTGATCACAAAGAGCTTGAGCTGTCTCAAGTTTCATTCTAATGCCCTCTCTGTGATCAGAATCAACTTTGACCCCTTATTTGTTGAGACTGAGCCAACAGTTCGAGAACTGCCTGTGGATGGGTAAGATAAAGTGGAAAGAGATTCTGATGGTTCCGGTAGATGTTCAAAGCCTCCTATCGGGTGTCCATTTCATCCAATTAAACACACAAACTTAGACACTCCAAGGTTCATTAGGGTGCAGTCGCATTGAAGTGTGTATGGGAGACATGTATAAGGAACATGAATAAAATACTGTATGTACTGTATGTTCAGCTCACTGTCACTGTTAGCAGACATCATGTAACGAGACACACCCATTTTTTGGAGATCAGCAGCCCTTTGTTTCTTCTGTTTTTTCACTCTGAGCTGAGATCATCTTTTTGGTTTCACATGCTGCAATTAAGACTTAAATGTAGAAGTTGCTGAGTGAGTTGCTGGTTTCAGATCAGCTTGAAAGTCTCATGATGGGTTTCCCTTGCATAAAAACATACTTTCCTTATCAATATTTTACAGTGCATATTTACAAAACATTATGTACTTAACCCTACACTGCACTGACACTTTTTTCTATCCAGGGATGTTTTGTTTTCCGTTTCAACATTGTGTTTGCATGTTGGTGTATCATTTATGTCTATGTGTGTATATGTGACAAGGCATTGTTAAACGAGATGGAAAAGCATTGGCTATTATGGGAAGTGTGATTCAGGCTGTTAGTCTAAATTCAGACACACTGCATCAACAGAATTGACGGACGATGTGTGGTTTGGAGAGGGCATTTATGTTGATGGATAATTTCTGATGATGAATGACTCAGAAACTCCCAGTTCATCCATGCTACTCGGTTGCATTTTGCCTGTGGCCAGGAAGCGGAGAGTTGTCAAAACCTTTATCTCCGGTGTAATTGGGTTGTTTCAGATTGTGGGAGAGGTAATTTCCTCACTAAGTAAGTTTACAATAATATAAACACCCTCGCGGTGTCATAATAATATCGTGATACACACTCAAAGAATATTTTAGCCTATTTTTAAGATTTTAACCCAAAAAATGTTTTATCCCCTTTTCTCCCAAATTTGGAATGCCCAATTCCCACTACTTAGTAGGTCCTCGTGGTGGCACAGTTACTCACCTCAATCAATCCGGGTGGCAGAGGACAAGTCTCAGTTGCTTCCGCTTCTGAGACAGTCAATCTGTGCATTTTATCACATGGCTCGCTGTGTATGATACCGCGGAGACACCACATGTGGAGGTTCATGCTACTCTCCGCGATCCATGCACAACTTACCACACACCCCATTGAGAGCGAGAAACCCTAATCATGACCACGAGGAGGTTACCCCATGTGACTCTACCCTCCCTAGCAACCAGGCCAATTTGGTTGCTTAGGAGACCTGGCTGGAGTCACTCAGCACACCCTGGATTCGAACTCGCAACTCCGGTGGAGGTAGTCAGTGTCAGTACTCGCTGAGCTACCCAGGCCCTCAACAAAAATCTTTAAAGTCTTTAACAAAATTAAATGAATAAAACGTATACATATTTAAGTTTTATTCATGTAATTTAGTTGAAATTTGTCATGAAATTGAAATAAATCTAAATCTTAAAAATAGGCTAATATACTGTATATAGTGAGTGCAATATATCGATTGCGATATATAGGGATTTAGAAGTCCTCTGGATGACTTCTAAGTTGTTGTGGGTTGAGCAGCTTCTTTTAGTGTTAAAATGTATCATGAATTACTCTAAAGTCCTAAAATTAGGAGTGACAGCCATCATTTTTAAGAGTTGCTCCTAAATTTCCGAGTTAGGAGCTACTTTTAGCCTTAAGATTTTTTTTGTGAATATGTGCCCAGGTTTGTTTTCTGTGGTCCATCATCCATTCCAATTTGTGTCTGTTTTCAGTGTGTGCACTGAGAGCTACTTTTAGTGTGTATGAGACCATCTCTTGCTCATATGTGATTCATCTTGTGAAAGTTGCCTGGGTTTGTAACACAGCCAATTGAGTAAAATAAGAAGGATTACTGGTTTCTCTTTTATTAGTGAAAACTGGTGGACACATTATGACGCAAGTCTACTGTGGATAAATTATTAATAGTGTTTGTCTATCTCTCTGTTACTCAGATGTAGTGTGTCTGTGTGTGTGAGATAGAGTCAGAGAGTTCTGATTACAGAGGGATTATATTTTATAGGCATATTAATCATTCATATGTGGAACTGGAACTTCTCTTGCGTACAATACTAGTAAATAATCTCTTTGCTGTGAGTGGCTGTGATACAAGATGTATTGGGGGGTTTACTTGGCTAAGCTTGGGGACAAATATGACACATTTTGACATCTAAATTGGAAAAAGCTATTCATACATGAAATCAATCAAATGTGCTAGGGTTAACCCTAAATAGGTTATGGTTAGTCTGTTGTCATTATGTTTAGCTGTATATATATATATATATATATATATATATATATATATATATATATATATATATATATATATATAATTATCTATTGGATGTACACATTTTTTAGGTTACAAACTGGTAATTACAAGGGTATAATGCTATAAATGTGGTTTATGAGGACATTTCTAGTGTTCCCATAATTCAAATCACTTAAAAAACATTCTAAACAATGTTTTATTGAAAATATAAAAATGCAGAAAGTTTTTTGTGAGGGTTAGGTTTAGGGGTAGGGTTAGGGGATAGAATCTATAGTTCGTACAGTATAAAAATCATTATGTCTATGGAGAGTCCTCATAAGGATAGCTGCACCAACATGTGTGTGTGTGTGTGTGTGTCTGCACATAGAGTACATAGAAATAAAACCAGATGAAGGGGAGAGTTCTTACTATAACTTTCAGTAAAGGCTAATTTCATTAGGCATTTTGTTTCCTGTGGAATAAATGTGGAGCTTGAGAGGAACTTCTGTAGTTAAAATCTTTTCAGGTGGATTCATACAATGTATGCATCAGTCTTTGAGGATTCAGACAGGTATACCTGTATTCCATTCACACACAGCTCAGTGCTTTAGGAATAGTTAAAAAGATGAAAACTTGGCAGTATTAGTAGATTTTCTTCCCTTCGTCTCTGCATCTTTCTCTCCTTTCTCACCTCTCTCTCTCTCTCTCTCTCTCTCTCTCTCTCTCTCTCTCTCTCTCTCTCTCCCTCTCCCTCCTTCTCCAACAAAGAGAGAGGAACAGTGATTACTGCAGGATGCTGACAGTCTAACTGCATCCTGCAGGCGGACAAAACTGATAGCAGCATTACAAAGTGAGACAGAGAGCAATAGACATATAATGGGACAGACAGACAGAGGCCGAGGAAGATTAATAAAAAAATAAAAATAAAAAAAAATGGTTTACCGTGGGTACAATAAACAAATTACTCAAATTTGACAACTGCCTAAAAATTTATTATTTATTGTAAAAAAAAATAATTATATACATTATAAAAAATATTATATATACAAATTAAAAATTTATACTATTTTTTATGTTTAGTATATTTAATGTAATTTTAATATATTGTAATATCATAGATAAATGAAGAAATCGTAATGCTGAATATGGCGGCAGTTGGAATGGAATAATTATTGACATTATAAAAATATTATATATTAAATAAATATTTTAAAAATTAAATATAATAGATATTATTTTTATATTATAATTGAATGAAATTTTTTAATAAAATATATATTTTTAAAAAATTTTATGATAGCATTTTTAAAATAAAGATATTGTTGAACTTATATTTTTATCAGACTGTATCAGAACAATTTCACACAAATCCATTAACTGAAGCTATATCATATTTAGTAAAATTAAAATGAGTGAAAAGTTAATTGTATGACAGTGAGTGAAAAAGCCAGAGAGAGGGAGGCAGAGTATTAGCATCTCTGACAGGTTGCAAAGAGCAATGCCTGGTAGTGAGACTGAGTGAAGACCTGGGACATGCTTAGTGAAGCAAGACAAAATGGCGGGCAGTCACTGGGGACACATCATCACTCTGTGCCAGACCTGCCTTCAGTTTGAACGCCTAGTGCCTCAGGGGTGTGTGCTTGTGTGTATGTGTGTATTTTGTTAAATACAGTATTGACAGGCATTCAGTTAAATTATTCAGTTCCAGCGTATAAGCTGTCTGGATTTTCGCCTGCAGTGTTTTTCACAGTGAGCATGAACAGAAGAAAAAAAAAAGAAAAGAAAATCAGGAGAACAGGTCAAATCTGCAAAATATTTTGAATATAAATAATAGAGCAACAACAAAAATGCCTGTATGAAAGATGTTGGATAGATGCTTTGTTTTTGGGGCATATGAGACAGAGTGCCATGTTGTTAGGCCAAGAGGTCTTTACTGTGTTGGTAGGTAACCAGCTCGTTGTCTTGTGTATCAGCGTATTGTGAGATCACAAAACACACACAGCAAGCCCATAATGCATTGGGACACACACACATAGCAGATGGCAGAGGGAGTCCTGGTTGGTGTCTGGGTTGGCATAGGCCCAAGGGTGGCAGAGGCACTGAGTTTTTGATGAGCTATGCACATGTGAAACCAGAACATCTGGAACTGCCATGTGTCCAGCAGGCACAGCCAAAACCCTCAAGCCTGGACACACACATTTCACACTCACACATTTCTTTTAGTCAGCTGTGGCCAAACTACCGTGAGCTAAACATGATGAATTATGCATTTGCTTGTGTGCGTGTGTGTCTGCTCTGCCTAGCTCATACATGGGTCTATCACTGACTTTGATTAAAATTCTGAAAACACTATGAATATTCAAAGAGCATTACACCAGCTAGGAGAAACTGATTTGTCAATTGTCTGTATTTTATGGAGATTGAGTGGTGCCTCCCAGGGGCGCTAAACTGAGAGAGTCCGAGGGAATGACTCTATAAGATTATTGCATTATCTTAATTATGAGACTCTTCCTCAGCTTAATGAAGGACTGGCATGGCATTGGAAAGCACAGTGATTTATGGAAGAGGGTGTACTCGTAGAATTAGTGATTATTAGTGTGTGTGGGTGTGAGTTGAATGCTTCATTGTTTTTCTTTGAGCTAATATCCACAGAGTGATTATGCATCCTATAGATTGCTTTAATTAAGCTTATTAGAGCAGTGTTTACAAAATAATTTACAGTTAAATGCCGGGTTTAAATGGTGATGGACAGGCAAATATAAATTACTGATCAGAGAGAAAGAGAGAGATAGCAATTATTTGGCAATAAAAGAACAGAATTCTTCACTCAAGGGCGTGGAGTGAGACAGGGCAGCAGTTTGAGTCCAACTCTGTTCAACTTTTACATTAATGAGTTAGCAGTGCTACTGGAACAATCTGCAACAACCGGTCTTACTCTAAATAATTCTGAAGTTACATTTCTTCTCTATGCAGATGATCTGGTGCTGCTGTCAGCTAATGTACAAGGGCTACAGCAGCACCTGGACCTGCTGGAGAACTACTGTCAGAACTGGGCCCTGACAGTCAATTTGAAAAAAACAAAAATTATGATCTTCCAGAAAAAAGCCAGATTGCAGAAAACCAGATACACATTCACTCTGGAAAACACTGCAATAGAACACACCCTACACTACGACTACTTCAGTCTAAAAATCAGCGCTTGTTTTGGTCTGGCAGTGAATGCACTAAAAGAGAAAGCTAGAAGAGCATTCTATGCTATTAAGGGCAAATTTACCCAAATAGACATTCCTGTAACAATTTGGTGTAAAATCTTTGATAGTATAATTATGCCTATTGCTCTGTATGGATGTGAGGTTTGGGGTCCACTTTGTCTGTCAGATTACTCTAGATGGGACAAACACCCCATAGAATCCCTGCATGCAGAATTCTGTAGAAACATTCTAAGAGTTCAGAGAAGAACACCTACTAATGCATGCCGGGCCGAACTATGCAGATACCCCCCAATTATACATATTGAAAAACGATCCCTCAAATTTTAGACACTCCTAAAGGTCCCCTAACACACTGCAACATGAAGCCCTTAAAACCCAAGAGCTGAAGCCTAAACCAGTCCCCTTTGTCAGCTGGCTCTGAAACTCACAAACCCACTAACAAATGTAGGGCTTTACTGGTTGTTTAGATCAATTAATAATTATTTCTGTAGTTATTAATTAATATTTAAATTAATCAGTTGAATCTAACTCATTAAAACCTCACATGGGGCTCCAGTAAATGTAGTGTGCTACGTTTAGGAGCAAGTTTGTTTATTAGCAATAATTAATAATTATCAAAGATAATTATTAATTATTAAAATCAATAGAACATTGATGAGAATCAATGTTAGCTTTTTAAATCCTTTAAAATCAACAAGAATCAAAGATAATCATTAATTGTTAACATCGATGAAACATTAATTAAAATTAACACTAGCTTATTGATCATTCAAATTCAACAATCATCAAAGACAATTATCAATTATCAAAAATCAATAGAATATTAATAAGAATTAACATTGACGGGGCACCACCCTGGAATCAGGGACTAATAACCAGATGGTATAACAGTCTCAATATTAGATTGTTTTCTTAGGAAAATTGACATCCGAAGAATATCGATTTTCAGGAAAAAACAATGAATGAAGGTTTGAATCTGAGCACTGACATCACGTCAGCATGACACAGGCAAACCAAAACACTTCTCTTTGTAATATAAACAAAGTTTATTTATGCAGTAATATCAATTAATAATTAATACAATGCAGTCAATAAACTTCCGACTTACAACTACAAACTAAACAGTGATATGATTAGATATGGGAATAAAAATAATCCTATAACACATAAGGTGTGTGTGTGACAGTGTGTGTGTAAGGAGGGACGCGCACAAAATGGCAGACGTGAGTATGTCACGCGAGACTTCCGGCCAGGGAATATGACCGCGAATGGGACGGAGAGAAACCAGTCAATGGCGATGCCACCCATCTGGCACCAACAATTATGCCACAGTCCAAATCACTGAGATCACATTTTTTATGCCATGGTAACATACGCTAATTGGCTAACCTGCTCGGGGGCAGGTTATGTTCCCGATTAGAGATGTCATCCAGATTCTGGACCAATCAGCTCTGAGCAAAGTGACAGTCTCTCTCTCTCGCTCCAATTTAAAGTGCACTTCAACGAGACAATTTTATAAATTTACAAAATCAGCTATTTATGATCATTATTTATTGCAAGAAATATGTTTTGTCGGTCTTGCATTTGTTTAAATACACTTTAATTTTTCCCAATCATTTTCCCACACTGGCCATAAAATATGTATGAATAAATAAACCTACAATTATTTCAATTAAGATAATAATACAATATCAGTAATGATCGAATGACTTTAAAATATAATAACTTAATCACTCCATTATATACTGTAGATATATCAGAAAAGTGTGAATGCCACCCAGACCCCATCTTATTAGGATTTGCTGGCAGAGATGCCATGAACATACAGTATTTCACTTGAAGTTCAATAAAAGCACTCTTGCACACCAAATATGTCTTTATTGTGTCTTATACTGCTAGAAAGAAAGAACAAATATGTCTTTATTAGTGCATATACTCATTTTCCAATTGCTCACATTTTTATTATTTAATAGTGTAATAATGTCTAATAGTATTAAATCAGGGCTCCAGACTAAAAAAATGACTTAGGAGCCATTGGCTCCTAAACTGAAACATTAAAGAGCCAAATGGCTGTTTTTAGTCGCCATATCACAGAATTGCTCGATTTAGATTGCTGTTCAGAAACAAGATAGAAAGCAGAAGAAAAGGATGACAGCTGATAACCCATTAATCAGAGGTTTAATAAACAGTATACAGTACATAGTTGAGAAGATAAGTTTGCATTGCCTTTCATCTCATAAATGTTCACACCCCTTTCATAATTTATACAAATATAAGAGATAAAAGATTTTTTATTTAATACTGCTCTTCACAATCTACATTAGAGATAATTACATATAGAATGCATATAGTAGTTTGTTGTCTTCTTGAGCATCAATGAATGTTTGCACCTTGTGAAATAGTTGTGAACAAGTCCCTCGATTGTCCTAAGTGTCAAAAGCTTGATCTCATATATATATATATATATATATATATATGTGTGTGTGTGTGTGTGTGTGTGTGTGTGTGTGTGTGTGTGATACTGGACTTTTAATTATAAAGAAGCCTGAAATACGCATGGGACTCTTATTTTGAAATGTCCGCACTCAAAGGTGTGAGCTCACTGGCGGCTGATTCGCTGAGGAAGTGAATCTGATTCAAACTGCTAACCTGAGCTCCTGAGTTCAAACCCTCAGTTCTTTTTGGGTGATTCATGAAAAAGATCCGGTTCAAAAGAGTAATTTGTTTACGACTCTCTCGCGCTGGGTTTGTTGTTGTTGTGTGCAGTGCAGCGAGCTCGTCAGAAACAGAACCGGTGAAAAGCGGCGCGAGACAAAATGGTTGTGCGCATTCTAAAAATATATTCAATAACTCACAAGATGAAATCTGATGAAATCGCATATGAGCGCACACAACCCGACTGTCGCCAATGACATCTAGATTTTAAATTATAGTCGCAATAAATTATTTTAGGTCGCAAGTCGCAGTCTGGAGCCCTGAAATGATATTAAGTTAGTAATTTAAATGAATACTAAAGCTTTTAATTTAAATGTTTTAAATTTCAAATCAAGATAATAAACTTTTAAAATTACAAATCTGAATGTTCTTGTTGTGGATTTATATAAAGTTACTTTCACATCGATATATTATCTATTTTTATATTTTCATCACATTCAGATTTTTTTTCGTGCTCTAGCAGCAGCAGCAATGTTTCTTCTTGCTGTATAAATGCCTTTACATTCTTTATCATTTTAACCTCTGTGCTGTGTGAATATATTATAATTATTCATGATGTCATAAAGTACATCTCTCTCAGGAGATGTGACGCGCTGTCTCCACGCGATTGGCTGTTCGCTTCATTCACGTGAACGCGCACGTGAACTAATCAAAATCTCGGGATCAAACTCTGCATTGATAACAAGCGTCTTGATACCGCTTAACCCTAATGAAGCCAGATTGGATTTGGTGAGTTTTGTCAAACTAAAACTAATCCTGGAATCCAGAATTTGTTCAGCTTTTTTTTTGTGATACATGGCACAGCATACACAAACAAATAATCAAACAAACAAATTTGTTTTCTCTGATTTGTAGCCCTACTCCATAAATGAACCAACGGAGATTGATGGTGTGCTGGACAAGAGAAAAACACATAGATAGATAGATAGATAGAGAGAGAGAGAGAGAGAGAGAGAGAGCTTTTGTGTTTTGTCAATCTGTACATCTGCAAAATTCTGACTAGCCCCACTCTATTTGAACCCAGTGTTATATTTACAGAAACAACAGTAAATAATGGATAGTAATATATACACAACTGTCTGTTTTAATCATGCCTAGTCTTGTATACTCCTACACATATGAAGCAGAGAGGAAATCTATTGCATAATTCACATGCAATGTCAAAGGTATATTATGCTACACAATGTATGAAAACAACCTTTCACAGACTGTCAGACAACAAGAGAGAATAAGGAGAGTGAGAAAGTTTACAGCAAATGTAAATAATATGTAAATACCTATGCATGGAAAATGTGCCCTAGTTTTATGAGGAGTAAACATGGGCATGGGTTACTTGTTGTTGCTTGTGAGTGTGTGTGTGTGTGTGTGTGTGTGTGTGAGAGAGAGAGAGAGAGAGATTAACATTCAACACCCACAGCTTTAGAGCCTGGATATTCACAGATTCTTTTCCCCCTTATTTAAATATTTTAGCACTCTCTTTGAGCTCCTAACACAAAGAATGTGGTTTTCTAGGAATGCACTGTATTATTCTAACTAATGACTTATTATGCAAACTCATTGTGGGGCAAAACAGAAATTGCTTATCCCCCAAGCCCATTCTGTGTATTAGCTTTGCTGGCTTGTGTTTTGCAAATGTTGATGGTGTGTGTAATGCGTGTGAGTGTGTGTTACTCTAATAAAAAAGGGTTTCCTTCCCTCTCTCTCTCTCTCTCTCTCTCTCTCTCTACTTTCTCTCTCTACTTTCTCTCTCTACATTCTCTCCTTGTGTATGGTGTTAAATTGTGCATGTTGTGTATGCAAACAATGTAAGCATTGGCATCATATGAATTAGCTTTGCATTCAGCACAACAAAATAGTCTAATATTTAATCCATTGCCATACACCCCTTACTTCTGACACAGTTAAGATATTTCAACACTGAGAATAAAATATCATGGTAAAAAGAGGCAAGGTTTCCACCAAGGGAAAAGCATGCCTCGCATGTTTTATTTTTTGCCCAAGGTAACGGATATGCATTTTTGAAAACTCCTTATGAGAACGACTGACAGGAAGATCAAAGGAGCTGAATAATGAAGAGGCGTCAGCTCATTGATCTTACAGAAATACCTTCATATCTTCTCTTTTATTTTTTTAATCCTTTGAGTATTTCATGCATTACATAAAAATAAGCCATCTAGACAGGAGAATGCTTAACCTTTTTTATATCACCACCATTATTTTCTAATGGACATTTATTATCTTAAATGTATCTGATCCATTTGATATTATTTTCAAAGGCCCTCTTGTCTGTCATCACTTATAGAGCTTTTTCTCCCTGCTGCTTTACTGTTTATGTATTTGCATTTGATTTTACATATGCAAAACACTTTAGTTTGATTGCGCTTTGTAGTATTTTGCATGAGACTAGATTACATCAGGGCACTAGCTGGATAGTACAGATAAAGCATGCAGCACAACATATTTTTTACTCGTTATGTGTATATTTCCATGGGAACAGGAATTCCCGAAGTTCCTCATTACAGCCCCACCCTGACAACTAACTAAAGGCTTATTGTCAGAACGGACTGAAATGATAAAGTCAACACCATTCTCTTATCTGGTTCCCTATTTGCAGCCTGTGCTTTCCCTGAATCCATGCAAATCTGCAACAGGTGCCAGGGCCGCCTAATTTGCATATTATGGCTTGTGTGCGGCGTGTCAGAGTGTAACTCTCTTTCGCCGCACTACACACTAATGCAAATCCCAGGCTGGCGCACAGATTTGCCTGCCCACATTTACCCGTGTTTGAGAAGTAATGCATGTGAATTTGCCGTAATAGCCATGAGTGATTATTTATGGTTATTGTGGAAAAGCGGAACTCCATTCCGTCGGTTGGAAGGAGACCAATCAGAAAGCCAGGTTTCCCGATGGCTAATAAGACCATCGTTAGGCAGTTAGGGCTGGAATCCCACCCTCATTTGTTAATAAAAGAACATGTCCTCTCAAAAGGGCATCAATCACATGTAAACACAGACACACACTCATGTCTGTAACTATGCATGTAAACAGACACTCTGCCACACACACATCCTTCCATCCCTCCGCTCTCATTCTCTCCCTATCATTACCCACCACATTCACCACACCATGTCCAGCCAGCAGCACAGTGAAAGAGCTCTAGCATTTCTGAGGCAGCATGTAGCAGTGCCCAGCAGCCATTACGATCCCTGATAATGGCCCTTAAGAAAGGTCACTGTGGGACTCCTCCCTCAGCTGAATGGATCCCAGGAGGCTTGGCGTCAGGGCGGAGGCTTTAGGTGGGCTGCTTGTGGGGGTCTGAGTAGCTGGGGTGGCAGTTTGGAGCAAAGTCTGTGGATGGAGCCACAAAAGCTCAGCACGGTCCCTGTCATTAGTGGGGGTAGGCAGGGGGTAAAAGGGGGTGGGTGTGTAGCCCATCAAGACCACAGAGTTACTGGAAAAACCTGGGTAGGACTTATCTCTGCATGAAGCTGGACTAGTTTAACCACCTCAGAGCTGTCAGGATGAATGTTATTCATATTCTTTGGATTGGTTGATTAGCCATTTTCTACACCGCATTCACTTTTTGTTTGTTTGAATAAACAGCAAAGCAAGTGCTTTTAAGTGTTATGGTCAAACACAACGTACTTGTTTACTTGCATTATAAATGGAGCTTTTCCTCTATGCACACAAGGCACGTATATTGCCCCAGGATGTGGCTATTTTGGTGTGGTTGTGTTTGCGTGTGTGCATACACAGGGGCTGCGTGAAAAATCCAACAGCAGAGGCAGATGATCCATCACCCTGCCACCGAGCATAGCGTGTTTTTGGAGGGGCTAACCGAGGCTTTGATGTGAACCCGTTTTGGCTTTCTCTCTCTGGGACTGAAACAAGGCTCCAGCAGCATACATGCAGCTCAGAGATCATCTGAGAACAGGTTTATTCAGTGAGTGACTAATAGGTTAAAACAGCACAGCTTTTTGTTATACTTTTTTGTTATACTTTATCCTGTTCTCCCTCTATCTATCCTGTACCCACAGCCCAATATTTAAAACAGTTTATTAGCATAACAAGTGCTCTTGTGTTGCTAAGCTTTTACAGACACCAAAAACTGAACAATTATATCTAAAAGCTCTTCATGTACAGCTCTTTATCTGTCTCTCTGCTCACTTCTCACCATCCATCTCTCCCACTACTGAATTCATTCTCCATAACTGGGGCAGTAGTTCAGAGTGAATGGCTCTGCTAGTGAATGCCCTCTTCCCCTGTTTTTCTAGTGATGTGGCACACTGCACTTAACCTTCTGTGCTTCAGTGGAGGACAAAGCAGATACTCTTCAAACTCAAACCCTCCAGCAGAATAGGGGAGGGAAAGGCAGTTACCGTGAGTGCAGGGTGTGTTGTAAGTGTTGCGATTGCTTTTGCATCTGACACTCTGAATGCAAAATGGATACATTATGGGATGATGTTCATTCTCCACCTGCTCCCTTTTTTTCTGCAGTATTTTCTATTGATCATCAAGAGAGAGTAAAGACTGATCATGCTTGGCATTAACTATGTTTCCATCCAAGGATTTTTTTGCAACAAAAGGTGTAGCATATCAAAAAGTTTACTAATATAGCTAATGGAAATGCAAATTAAATGCGACATTAAGTGTCGACATGATATTTTTCTGTTTAACTCTAGTGCATAAACTCTATGTCGATACATCAAATGTCGCGAAAAACTGGTTTGGAAACAGTTTTTGTCGAGAAAATTGGCATTAATGCAAAAATGTAGTGTCACATGACAGAAGTTACCCCAATCGTTAGCCTGTGTTAATCATGACAATGGTATACAAACTTGAAACCCATTTTATTGCATGTGAACCATTACTCACACTGTTATGGATTGGTCTTGGTCTTAACAGCATACCTGCACAAATCCGATGCTGCAAACACATCTGTGTCATGACACTTCCAGGAGTGCCAACACAAATATCCCGATCATGCACCTGTCATCGACAAGTGCACGGAGAACAAATGAATGGCCACTGTTTGTGATTAATTTAATCACGGTAGACATCCGTTTATTTATTAAAGTTGTTTTTCCACACCATTCAAAATAATAGACAGCAGTCATGGAATTAGCCCACAATACAAAAAACATAATTTCTGTGCACAAAGATGTTTTAAATAATATTATTTAAAAATAAAAAACACAATTCTAGGAGAAACGCTTCAGTGTGCTTTTTTGGAACACTAACAGCCCAATTCTATAAAATAATTTTTTAGCTTACTTTTGAAAAAATGCCGGCAAAATTCCCTGTATTAAATTAAATAAATTACCAAATGAATAAAGCACTGAATTAAAAAAAAATTAATTACCAAATGAACAAATAATATTTTTAAGCCTATATAATTGCCTTTACACAAACTTAAATTAGCCTTACCCTGTTCTGTAGATGAAAAAAGTCAGCTGAATGACATTCTCAGAATGTTCTACACTTTTTTCAAGACTATAAACTATCAGAACTATTTGTCCAGTGCTGAGATCACTTTCAGAAAATTCGCTTTTGAACATTTTAGAACTTTTAAATATTTTAAATCTAACCCTCTGGATCGCATTTGCTGAGGCAAAAGGTACACAATTAGAGAAATACACACATTTCCTTTGCGATAAACGAAAATTTATGCCAAAAAATGTGTTTTTTTAAGTGTGACATCATCATGAACACCATTTTTAATGATAAAAGGCCATTTGAATGGAAACAGGCAGAAGACGGCAAATTTTGCAAAAAAATTTTTTTACGCATTTTCACATTGTCGATAACAAAACAGCACGAAAAGTGGATGGAAACTAGGTTATTGATCGATCAAATAAGGCAATACATTTTTTATTCTAACTTAAAGCTTTAATTATCATCCTTTTGATTCTTTCTTTTTTCTTATATGATAATAATTATACATTAATCAGTAGGTTAACTAAATGTTAAGTGTAGGGAGACCAACTCGATTACGTCATTCACAGTTCTTCATGGAGGTGGGCCTTTTTTTTTTTTTTTTTTTTTTTTTTTAGGTTTGTGTGCCGTGATTCTCTGATTGGTGGATTTTCCCTTTTAAGATCCTGTATAGTGTAGTTCTTCACCAGGAATTCTATTACTAAACACAATTTCTAAAAACTAGATGAAATAACACAGACTGATGGCTTCAGCAGGACTATATACACCATTAATTAACAACCTCGGAGCTCACAGTAGGTCTGTCTTTAAAGATTCATATGTTATCAATAAAAATCAATTCTACCTATGGAAAAATTAATGGGATTTTTACTTTATCAAACTGTTGCGCTTCAGTGAGTCTCACAGGGTCATTAAAAATTAGATAAAGGTGTTTTTATTCCTTGTCCTGTTATGATGCTAAAATTTCTCTAAAATGGTATCGTGAATGGCATTGCTTTTTTTTTTTTTTTTTTTAAAAGCTGAAACTATGAAGCAGCAGGTCAGCTCTCATAAAGGATACTGTAATAATGCATAGTCAAATTAATTTTCCTAATTCAATTTTACTCACTCAGTAAGAGACTAATGTATGCTTTCTCATATACTGTAGTCCCAATTTTTATACCAGGCCTATTGTTTGTTGTACATCTAACCTATACTACCAGTTTCTGAATTTTGTGTTAACAGCAAAATCCTCTTAGATTAGAGTATATTTCCCAAACCCTGCTTTTTTTTTTCAACACTCTTCATCCCCCTGCTGGTTTTGGCCATAGCTGCAGAGGGCTCTAAGCATTAATAGTGTTGTGTTATTAACCGAGCAGTCCTCCCTCCATGTATCATGTACACTTATCTGCCAATTACCGGTCTGATCGATAACCAGTAAGCATATGAGCAGATTAATATATGTGCAGGCAGGGATTGAGGAGGCTGAGGTCTAATGATGAGCCATTGATTTTTTAAAAACCGCTCAAGTTTCAGAGACACTGATTACTATGGGTCTCTGAATCCCACTCCTACCACCTTAGCCAAGGCTATTAAATCAGGAGCAGCTGCCATCAGACAGCCATATTTAGAGCCACTGCACTAAACGCACACTTACACCAGGTATGGGGATTTTTAACTGCACCATTGCGATGGCCAAAAGATTGGAATCCAATGAGGAGCACCTTATCACAACTGAGAGCACAATAAAAGCTGAGTAGGCCTGAGAAAAGGGCAGAGAGCATTCAATGGGAAGCCAACATTGAGGCTGGGTATGTCTGCTCCATTATCATGAATCATGTATATCATTAATTTAGAATAAATTGGAAGTATTTAATTGTAATTAATGAGGATTATGAAGTTTTAAAAGTTGATCAACAAAATGCAAATGCTTTAAACAATAGTTTGGTAAATAGCAAAGCAACATTTGCTTTGGCATTAATTTAACTCATTTTATAATTAGTAAAGTTAAAACAATTTGTTTTATCTTACTTTTGCCAGGGATATATATATTTTATTTTTTTTTATTTTTTTTTATTTTTTTTGTGTACCTTTCAGTCGAGAGCAAACACTTCACAATTTCAGACAATTTTATCTAGAATCAATATATAGCCAACTGTCTCTGACAGCAGGCCTTTATCACATGGATTAGATACATTTAGAAACAGTATAATACATTTGAATATTTATATTACATTGTTCAGTAATCACATGCCTGCCTTATCTAGTCAAGAGTATTGTAAGACAATTTCATGATTATTTCAAAACAATTACCTATCGTTGCTATAGTGAACAACACGTTGTATGTTAGTTAAAGGCATACTGTCAAAATAAATCAATCTTATCTTAACACCTGTAATCACCGTTATCTGTTGTTAAGCTAAAACTGAATGGTACAATATTTACTCCAGACCAATCCTGATCAGTGTGGTTATCCCTCTAAGAGCTTATGACATGGGCAAAGTGCCCCTGGCCTGACTCTGCTGGGCCAGATGCCACAGCCGTCAGCCTGGAGAGGCTCTGTGATCTGTGTGTTCTTATTGGATACAGACCGATAAGAATGTTGAATAGCATTATGATGTAATAATGCAAAACATGCACTCTTGGCTACAGGTCTGATTAGACTTGACAGGATAGCAGATCACTGCCTAACTTTGTTTACTCTGAGGAGAGGGTGACTGACAAGATGACAAACAATTATCCCATCCCACAGTGTCAAGACACACTAATTAAGCAGTTCTGTGTGTGTGTGTGTGTGTGGGGGGGGGGGGGGGGAGTGGTTTACGAGGACTTTTTTTTAGGTTATAAACTGGTAATTACAAGGGTATTATGCTATAAATGTGGTTTATGAGGACATTTCTAGTGTCCCCATAATTGAAATCACTTAAAAAACATACTAAACAATGTTTTTTTTTTTTTTTATGTAAAAATGCAGAAAGTTTTTTGTGAGGGTTAGGTTTAGGGGTAGGGTTAGGGTTAGGGGATAGAATCTATAGTTCGTACAGTATAAAAATCATTATGTCTATGGAGAGTCCTCATAATGATAGCTGCACCAACATGTGTGTGTGTGTGTGTGTGTGTGTGTGTGTGTGTGTGTGTGTGTGTGTATGTGGCGAAGCATGAGCTTTGAATGCTGACAAAGATATGGCATTGTTATTCATTTATAAAAAAAAAAGTGCGGCACTGTTGCATTAACTCTGACCAAGAAAAAAAGCCAATATTGTTGTTGACTTATTTGGCGAACAGAATCAGTGGATTACATACTTGACTCACAAGTATTACATTTGACCTTGCATTAGTGTATGACTACATGTAGGTTTTACATTACTTATTTGTATTTATATTTAAACTACCATGCTATTTTAATTTAATGTAATGAACAGTATGTTAGACATGAATCGATCATTCATGGCCCTAATTCAAGTCATCTAATTGTTGTCATGAACCATAGCAATGTGAATTTACAAAAAGAGAAAAGCAGAGAGAAAGAGATATAAAGAAGGAAGTAGAGAACACTAATGAGCATGAAAGAGAATCCAAATAGAGATTGAGAATGTCACTGAGAGAGACAGAGATATAGAGTGGTGGCACTCAAAAGAGAGAGAGTATGCAGGGTCTGATGTTAAGTGTTTTATTATGACAGAATGACTATTGCAGCAGTCAAGTGGTGCTGCTGTCAGCCAACAGCTTCCATTAGAATAAGCACAGGAGCTCTTCAGGTAGATGCTAGCACATTTTAATCCCACATTCCTCATTACAGAGGCATCTAGGTCAGCTCTCAACACAAACCAGTCAAAATAAACTCCTCATTCACACCCTCCCTGCACCACTTTATGAAATGGGTGGTAATGTGTTTTTTCGATTGTGGCTGCTAAATTAGGTGGTGTGTAATGAAAGTGAATTGCATTATCTAGTAGAATATTGTTTACATTTAAGACATGTTTAATTCTGAAGGATTATGTCTTCCTTTTGATTTTGTGCTCTCTTTTTCTTTCTCTCTCTCTGGATTGGGTATGCGATAACAGCATCTATCAAGGCAATGTTTTTATTACACCACTAAATTGTAATCCTTCAGTTTGAGTGTCTGCAGAGAGGGCTAGTCAGATGTAGTCTTTCAACAGCACTGCAAGTGAGTGAGATAGAGAATTGGAAATTACATATTGTGCGAGGTGACTGAAATGGAAGAACAGAGTGGGAGTAAAAAGTAAACAATGAATAGAGAAATGGAAATAAAGGAATAGAAAAGTATATATTTCTAACTGTTTGCAAATCAACTTAACCCCAAATTTGGATTAGTTTGTCTCTCATGTGACCACAAATATGGCCACTAAGACCTCTAGGTTTGTAACCTGATATCCTAATGATCTCTCTCTCTCTCTCTCTCTCTCTCTCTCTCTCTCTCTCTCTCTCTCTCTCTCTCTCATATTTTCAATTTGCTTTCAAATTTAAAAAACTTAAAATGCTTATTGTTTGCTTGTTTTACATTAAATATAGCCAAAGCATCAACACATGCACACACACACACACACACACACACTCGGATGGATAGACGGATGGACAGATGGATAGATATTTACTCAAATAATAATATGTAAAAAATAAATATAATATATAAAAATTAGGGCTGCCAATCGATTACATTTTTTAATCCCATTAATTACTATGCTGATTAATTATTCAAATGAATCACAATTAATTCCATATATAAAAATTTGCTGAGAAAGCAAATAAAAATAATTAAATATGTAATGATTAAATAATTGTAAATATTTAGATTCAAATAATTATAAATATTATATATATTATAAAATAATAATAAAGATAATTAAAATGCATTACAAAAAAATGACAATACAAAAAGTGGCTTTAAAAAGCAATATATTGTTTATTTCCATATTATTGAACATAAGCCTATTATTGGCCTACAGTCCACAGCAATCCACTTAGCAATTGAATTTGTCAATCTGTCCAAAACAGATTTATTTTAAGGGCTTGTCTAAAGATGCGTCAAGGTATCGACAGCCCTAATAAAAATAATACAAATGAAATAAAATAATAATAAAAAGGCAAAAATAAAAACAAGGTTTTGTTTCACTATTTCACTACACAAATGTTTCTAACCATTTTATGCTTGTTGCATGGTATCAGTATCATTTCTTTCTCTCTCACTCTCACTCCCTCACCCAGGTTGACACCACAGAAGGAGGCTGTACTGCTGCCTGGCGACCGGTCCAGTTTCTAAGGAAACGGTTGTCATGGCAGTGATTATGGTCTGGAGAAAGCCCATACTACTCTAATGAGACCATTTACCATCCCTTCTCAGTTGAGATGGAGGGCTGTTTCAGGCCTAATTTGCCAAATGAAATGTATTTTTTTTCTTCAGGCCTGTCATAATGCTGTGCAGACTGCTACTGCAATGATGATCTAGATACGACCTTATTAGTAATAGCAGACTCATACCGGTAACAGTAGTATGTAATTGAAGTGAATATGTATGACAGTTGTTACTATGACTTTTCGTCAGTGAAGTCTGGCTATGGAGGCAGACAGTGTTTCATACATCACATGCGTCATTAGCTGTGCAGAGAGTAAAAATGACTTTGTGTGCAGCTGAGACCTGAACCACCTCAATCAATGATCATGCCAGGCTGTTAATCAATGAACCTGTTTTAAAGAGATGGCCTTCAGGGACACCCGAGCCAAAGCTACAGATAGATGGATAGAGCGGAGGGGTGTGGTGCACACAGAGAGAGAGTGTGTAAGATAGGATGGGAGTGATTGAGAGGGGGATGGATAGGAATGTTGGGGGAGAACGAGAAAGAGAGATGGATTGAGAGGGGTGTTTTAGTGAGAGGGGGCATAGCTGAGGGCAGATGTATTTATCTGGGTAATGATAGTCATCTGGTGCTCTGCGGCCAAGCTCTGCATGCTGGTGACAGTGATGTAGAGCATTGTGTGTGTGTTTGTGTGAGAGCAAGCGATTGAGAGGGAGAGAGACGTCCCCATGGTACTCATTAAGCTGCCAGTGACTGCCTGCTCCCCTCCCCACTACCACCCTCCCTGCTTCCCTGACCTGGGCCTCTAAAGTGCCGTTTATTAATTCATAAAAACACATTGCACAAGTGACTGAGTCTGATGAGCACTAGAGCAGCAAAAACAGGAGTCGAGGGTGGAGGGTGATGGGGTTGGAGGGAGTGCTGTGCACGTTGGATTGCTCCCTCCTCCCACAGCTGACATCGCTGGCAAAATGGCCTTGCAAAAAGAGGCATGAAAAAAAAAACAGAGGGCGCAGACACAGATGTGTTGTGAAACTTTTATAGCTGCTACCACAGATCCCCTCCAGCTGACAGAGGAAGGACAGCCAACACGACTGCTGTTGCTCTCTCTCTCTCTCTCTCTCTCTCTCTCTCAGTCTCTCTTGTTTTCTCTCTGTCTAAAGATACACTCTCCATCTCCTTTCCTTTTAGCTTCTCTCAGTCGCCGTCTGACATTTCATTGGTTCACAGATTAGTCATCGTGCACTTGTCACTACTGGCTGTCTTGAGTCCGTGATTGAGTGTGCATTTGTGTTGCTCTGGCAACTGGGTGGTTGCACCGTTGTTCTTATCGAGGACAGGCTTGGCCCTGATGATCAGTGGGGAGTGTGTGTGTGTGTGTGTGTATGTAAGTGTGTAGGTGGGGTTAGGTTGTTTATTTGCCTGTTCACCTTTCTCTCTTCCTGTCCCTCCCTTCATTTCTTTCGTCCCCTCCAGAGAGGCTTAAAGGAACAAGGCCCAGGTATGGATCGCTGTGATTGAATTAAATACATTAGCTCCAGGGCAAAGGGATGAATCCTCATGTGAGATCCAGGGCGAGAGAGGAGAAAATGTGTTTAGCTGCAGGAGCCCTGAAAACCAAGGCTAATGGATCAGAAAAATATAGGGCTGGTGGGAGAGCAAATAGCCTAATATTAAACTTCATTACAGGCTGCTCTGTGAAGATGTGACCCACAGGGTTAAAGCAGGGGTGAGCGAGAGACAGAGAGAGAGAGGACTAAGAGAAAAGTGTGAATGCAGTTTCAGTCAGTTCAGTTTCAGGTTCAGCTGTGATAACAAAGGCAGTTATGACAAGCCTCAATGAGCAACATGGATGTTACGTACTACACAGAAACAAGTGGTAGCCTGCAATTGTGTCATCTGAAAGATCTTAGATCTATTTCTACTTGATCGAACCCATAAAAATGACTGTTATTAGTATAACCTTTTTGTTTGGTACACTTTTGGTTTGTGAGGTACATTTAGTCAAATTTACATTTAGATATTACATCATGAAGGACAATTTTAGGTTACCTCACAAAACATTTTTACAGTGCAACTGCAAAAATGTTGCTTACTCATTAATTAATTAATTAATTCATTTATATACTGTATGCATTAATACTGTAACTTATTTACTCATTCATAAATCATTCTGTCTTTAATTTGTCGCTGATTGTGTGTTTCCGCTTGTAAATGTATGTGAAGGTGTGATTATGGTCTGACTGGCATGGCTGGCTAAGCATTGCAAATGGAGGACAGTAGCAGCCTGATGTAATTGGACACAGATGCATGGTGCGTTACTGCGGTTTCCTAATGTTTGTCTATGATTAGAATGACTTATTATAATTGCTCTATTTATCTGCATAATGCATTATTGAATATACCCAGAGCAATTCCATCTATTGCCCTAATTAATGAATGAGTGCAACAGTATGTTATTATTAGAGACACGCTCGCTTAGTTTTCATTTGCAGATTTGAAAATTCATTGCTTTTGTATTTTTCTTTTTAAACTATCCAGCGTCTCTCCTCTCCTCCTTTCTCCAAAAAATAATAGCAAAATGCATGTGTGAGAGAGATAGAGAGAGAAAGGATAGGGGTGATGAGTGGGAGGCTGTCAAAAGTAAACAGTTTATGTCCTACCACCTCTTTCTCTCTCTCTCTCTCTCATCAGCAGTTTTCACACATTGGCAGTGAGATGGCAATCAAAGCAGCTTTACATGTAGAAATGGAAAAATAGGCTGCTCACTGATGCACACACACACACACACACACACACACACACACACACACACACACACACACACAAACTTGTTATTATATCACTGTGGGGACTCTCCATAGACTTCCATGCATTTCATGGATTTTATACAGATCTAACGATAATTTCTATCCCCTTACCCTACCCCTAAACCTAACCCTCACAGAAACCTTTTTGCATTTTTACATTAAAAAAAAAAAAAAAAAAAAAGTTGTTTAGTATTGTTTAGTATGTTTAATTAGCCATTTCCCTCATGGGGACCGCTGGCTGGGCCCCCAAAGGTAGGTGATCTCAGGTTTTACTCTCCTTGTCCCCACAATGTAGTATAAACATGTACATACACACACACACACACACATATATATATATCACTACACAAAACATCCACAAAGCACTGGCACACACTGTCAAGAAGACACACCGCTACTATACACTCCACGTTGTGAGAAAAGACTCAAGAGTGCATGTGAGAGTCTGTGTGCATGTCCTCTTTGTGTGCAAACTGATAGTGACGGGGTCAGAACTGGTTGTGACCTCCTGTCGGCAGGTTGGCCAGAGCAGCAGACTGAGTGACATCTGTGAGGTCATGACTGCCGTAATAACAGACGTAAGGGCACAAGGGGTCAAATCAGTCTGCTGTCCCTATAAGGGACTGTTCCAGAAAGAAACAAATACTGTGTGTGTGTGTACACAGGGTTGGGGAGTAACGGAATACATGTAACGGGATTACGTATTGAAAATACAAAATATAAGTAACTGTATTTCACTACAGTTACAATTTAAATCATTGGTAATTAGAATACAGTTACATTCAAAAAGTATTTTGATTACTGAAGAGATTACTTTGCATTTTATTGTCATTTGTTTCATTTAATATTTAGTCCTTCCAGATGGAAAACATTTATACATATAAATGATATGTGCATTTGAACAGCGGTGAAATACTTTCTTATGATGTGTTATATTCATACGAGCAGACAGAGAAGTAAGTTTGAAGTAAGTATGGAGCAGAAGAAATAGAAATAAACCTTGAGTAAATTGTCAGCTTTACGCTAAGTTAAAATGCTATTTGTAGCCATTTTACATGCACGTTACCAGGCACGATCATATTTTTTTATCAAGAAAATTCACGTTGGCTCATAATTTCTTTTTTTCCAGTAAGACCTTTGATATTAGGGCAAAAATTGTATTCTTGATAATAATTTTTGTAATGTTTTCCTGTAAAAATATCTAAAAATCCTTAAAACAAGATCAATTTAATTGATCTTGTTTTAGAAACAACATTGCATAAGATATTTAGGTTTTTCAGAGAATGTATTTTTAACATGCATATTTTATCTTACTGTACTGGCAGAGTTTTTATAGTCAAAACAAGTGAAAAAATCTACCAGTGCTGAAAAAGTAATCCAAAGTATTTAGAATACGTTACTGACCTTGAGTAATCTAACGGAATATGTTACAAATGACATTTTACATCATGTATTCTGTAATCTGTAGTGGAAAACATTTCAAAAGTAACCCTCCCAACCCTGTGTGTGTGTGTGTGTGTGTGTGTGCGTGTGTGTGTGTGTGTGTGTAAGGGTGAGTGCCCTCTGCTGGATACTCCAATCAGCAGTTTTTCTAATAAAGGATGGAGAAGGATAGTTGAATATCCTGTCATAGGATTGCTACTAATCAGTTTAATTTTACAGGTGAAGTGTGTTATTTTATGTTAAAATGAGAGGTGATGATAAAATGCTTTCTTCTAGCCAAACTTAATAGCAGACAACTACGAAGATGACATTTGTAAACACTGTAGTGCAATCAAAATATTACTCTTTCTTTAAATTTCTTTAAGCAACCCGACCTGCCTGACACTACAAATGCTCAACCAATTGTGTAAGTTTGGGGCGAGATTACCTGTTTGTACGACCACTGGAAGACAGGGGGAGTGTATGGGAAACCTGTTTGAAAACAATCATTGCAATTCTATTTGTTGCCACTAATGGGATAAAAATGTCATACTTTCCGTTAAGCAATTCAATTTGGCACTGTTATAAACTCTGTGTAATTGTTTATGCAGTGTGTTTTAGAGAGTATCGTGTTGTATCACTGGAATTGTATTTTGTTAATATTTATCGGATAGCATTGGTTCTCAAAGTGTAGCAAGAAGGGCACAGAAGACTGCCCTAGTTCTCATATCTTGGTCACTTTCACTCTTTCAAATTTGTTGCGATGACAATATATGGAAAAACGAATGAAGTTTATGCATAATTTCTTCTCCGCTGCCTTCTCCTTACATGGTGTCAGGTGCACTCACTGCGCTGTGCTTATGAAAACAAAGGCAACACAAAAGATTGTCTAGTTTCAAGGGGGAGTGTGACCAGAAACATTTTATAGCCACTGTTGTACAGTATAGTATTTTTGTTATGATATCAAATGAAAGTTTTAGTTACACTTTACACTTTTGAGTACACATAAATCAAGGCCAGTGGTTCCCAAACTTTTTTACAGCACCCATTTATAGTGTTTTTCCCCCACGGCACCCCAACCAATAAAAAAAAATAAACAAATAAGCTATTTAAAACATTCCTTTATTTAAAAAGTTTAATATTAACATGTTAAATAAACACTGCTTAAAGATTTAAAAGTAATTATGTTAAGAGCCAGTAATAAAATAGAGAAGAGAGTAAATAGTGTTTTAGGTTTTTCGGTAACAGCAGCAATTAAACATAAAACAAAATGTAATATAAAAACATAAAAAGTAATCTAATGCAAAATAAAACTTAAATTATTGCCATAATCTTTATTGTGATTATTAGATATACATTAATACTGATTCAATGCATTTAGAGTTTGAATAATATGCAGAATTGTCATTGAAATGTATTGGGCTTACTGCTACTTCAGTTATCCAGCTAAGGACAGTGACTGCTTTTTTCTTTTTCTTGTCAATGTTGTCTCTTGATTAATATTAAGGTCTTTTAAGCTGCAAGTACACATCGCACAGATTGGATATTTTGAAAAGTATGATTTTTGTCCTGTCTGCTGATGCTCACATAATTAATTAACAGCTGTGGTTACATTTATATTGTGTCAAGCCGGAACAGATGTTTGTCCCATCTGCGTAAATACTTTTAATACATTGACGTTGTATTTACATTAATATTGCGGCAAGAGTTTTAACCAAGAAGCGTATTGACAGTTCACATGCGCTGCTGCATTCTCCACGAAACACAAGCGCTATAGAGCACATGCAGACATGCCGGCTGTAGTCAGACAACATGTAGGTGCTGAACTGAGTCAGTTTTTGGTACTGCCGGTACTTTTAACATATATTAAAATATTAAACTGAGAAGAGATTCCGTGGCACCCCTAGGCAGTACCCCCACGGCACCCAGTTTGGGAACCACTGATCTAGCCACATATAGCCTTTGCTCTGTTACCATCTGAAATCAATGTTCAGTCATTTGAGTATGTATATATGAGCATGTGTCTCAGGGGCATTTGGCAATGGTGTCAGACTTAGTCAGGTCTCAAATACAGTCTAACATTCTGTCACCTTCCCTGAAGAGACACAGAACCCTGCCACACCATCTGCCCTCCTCTTGATATTTCCAATATATATATGTGTGTGTGTGTTTGTGTGTGTGTGTGTGTGTGTGTGTGTGTGTGTGTGTGTGTGTGTGTTAGTAAATAAGTGTAAAATAGTCAAAAAAGTGTGTGAATTTTCAAATACAGACAAGCAAAACACTGTCCCCTGGAGGTGGGGGGGGTATACAACACATACATACAAGATGCTCACACACACACACACATACACACTTGCAAAGGGCATTCATGACAGAAAGCTTCTCTAGGGCATCTTGATCAACAGAGGGGGACGCAAACATGCAAACACACCCTGACACTGCCTGACATTTACTGCAACATCAAGTTGAATTAGGCCTATGTGGAGTCTGTCTCTTCAGCTTTCCATTTGATCTTTCAACTTTTTTCTTTTTCCTTGGACAAAGATACTCTCGCTCTTGTTGTGATAAAAAATAATAGATGTGTCACACCTGTGTAATGACTAGTGTTAAGTGCTAATGATGCAGTAAGTATAGCCAATGGGCACTAATGCAGGGCTGCAGGGTCATTCATTCTTGCTTCCTACTGATTATTGCCAGCTGAAGATGTGCTCAGTGAAGGCAAATTCTATGAAGAAGACTCACAGACTTGAGTAAAGTTTTAGATTACATTTATTTGGCGTAAACCCATCTGGCGGTCCGAAGATGTTGTACTCGGAACCATCCGATCCTGCCTGAGATAGGAGGCAGGGGTGAGGAGCCGACCCCCGTGCAGGGCGGGACTCAACTGGTGGCGGTGGGGTGGTGGAGGTTGCCGAAGCAGCAATGTGATAGATTGTGAGCAGACTTATAAAGCAATGGCTTACATGTGATTTGCTAGGAGTTACCTAGCTAATGGTGCGATGATGTACAGCTGCTAGTCTTCTAGAACTATGCTGCACTTACATTTCTGGGGACTGCAGGTCCAAAATCTGATGCATGCACGTGTGTTTGTGTATGAGAGAGCATGTCTTGTCTGGGCATTTTTGTGTATATTTCTATGTGCATGTGTTTATGTTTGTTATCTATAGAATATTATCACAAATCTGGCCAGACATTTCTTGGAGTTTAAGTGAAGTGGTGTGTGCTTACAGTTTGATGAAGTGACAAGTGTGTTAAAAGAACATTCAGCGTTGGTTCACTACAACAGCTGAGGACGGAAGAATTTTTATTTTTTTTTTGCAGAAAAAGCATGGCATCTGGAAAGCGCTCATGGATGGAGAAGTGTATTGCTCTTTGGAGTCAGCATGTATGTTTGTATGACATATCTCATATGTCATATCATGATATATGCTTTTTTTACACACTTGTAAGGCCTTGCACTAATGTTTGATCTGAGAAGACAAAAAGAGAAAACAAAAACAAAAAAAAACACATAAATAACAGTTTATGTCATACAAGTTGTGTTCCAGATTAAGGGGACAAGGGTTTTTTCAAATAACTGCCAAATTTAAATATATATTTCAAAAATGTGTTTTAAAATATAGAGCCAAACCATTTTGTTTTAATCAACAAAAGGTTAGGTTATAGAATTATTATATTATATTATAATGATATTAAATTTTTTTGATTATTTGAAAACTTTTTCATGACTGAAAAGTCAAGGAACATGTTTGTCACCAGATTTTGATAATGACCAATTTAATCATTTATTCCATGTAGTTGTGCAACAAGTTAACATTTTTTAGCCAGTCATTATTGCTAAATAAACCCATCCAAGGTGACCATACATTGCCTATCATCTATTAATATAGATTTATAAACGTTCACGTGTAAATAAAAACTGTAATGGTTGCGTTCTTACCTCCAATTCCCAGTGAAGAACTGCCAAGCCATATTGTCCAAGGCCTCGTAAGTGTGGTCTTGCCCAACACTTTTTGGTGCTTTCTATTCTTTCTGCGTGTAACCAGAAATAATAAAACAGAAACTTCCGTGAAACACTGCTTGCTGTTCATGTTTGCCTGTGTTTTCACGCTTCACATGGAAAAGGTGCTCTTGCTCTTATTTCCGCAAGCTTCAGGTTGATTGGCTGCGAAAATGGGGTGTGACAGTAAAGCATTAAGAAAAGTCAAAGGCAGTCGTTTAGTGTGACACCTTCCCTCCATTTTGAATCGTTAAGTGTGACAGGCTCACTGACTAGGAGGGCAAGATTGGCGAAAACAGTCATTAAGTGTGACACCCCCCACCCAAATCGAGTTGTTCTGAGTCTGCTAGTGTAGAGCGAGCTCAGTCATGGTATAGCTACTGGTCATAAAAAATTCCTGAGCTCCAGTAAACAAAGCCACAGCCCTGGGTAGAGTAACCCTCAATTATATATATGATAGTTATGACAATAATAGGCAATAAACAGATGTCACTGATTAGCTATTCTACAATGATAAGTTGAAAAGTATTGATCATCTGTTGTAGCCTTAAGGAGGCTTTCTAAAATGCAAAATAAATATATGGAGATTTGAATACTTCGCAATCATGCTTTTTCAGTAATTCGTTGGCATAAGTGTAAAAGAGATGCAGCCAAGTAAGTTTGTTGAGAAATAAACAGCAATGACAAATCAAAGAGATTTGTACTGACTGTGGTGATTACTGAGAGGTCATCTGACAGTCATTGAAAACAGACAATAGACAAGATACAGACATTTTAGAACAAACAACAATCTTATGGGTCTCTAGTGGTTCTCTCTCTCAAGTCCATCCATCCGTCAGTCCATCCATCCATCTGTTTTAATAATTTAAAGGTCTAAGTGACAGAGTGAAATATCTTTCCTTTGGGATGTTCTCATGGCCTCGACTGATCCTGGTTTTCTGCTTTTGGAGAATTGGTTTTTCTGTTTACCTGAATATCTGAAGACACCCTCAATTTCCTCCACCGAGTCCCTCTCCTCCATTATTTATGCATTTGGCATAAATAATCAGGAGAGCTGGCACCAATCAGCCCAGGAACTGAAGATGTGACAAAGTGGATGCCAGGGTGCCTGGGCCAAGCCATTCACTAGGGCATTGTTTTGCTTTGACAGAGGATTATTGTGAGTATGTGTGCACATGCATTGTACACCAGTGTGTATCTGTGCTGTCAACAGACCTCCTCCTTAACCCTAACACACCCCTGTTGTGCCTGAAAACATCCTGCCATACGGATGGAGAGGTGCAGGAGGAAGGACAGTCTCAAAAGGCTGGATCCCTTGCCAAGCCACAGTGTGTGTGTGTGTGTGTGTGTGTGTGTGTATGTCTGTAAGAGTGTATGTGAATAGCTTGAGCTTCCTCTTATTTATTTTTACACCTTTTTTTATGCATCTCCAATTAGTTCCTGTGTTAAAGAAACACATTCTTAAATCATTATAAGTGTGCCTTTTCTTTCCTGTTTTTCACAGAATGGCTTGACAAATCTTCCTGTTTTGCATAACCATTTTAAGGTTAATTTTCTGATGCCTTGCTTTTTTGTTTTTGAAAAAAAAAAAAAAAAAAAAAGACTCTAAAGCATTATTACAACTCTTCAGTAATATTTTGCAGTAGATGGTCCACAGAAATAGAAAGGCCCTGAATGATAAAAATGACATTTTCTCTACTTTGTTTAAGTGAGTCTTGAAAAATAAGGTTGTCCTAGGCCTAGATGATAAAAATTAGACTTTGTTTTGTCTAGTTTAAAATACAGGGGTCTAAAGGGGTGTTCTCTGAGATCTCTATTCCTCTGAATCACTTTTATGCACACACTAACTCACATTCATCCAATACAAACGTTACACAATCTATCTCACATATTCTTACTCATTCTCTCCTTCTCTAGACCCCCTGTGTATTCCCATGCAGACTCTCTAACTTCAGCTTTTTCTATTTTCTAGAACTCTAGAACACACATCATAGAACAGTGGTTCCCAAACTTTTTACAGTGGCATACCCCTCCAAACATTTAACATCCATTCACGTACCCCGTCTCTAATGCAAAGATAACATTCACACATGGTATTTTGAAAATATGTATATTTAACACAATAATCTTTTTAAAACATCTCCCTTATATTAAACATTTTATATTTGTACATGTTTTGTACATGTTATATTAATCATATACTGATCCGTCGGCTGGCAATGACAGGCAGACGAAGACGACGATGATGATGTGAAGGACCCAAGTGCAGTTTATTCATAAAAGTGAAAACCAAAAACTGGAAACAGAAACATAAACATGAACTAGACTGGACTAGACTTGACCTGACATGGCTTAACTTGACTTTACAACCAACCAACGATACATTAATAATACCTGACAAAGGACCATGGCAAACATGAGGGTATAAATACATGGACAAGGGTAACAAGACAACCAATGAACAGACAGAACTATAAACAAGATAGCAAGACTAATAAACTAAAACCAATGAAAAGACAAGACTGCTAATGAGTAACCAATGAATGAACCAATGAAAACAAGACACATGAACATGGAGGGAAACAGGATATCACATGACCAGGAAACACATGACTATAAAACAGAAAATCACACAACATGAAACACATGACTATAGAACAGGAAATCACATGACATGAAACACAAAACATGAACAAAAACACATTAAACATGACATATTCCCCCCACTAGGGATGGCTGCCATGGTGGCTTGGCGTGGCTACAAGGCATGACGTGGTAACATGGTATAGCAGGATCCTGACATGGCCATGGTAGGTGTGTATGCTAACTCGTTGGCTGTGACAGGTGTGAGTGCTGGCTTGTAGAGCAGAGGCGGGCTTGAACCGTGGAGCAGAAGCAGGCCTGGACCATGGAGCAGAGGCGGGCCTGGACTGTGGAACAGAAGCAGGCCTGGACCGTGGAGCAGAGGCGGGCCTGGACCGTGGAGCAGAGGCTTACTTGTGACATGGCATGGAGCAGTCTGGGACTTGGCTGAGACATGGCATGGAGCAGACTGAAGCTTGGCTGTGACATGGCATGGAGCAGACTGAGGTTCGGCTGTGACATAGTGTGAAGGAGACTGAGGTGTTATTGTGACAGGCTCGGGCATTGCTGTGACATGGCATGGTGCAGGCTGAGGTGTTGCTGTGACATGGCATGGAGCACACTCAGGATCTGGGGTAGAAGGTGATGCAAGCTCGGCGGCCATGACGTGGGACCCTGGATCGGCGGCCATGACGTGGGACCCTGGATCGGTGGCCATGACATGGCATGGAGCAGTCTGGGACTTGGCTGAGACATGGAATGGAGCAGACTGAGGTTCGGCTGTGACATGGCATGAAGGAGACTGAGGTGTTATTGTGACAGGCTCAGGCATTGCTTTGACATGGCATGGAGCAGGCTGAGGCGTTGCTTTGACATGGCATGGAGCAGGCTGAGGCGTTGCTATGACATGGCATGGAGCAGGCTGAGGAGTTGCTGTGACATGGCATGGAGCAGGCTGAGGCGTTGCTGTGACATGGCATGGAGCAGACTGAAGCGTTGCTGTGACATGGCATGGAGCAGGCTGAGGCATGGCTGTGACATGGCATGGAGCAGGCTGAGGCGTTGCTGTGACATGGCATGGAGCAGGCTGAGGCATGGCTGTGACATGGCATGGAGCAGGCTGAGGCATGGCTGTGACATGGCATGGAGAAGACTCAGGCGTGGCTGTGACATGGCATGGAGCAGACTCAGGATCTGGGATAGAAGGTAGTGCAAGCTCAGTGGCCATGATGTGGGACCCTGGCTCAGCGGCCATGACGTGGGACCCTGGATCGGCGGCCATGACGTGGGACCCTGGATCGGCGGCCATGACGTTGGACCCTGGCTCGGCGGCCATGACGTGGGACCCTGGCTCGGTGGCCATGATATGGGACTCTGGCTCATCATCCGCCTCCCCCACAGTGAAAGTTGAACCACTTATCCACAGGGCAAGGTCGATATATTGAGCCAGATTGAAGGTACTCCAACTGCCAGGCATCCAGGAGTGCATTGGCTCATTCAAGCCTGCACGAAAGAAGTGTCTGAGATCGATTTCATTGAAGCCTACCTCGTCTGCCAGGATGCAGAAGTCCTCCACGTAATCGTCTATAGATCGCTTTCCTTGACGTAGACATATAAGGATATCCACTGGGTTCATTTTGTCGGTCAGGTATTCTGTAACATCGGCTGGCAATGACTGGCAGAGGAAGACGATGATGATGTGAAGGACCCAAATGCAGTTTATTCATAAACGTGAAAACCAAAAACTGTGAACAGAAACATAAACATGGACTTGACTTGACTTGACAACCAACCAACGATACATTAACAATACCTGACAAAGGACCATGGCAAACACGAGGGTATAAATACATGGACAAGGGTAACAAGACAACCAATGAACAGACAGAACTATAAACAAGATAACAAGACTAATAAACTAAAACCAATGAAAAGACAAAATTGATAATGAGTAACTCAAACAATGAACCAATGAAAACAAGACACATGAACATGGAGGGAAACAGGATATCACATGACATGAAACACAAAACATGAACAAAAACACATTAAACGTGACATACATATTGAATAAATGGCTTATCGATTGAGATGTGTATGCTTGATATGATATAAATGCTTAACTTGAAAACTCCCCAGTCATCGCGTTGAGGTACGCAAGAATAATGTTCCGTTCTGTGCCTGGAATTGCGTATCATTGCAGGTAGGGCCTACGGCATTTCCGGTCGACTTCGAGCATTGCGGGTAAGTATCTGTGCAATTGCGTGGTCAGCACAAGGTGCTTTTTTATGTCACATTTGACAATGTTAGCAAGGTCGAGCTCATTTGCTGAAAAAAACATCATGCAACAATGTAAAAACAGGTCTCTAGCGTGCAAGCAAATGTGAGTGAAAATTACTGCGTGAATGTGGAAAATTATTTGGCCGCACCGGATGACAGACCCTTGTCATCAAAGCTTATGAACTTATACTGTAACATCAGAATCAAAACTATCTATGCATTTAACCTGAAATACAAATTACATTTTAAACTGAGAAAAACAAACAAACAAACAAACAAACAAACAAACAAAAAAAACAGACAAACTAAAATTGTGGACGACTTTTGTGAGTATGGTAAAACAGTGAAGTATCAATTTTACTTGCTATCACTAAGCTGTCACCTAGCAGTGTGCTGGGCTGGTGAAAAAAGATACTTGTGTGACGTGTGACGCATGAGTAGATGCATTTGGTTTAACCGCAAAGGATTATTTCATTGCATATTTACCTGACCTTTATGACACAACCATTTTGGTGTTTTTACACTAAAGGGCACACAAAAGTATTTTTGCCAGTGATAAATACATGGGTTGAATGTTAATATAGACAGTGATGAAATCAAAATCTCAGAATTGTATTCACATACCCCCATTGTCAGCTCAAGTACCCAAAGGGGTATGTGTACCCAGTTTGGGAAACACTGTCCTAGAAAAAGTAATGTGCATACACTTTACAAATAGCACACAAACAGCAAACAAAGAGGTTTGAAGAGGTGACCAAGCTAGGAACTGGTGAGGTGGCAGCCTGCTAAGTGTAAATCTAGCTGGTGTTAAACTGGGCTGCAAATATGAGGTCCCCTGTTGCTAACGAGGGGGTTTAGGCTGAGAGGTCCTGGCATAGCTGGAAAGCTTTAAACTGCCCTGCTGCTAAAATGCATTTACTGAGGCAAGGGATCTTATTTTCACACCCGAGACAAACATGACCCTCAGTGTGTGAGTGTGTGTGTGTCCATACCAGATGCTTTTTGGTGAGGGACTTCAACGTAAGCACATTTCTTGGAACTATAATTGCTGCTGGCTGTGCCCCAGCATGCTACTGGCCCCTCTGATGGATAAGGAAAGGACATGCTCTCCAACACCAGTTACACACTGCGAGCTCAGGACACTGGCAAGGGGTGTGATTTGCACTAAGTTTTCTTATGACTTTGTGTGTGTGTTAGAGAGAGGGTGGAGACACAGGAAACATTTGAGCAGGGTATTTATACAGGGTCATAATTAATGGTACATTAGCATTCCTCCCCTCTCACGGGGAAGGCGGTTATTGTCCAAATAAAGTAATACTCAAGTGCACATTATCTGTTTGACGCTTTATTACTGGAGAGCAGGGTTGGGGAGTAACGGAATACATGTAACGAGATTACGTATTTAAAATACAAAATATAAGTAACTGTATTCCACTACAGTTACAATTTAAATAGTTGGTAATTAGAATACAGTTACATTCAAAAAGTATTTTTTTATTACTGAAGAGATTACTTTGCATTTTATTGTCATTTGTTTCATTTAATATTTAGTCCTTTCAGATGGAAAACATTTATACATATAAATGGTGCGATACAAAGTGCATTTGAACAGCAGTGAAACACTTTCTTGTGATGTATTACATTCATATGAGCAGACAGAGAAGTAAGTTTGAAGTAAGTTTGGAGCAGAAGAAATAGAAATAAACCTTGTGTAAATTGTCAGCTTTACACTAAGTTAAAATGCTATTTCTAGACATTTTACATGCACGTTACCAGGCACGATCATATTTTTTTATAAAAAAAAATTCACGTTAGATCATAATTTATTTTTTTCTAGTAAGACCTTTGATATTAGGGCAAAAATCATATTCTTGATAATTATTTTTTATTGTTTTCCTGTAAAAATATATAAAAATCCTTAAAATTTATAAGAATATAAAGATATTTAGGTTTTTCAGAGAATGTATTTTTAACATGTGTATTTTGTAGTTAAAACAAGTGAAAAAATCTACTAGTGCTGAAGAAGTAATCCAAAGTATTTAGAATACGTTACTGACCTTGAGTAATCTAACGGAATACGTTACAAATGACATTTTACAGCATGTATTTTGTAATCTGTAGTGGAATACATTTAAAAAGTAACCCTCCCAACCCTGCTGGAGAGATACTCCAACCTCATGAGATGAGTATACTTGTATGTCTAATGGAAAGTCAGCACTTGACTCGAGTGTCTTCATCTTTTATCATGTGTCTAATCACAGCCTTAAACAGAGTAAGATGCAGCATATTGAATGCGGCAAATGAGTGGTCAAAACAGTTTTAGCAACCTATCATTAAATCATCATTCATTTTAACCTATCATTAAATATAAATAAATCTCTTAAAAGAATAGTACACCCAAAAATGAAAATTCTCTAATAATTTACTCACTCTCATACCATCCCAGATGTGTGTGACTATCTTTCTTCTGCTGAACACAAATCTTGTCTTCTGTCTCATCTCAGCAACCATTCGTTACAGAAGAACTGAACCAACATCTAGCCGCTGGATCTAGCGGCTGCCGTATCCTGCTTCTCAAGCAAGGGGACCATCCAGTTGAGGATCACGCCTGTGAGTTTTTAGAACTAGCAAATTTAGTGCACTATCCAGACCGCTCTCTGGTGGTTTTCTTCCGGACCAGTCTGAATAGTTCACTGAAGGAACTGATGCCTCCAGCTGATCCTCACTGGACGCTCTGTGAATATGTTGAGAAGGCTCTGGAACTTTGCGGTTCCCCTTTCACAGTGGATTATGGTGGGAACCCTGGGCCAAAACCTGCATCCATGGCTCCTTGCTCCAAGCCTTCCACGGCTCCTGGCTCCAAGCCTGCCACGGCCAACGGGCCGGCACCCACGCCTGCCACGGCCAACGCGCCAGTGCTCATGCCTATAGCCTCAACCATCCCAGAGCCAATGCCTGTCGCCTCGCCCGCTCCTGTAACTACGCTCTCAGCTGTCCAGAAAAAGAAAAGGAAAAGGACACCTTCTCCCCAGTCGCTGTCCGTGCTCACGACCATGGAGGACATTCCCCAGTCGCTGCCCACGCTCACGACCATGGAGGTTGTTCCCCAGTCGCTGCCCGAGCTCACGACCATGGAGGTCATTCCCCAGTCGCTGCCAGCTGTCCTTGAGCCTCTCACGGCTCCGCCTCCCAGGCCTCCTGACCCAGTCCTGGCCCTGTGGCCGCCTCCCAGGCCTCCTGACCCAGTCCAGGACCTGTGGCCACCTCCCAGACCTCCTGACCCAGTCCCTGCCCTGAGGCCGCCCCCTAGACCTCCTGACCCAGTCTCTACCCTGAGGCGGCCCCCCAGACCTCCGGACCCAATCCTTACCCTGGGGTCTCCTCCCTGGCCACCTGGTCATCTTCTGGGTCTCCTTCCTCACCAGTATCTTCCTGTCCTCCTCAGCCATCTTTGGGGCACCAGGAGTTGCCCCTTAAGGGGGGGGGGTGTTATGTCACAGTATGTCTGTCTCATGTTTCCTAGGACTCTTATTTTGAAGTGTTTCCCCTGGACTACATTTGCCATCATACACTGCCCTCATCACTGCCATCTGTTCCTGATTGTTCTCACCTGTTTTCCATTCCCTCATTAGCTTTTGTTTGTATATATATATATATATACCCTCTAGTTTTTGCATTCCTTTGTCAGTTATTGTTTGTTGTTGTTTTGAGCTCCCGTTTGTTGTTTGACTGTCATCATTTTTATTAAAGCCTGCACATAGATCTCCTGTCTCATCTCAGCAACGATTTGTTACAATATTTAACTATTTAACTCCTTTCTTGCTAGAAATTCTTCTCCCTGCCCAGTACGGGACGATATGCTTAAAGAATGTGAATCACCAAAAACACAAGAAGAAGAATGTTCAAGTGGAGATTGACTGAGCAGGGAGGAAAATTTATAGTAAATAAGAACATAAATATTGATTTGTTTCTAACTCACATCTATGACATCTCTTCTGAAGACATTGATTTTACTACTGGAGTCTTACTGTTCCCTATCTGTCACTCACTCGACGTTGTGTCGATGTAGTGACACAAGGGATCACTCTTGGGAGCTCGAGACACCTCTGGTCTTTGATAAAAGGCCAATGAAAATTGGCGAGTGGTATTTGCATGCCACTCCCCCGGACATACGGGTATAAAAGGAGCTGGTATGCAACCACTCATTCAGATTTTCTCTTCGGAGCCGAACGGTCATGCTCAGTGAGCTGAATTCCCACGACTGTTCATTCACCTCTGCTGGATCTGACGGCGCATTTCAGTGGCTTCTCCCCCCCTGCACTAGTGCACTGCAGAGAATGCCCCTGGGCATTTCGGCAGAAATAAGAGTATATTTCTCTAAAAGAGTATATTTCTCTAAAAGAGCGGCACACACGGAACGTCTTTTTAAAGATGCGTATTTTTAAAGATGCCTTTCCGATTGCGTGTTATTCCTGGTTGCGCTCGTTATCTCTCGCCTTCTGACGGTCACGATCACTATCTTTTGTGTCTGGGCAAGCTCACGCGGAGACAGCGTTCGTGGATGGTCATGTTCTTATTGCGAGGACATGTCCATGGAAACGATGCGGTCGGGGCTCGCCTTCGTAAGAAAGCAAGCCACCCCAGAGGCTCCCCGCCTCGGTCCTTTTACCCATGGGTATGAGGCCAGCGCGGCTAGCACTGGGGGCGATTTGGGGACCCCAACGGGACCGCCTCCACCGGGTATCCCCCCGCGGACCTCCCATTCCCCAGCACGCTCGTCTGCCCCGATCGAGTTTCCGGATGAGTCTGCCGGCTCGTCTCACGGCGAGTTCGACCTCTTATTCGGAGCCCGCGAAAGTGATGAGCTCTCGAGCGCAGCATCGGAGAGCGGGCTTGTCCAGTCGGATGCGAAAGCCTCAGCTGGGCTCCTCCCTTTGTGGACGATTGCCCAGTTACAGGCTGATGCGGAAATGATGACATGCTTTCCCAGGCAGCCGCGAGCGTCGGCTAGAATTGAACCCTCCGCTCTTCCCTGAACCCTCGCGGCTCGATGACTGGTTCCTGGGCTCGCGGCACCGCTCAAAGCCACGCCCCGCCACCGTTCTTGTCTTCCTGGAAGTGCATGAAGAGCTGACAAGGTCGCGGGAGGCACTTTTTACTGCCCAGTCCCGATCTTTTCAGCTTCCCCGCCCTCACTGCCCTCGATGGTGGGGCGGCCAAGGGCTATTCGGCAATCCCCCGGTGAATAAAGGTGCTTGCGATGCCCGCAGAGCGCTGCCACCTGGCGCGGGTGCCCAAAGCCCCCGTCCAAGGCCTGTAGGTTTACGTCGTCTCTGACGGCCAAGGCCTACGGTGCCGCTGGACAAGCCGCCTCCGCCCTGCATGCCATAGCTCTCCTGCAAGTCCGCCAAGGCGCTAAAGGAACTGCATGAAGGTAGTTCCGCCATGGGATTGATAAAGGAACTGTGCTCGGCGACCTTGCTCTCCGAGCGATGGAGGTCATGGCGCAGTCTCTCGGGCGGACTATGTCCACATTAGTTTCCAGGAGCGTCACCTTTGGCTCAACCTGGTCGAGATGGGTGAGGCCGACAGGACACGATTCCTTGCTGCCCCCATCTTCCAGGCTGGCCTATTCGGTGACACCGTCAAGGACTTTGCCCAGCAGTTCTCGACGATAGAGCAGTAGACGGAGGCTATCCGGCATATCCTGCCCCGGCGCGGCTCAAGATCCCGCACCCCATCTACTTGTTGCCAAGGGCGTCCCCCTGCGGTGACTGCACCGGCTCTGCTGCAGCCCACCCCTTCGGCCCGGCCCCGGCATGGAGCCCACCGCAGGAATCAGACGCCAACCGTCTCGCGGCCGCTCAGAACCCATGAAAGGCTTCAAAGCGCCCTTGAGATGGGCAACCCAGGGATGACAAAACCCGCTGTTCTGAAGCTGGTAAGCAGACCTCTCCATCTTTTTGTTACCTTTGCATTTAATTGCGCTGCATGCCCAAGTGGCTGCAGTACTCAAGAGTTCAGCAAGAGCGGTTTCTTTGTTCCCTGGGTCACGTATCCGGTGTGCACGGCTTTCATCACGACCCCTGTCCACCACTATATTTGGCAGGATTGGCGCTCCAGCAGTGGTCTCCTGCCCCTGAACGCCCAGCTGTGGCACAAATCCGCCCCCGATGTGACAGTCTCCACGGGTCATGAGGACAGGCCTCTTCCTCTCCCGTCCCAGGCTGTTCCAGGGGTGGTCACAAGGAGCCAGGTAAGTGCTTCGATGTCCTTAGACTCAGCACGGCCACGACATGGTGTGTCACCTCGAGCTCCGCCCCACCGCGAGGCTCCACCTGCCGGTATGTCTGATGACATTGTCCCTTTGGCCCCCTTGCGCAGAACTTGGACGCGTGGCTTGCGCTTTCCAATCCGTCACGATGGCTGATCTGGACCGTCCGACTCGGCTACGCGATTCAGTTTAGTCCGCCCAGGTTCAGCAGTGTCCACTTCACCTTGGTGAAGGACGAAAATGCTGCTACCTTGTGCAGAGATCGCTACCCTCCTACGGGAGGGCGCGATAGAACCTGTCCCTCCGGCCGAGATGAAGGAGGGGTTTTACAGCCCCTACTTCATCGTACCGAAAAAGGCGGTGGGTTGCGGCCAATCTTGGACCTGTGAGTACTGAAACGGGCTTTACACAGACTCCCGTTCAAGATGCGGACGCAAAAACGCATTCTGGCGAGCATCCGGCATCAAGATTGGTTCATGGCAGTAGACCTGAATGACACGTACTTCCACGTCTCGATCCTTCCTCGACACAGTCCCTTCCTGCAGTTTGCATTCGAGGGTCAGGCATATCAGTACAAGTTCCTCCCTTTCGGCCTGTCCCTGTCTCCTCGCATCTTCACGAAGGTCGCAGAGGCAGTCCTTGCCCCGCTAAGGGAGGTGGGTATTCGCATTCTCAACTATCTCGACGACTGGCTAATCTTAGCTCACTCTCGGCACATGTTGTGTGCACACAGGGACTTGGTGTTCTCACACCTCAGCCGACTAGGGCTTCGGGTCAACTGGGAAAAGAGCAAGCTCCTCCCAGTTCAGAGCATCTCTTTTCTTGGTTTGGATTTGGACTCTCCTTGCCTCACGAACGAGCACGCCCAGTCGGTGTTGGTCTGTTTGAAGGCGTTCAAACAGAAAACAGCGGTTCCACTGAAACTTTTTCAGAGGCTCCTGGGGCATATGGCATCCTCAGCGGTGGCCACCCCGCTCGGGTTGAGGCATATGAGACCGCTTCAGCTTTGGCTTCAGACTCGAGTCCCGAGATGGGCATGGCGCCGCAGGACACATCACGTGGCCATCTCGCCAGTCTGTCACCATCATTTCAGCCCTTGGACCGACCTCCAAAATGGGCTGGGGTGCTGTTTGCAATGGGCACACAGCCGCCGGCTTGTGGACGGGCCCACGACTGCATTGGCACATCAACTGCCTTGAGTAGTTGGCAATTCTGCTTGCCCTGCAGAGGTTTTGGCCATTGATCCAGGGCAAGCACGTGTTAGTTCAGACAGACAACATGGCAATGGTAGCATATGTCAACCGCCAAGGTGGTCTGCACTCTCGTTGTATGTCACAACTCTCCCACCATCTCCTCCTCTTGACTCAGCAGCACTTCAAGTCACTGCGAGCCACTCACATCCCGGGCAACCTGAACACTACAGCAGACGCACTGTCACAACAGGTTACCCTCAGGGGAGAGTGGAGACTCCACCCTCAGGTGGTCCAGCTGATTTGGAGTCGATTCAGACAGGCACAGGTGTACCTGTTCGCCTCCCAAGAATACTCCCCACTGCCCGCTCTGGTACGCCCTGACCGAGGCCCCCCTCGGCATAAACGCGCTGGCACACAGCTGGCCCCCTGGATGTGCAAATATGCGTTTCCCGCAGTGAGCCTACTTGCACAGACCCTGTGCAAGGTCAGGGAGGACGAGGAGCAGGTCGTCCTGGTAGCACCCTACTGGCCCACACAGACATGGTTCTCAGACCTCATGATCCTCGCAACAGCCCCTCCCCGGCGAATTCCCCTGAGGAAGGACCTTCTTTCTCAGGGACGGGGCACCATCTGGCACTCGTGACCAGACCTCTGGAATCTCCATGTCTGGCCCCTGGACGGGACACCTGTGGTGGTAGACACGATCACTCAGGCTAGGGCCCCCTCTCTACGAGGCGCCTGTATGCCTTTAAGTGGCGTCTGTTTGCTAAATGGTGTTCTTCCCAACAGGAAGACCAAAAGAGATGCGCAGTCCGATCAGTGCTTTCCTTCCTGCAAGAGAGGTTGGAAGGGAGGCTTTCCCCTTCCACCTTGAAGGTGTACGTTGCCACCATAGCAGCAAACCACGACACAGTCGACGGTAAGTCCTTAGGGAAACACGACCTGCTCATCAGGTTCCTAAGAGGTGCCAGGAGGCTGAATCCCCCAGACCACTCCTCTTTCCCTCATCGGACCTCTCTGTAGTTCTTCAGGGTCTACAGAGAGCCCCCTTTGAGCCTTTGCAGTCAGCTGAGCTTAAGGCACTTTCCTTGAAGACTGCTCTCCTGACTGCGCTCACTTCCATCAAGAGGGTAGGAGACCTGCAAGCATTCTCTGTCAGTGAAACGTGCCTGGAGTTTGGTCCGGGCTACTCTCACATGATCCTGAGACCCCGACCAGGCTATGTGCCCAAGGTTCCCACGACCCCTTTTAGGGACCAGGTGGTGAACCTGCGAGCATTGCCTCAGGAGGAGGCAGACCCAGCCCTGTCATTGCTGTGTCCGGTGCGTGCTTTACGCATCTATTTGGATCGCACACCGAGCTTTAGGATCTCTGAGCAGCTCTTTGTCTGCTTTGGTGCACAGCGGAATGGAAGCGCTGTCTCCAAGCAGAGGATCGCCCACTGGCTCACTGACGCCATAACTATGGCATATCACGCCCATGATATGCCACCCCCAGTAGGGCTATGAGCCCATTCTACCAGGGGTGTAGCGGCCTCCTGAGCCCTGGCCAGGGGTGCCTCTCTAACAGACATTTGCAGAGCAGCAGGCTGGGCAACACCCAACACCTTTGCAAGGTTTTACAACCTCCGGGTGGAACCGGTTTCATCCCAGGTAGTGGCACGCAATACAAGCGGATAAGCCCGGGATAGCCGGCCGGGTGTATTGCTTGCACATAGCGCCTTCCACCTCCTTTTGAGCTGAAGACGTGCGCCATTAATTCCCAGTAGTGTTCACAAACTTTGTTCCCTGGTTGACTTCCTCCGAGCCCTATGGCAGTCGAGTTTTCGGAGAGACTCGCTGCTGGTGCAGTACACGTGCTAACTAAGAGTCCTGTTCTGGGGTAGGTGCTCCGCATGTGGCGGTTCCCTGTAAGGCTAACCCTATGCGATATATATCTTCTGCTAATTCCTTTCCCTGTTGGCAAACAACATCTTCCTTGGGCAGAGTCCCTCTGCCCCAGTCTCCATGTTTGTAGAAACTCCTCCCCGGCTGGGTAGGATCTACCTTGAAGACTCTCCACATGGTTGGAAAGACCATGTGACATATTTTTTCCACTTAAATATCCCCCCTCTCTTTGGGTGAGGTGTGGTCTCCGCGGTGTCCTCCCCTTGGGAGGGACACCCCCCGACTAGACCTGGCAGCTCAGTCGGATAATCCCCTTTCTTTTTTAGGGAGTGGAAAAAAAGAAGGGGAAAAGAGGCCACGACTGGGTTAGCCTGTCTCTATCTTTTGTTTAGTCGACTTGTCCCCAAAGGGCCGTTCGACACTCATAACTATGTTGCGGGAGGTTATGTGTCGACCTGGTGTGCTAGCTATGAGGCACACAGTAGTCTGCCCACCACACACCGCCAGTTCACCTAACACAGTTCAGCCAATTGTGGCGTTTCCTATAGGGAGCCCTAGTGTCACTACATCAACACAACGTCGAGTGAGTGACAGATAGGGAATGTTCTGGTTACTTGTGTAACCTCCGTTCCCTGATGGAGGGAACGAGACGTTGTGTCCCTCCTGCCACAACGCTGAACTACCTGCTGAAATGGCCGGACCTTATATCAGCTCCTCAGCATAAAACCTGAATGAGTGGTTGCATACCAGCTCCTTTTATACCCGTATGTCCGGGGGAGTGGCATGCAAATACCACTCGCCAATTTTCATTGGCCTTTTATCAAAGACCAGAGGTGTCTCGGGCTCCCAAGAGTGACCTCACTACATCGACACAACGTCTCGTTCCCTCCATCAGGGAACGGAGGTTACACAAGTAACCATTACGGTTTACTTTATTGCTGACTTATGTGATTTTTGGAGCTTCAAAATTTTGGCATCCATTCACTTGCATGGTATGGACCTACAGAGTTGAGAAATTATTCTTATATTCCTCAACAGAGTTCAGCATATGACAGTCATACACATCTGGGATGGGATAAGAGTGAGTAAATGATGAGATCATTTTCATTATTGGGTTAACTATTCCTTTAAGCATATCTTAAAGGGATAGTTCACCAAAAAATGACAATTCTCTCATCTTTTACTCACTTTGTATAGAAAAAAGATGCAATGAAAGCGATTGGTGACCGAGGGGGCTTTCACACTGGCAGTTTAATCCGAAACAGAGTACAGTTCACATGAAAAATTGGTAATTAAAAGCTGTTTTGCAAACTGGGGAGCGGACCATGGTCACAAACCCGGGACTACCTGTAGGAGGTGGTCTGAGCTCGGTTGCATAAGAACTGTGGCACAGTTTGCATGAGTGAGAAAGCATCCTGTACTCGGTCCGAACTTGTTCAGGAAGAAAAATAACTTGTGCATTCGTTTTTGCTTAAGCATGACGACATCATCAGTTTCAAAAAAACACACGCATGCACCATGAGTGGCAGGGAAACATAAGCAGTGCTGCAAAAACATTGCTCGCAGCCAACTGTCTCCTCAAAAAAGACGAGTATCAGATGTAGTTTTTTCCTGGACATGCATATCTGCTGAATTATGGCATGCCACACACAGAGGCACAAGTGTCATTCACTCTGGTGTGCATAATACTTCAAATTACACAAATATAGCAACCCACGTTTTGTTCTCCATCATGTGCACATTTGTGATGACACAAGCTGAAAAGCACAGGGGTTCGACAGAATCTGAAAGAGTCTGAAACCAGACCAATGTTTCGAGGTGCTGGAAACAATCGCACTCAGATTTGGACTGGAGCAAACTTGACCAGTATAAAAACCATCTGAGGCTGTCTGTGAACCACCCTTTTAAAGGGATAGCTCACCTAAAATGTTTTATTCTGTAACCAGTTACTCACCCTCATTTTGTTCCAAACTCCAATGACTTCAATGCCATTATCTGTATTTGTATCTGTATCTGTTCATATGACAAAATTAGCTGTCCCTGTATTTGGATAGGCTTAACCCGGAAGTGCGTCAAAACTAAATGAAATGCCCATTTTTAAATGTTACTCTTACATTTATAGTTTCTATTAATAAAATGTGCCTTGTATATGCCTTTTCATAATAATAGCCTGATATTAATAATAATAATAATAATTATTATTATTATTATTATTATTATTACTATTATACATTTATTTTAAAATATTTTTTTTTATTCTTTTTTTTTCTTACCAGATGAAGCTGAATTTGTAGGCTACATTAACTGTGGAATATGTTGTGGTTTCTCCTGGTATTTCTGATATTAATATCTGCATGAAACAGAATTTTTATTTGTCTGTTCATGTATAACAATATTATTCTGGATGCAAGAGGTGTCAAGCAAAATTGTATTACACTTGAAAATCTCCAGACACGCACAATTTACAGAGACCACAAACGGAGTCGAGACTACACCCATAAGATTCACACTTTATAAATATTGGCTGCACAGATTCATAAATTCGTTGTAATTTTTTATGTTTATTTAAAATGTCGCTTTATCTTTGTGCCTCTTGGATAATCAGTAATACGAATATTTGTATATTATTCGGATTAATCCATTATTAGTCATTATTCGGCTTCGAGCACATCCCTACTATCCAGAGTCTTCCTGACCAACTGCTGGGCGGTGCTATGATTATTCTGTTTGCTGCTGGTTTGTTTCCTGGTTCCGGTCTCCATAAGAAGCAGGGTAAAAACTAATGAAACAATTGTTCCAGACGGAGAACAACAACCATTTTAAGTGCAAGTTGGAGTAAAAATTAGTTCAGGATCAACTTGTGCAGTTGTCGGCTGTCATTGCACCTCAAAATACTGTATATGGCCATCGCTTCATGTCATCTACCCACACCAGGTTAGGCACTGTGAAAAGACGAACATTGCGACTCTAAAGTATTGGGACTATGGAGACCCATGCTTTTTTTGGGAACATTTTTACATATTTAAAATCTACAGTAAACATCACATTATCCGCTAAGAACAAATGCCAATGTAAATGAAAACACTAGAGATCGTAAAAAGAAAACTGGCTTCTGGTATGAATCTGGGGACACTTCCACATTCATGAATAGGTGGATAGCAATTCTAACTGAGAATAAGCATTAGCCTTAGAATTTTTATGTTCTTGAGGAGCAAACTAATTCAAAGCATAGTCAAAAGATACTGCCTATCATTACACGTGACTTTGAGTCCAAAAGATGCAGTAATGTGGCACATTGTTTGGGCATTGCACTGTGGGCTGTGTTGGGCGACTCATGGCTGTGTGAGCTGGTAGAGACGGCAGGAATAGCATGGAGAAGAGGAAAGATGGAAAAGGTAGTGAATGGACAAATGGACGAACAGATGGTTGTTAGTGATATTTGTATTGCAGTGGCCCATGCTCATCTTTAACTGCACTCTCTATTCTCTCTGTTTCTCTCTGTCTCTTTCTGTCTGCTTATCGCTGTGTTTCCATTTCTTTCCCTAACTCTCTGACAGCAGCAGAGTTTCAGAAGCAGCTGAGGCTGGTGACACATGTCAGCACAGAGATAGTGTATCCTCTCTGTCTGCCTCTTCCCTCTAACCTCCCTCTCTCTTTCTTTCTCTTTGATTTCTACGTGAAAAATATTCACACACAGGTTTAATCCACAAATACATCCATATGCATGGCTATTGAATGAGACCCTTAATGAGTGTTATTAAAGCTAATGGCTTATTAGTGATATTAAGTACTTGCTGATCTTACTAGTTCACATTTAGGTACTAATTCATTCATTAAGTATTCATGGCTGTTATAGATATATTTATAAGTGCAAGCCAAGTGAGCATTGGAGGTGTGGACATGACAGTTCAGGGTCTTGACATATACAGCCGGGCTTAGGACATCACCCTCTCCAACCCTCCAAATTAGAATAAGTGTATTTTCAGAGAGCTCATAGGTACTGACACCCAATACTCCGACAAGACCCAGCTGGCCTCAGGAGACTTGGGTCAGGTGACATGCTGAATTTAAGCAATGTCAACACAATCATTCTGACAGCCGTTCATTTCAGCAGCTCCAACACCAATGGCTCAACGCACATTCACTCTCTCCCAATCAACAGAGGCTTTCTAATGTGTTTATGGCATTATGTGTTCTATAATACTGTTGAGAGATGTAACATGAGAGAACAGTTATGGCAAACACGCAAGCACCAATGACCTCCACCACTCTAAATGTCTTCCTCTCTGTTAACTCTCTCTCTCTCACACAACCAAAAAACACAAGACAGTAGCCATCCCCCACAGCCCAGTGACCAGACAGGACATTCAGTGGCTTGCCGCTAATTACCTGATCGTTAGAGCGACACTATTCCTGGAAACAGAGGAGCTATGGGAGATGCAGTTTTGTTTTAATTAGTGAGCAGCGCAAGCAGTCAGGCAGGTGAAACTGAGAACTGCTCTCGTTTTCTCCTCTTCTCTCTGTTTGTTCATTTAAATACCGGCAACACTTGTTGTTTTTCCCTCTGTCCTTTTATCTATCTTACCATCTCTATTTTCTTCTCACTTTCTCTCTCTCTCTCTCTCTCTCTCTCTCTCTCTCTCTATCTCTCTCTTTCTCACTTTGTGTTCCCTGAAAGCATTTTGCAGCTTGTTAGTGTAGAGGAGAGTTGGTGCAGTGCCCTCAGGACTACAGCAGCAAGGTGACATCTATCAATTTAATGCATTGGCATGCTATAAATACACCTGTCAACCCTCCCTCTACTCCACCCTCCTTCTCTTTCTCTCATACTTGCACATACAGCCAGTGACAGTAAAGGAAGGAAACAGCTGAGCTTGGAGGGAAGGTGGGCAACAGAGAGTTTTATGTCTCCAGTTCATGTTGTCACTTCCAGAGAGGTCTTAATTACAGTGCTACAGCTGTGAGGAAAGGCACACAGTCTGCCAGAATCTGAAGCCCCCTGCTATGATACAGTGCTAATGCAGGCGAGAGCGCACACATACACACACATATACACACGTGTAATCTTACAATGAACCTGTGCACAGTGGAATACTTTCTACAGTACATTTTTGAGACACATTTTTTCAATCTTTTTTATGTGATGCTATGACACATTAGGGCTAGGCGATAGGACGATGTAATCGGATATCGATGATATCTTACAAATATCCCGATGCCGATTTGCACACTCATTGACAAACAATGATTGACAATATCGGGAAATGTCAAAACCGTGGATCTGGGAAGTTATATATTAAACAGTATAGTTATAATAAAATTATATACAGTGCATTAAGAAGTATTCAGACCCCATCATTTATTTCATATTTTGTTATGTTGCAGCCTTTTGCTAAAATGCTTTAAATTATTTTTTTTTCCACATCGATTATATCAAAGATATAATTTAAAGCATTTTAGCATAAGGCTGCAACATAACAAAATTTGAAAAAAATGAAGGGGTCTGAATACTTTCTGAATGCACTGTATATAGTTATATATTAAACAGTATCCCAGGGTCTAAAATGAGCACCCACCACCCGCCAAATGCGACGAGGCTGAATCCAGTTCGTAAGCTACTCGCCCAAATGTAGGAATTTCATGCATGGGTAATTTTGCTCATCTATCTGTTTCATTCATCTGAAAACTGTTTGCAAGAATAATGTCATCTATGAGAATGCTGGAAATGATCTCCGATCATCTCAGAAGGTTCTGTGAGTTTAGTTCACTTTATTTCCACAGAGCAGTTTATGGGGAACATGCATATTATTGATGGATGCTTGTGAGATGGCAAATGGGGCTGTTGGAGACTGTAAATATTTGGATTTGGGGAGGTGGTTAAATAAGATTTTTTGATCATTTTAATTGCTTTTTTTGTTTTATTTAAATTGCCATTTGAACTTAGAAATGTCTTTTTGTTTACGTTTTTCATGTTTCAATAAATTAATTTATTTTTTAAAGCAAAATCAATAAAACAAAAATATTCTCTGACCCTCAGCAGGGGGCTGGTGATATAATCGGATAGCACTAAAATCATTATATCGATAAAATATTTTTCACATATTGCCCAGCCCTACGACACATGCTTATTCTGTTGCACATTTTTAAAGACATTTTGAAAGGAATAGGTCACCCAAAAATGAAAATTCTATTTGGGGATAAAATGAATACATAATGGACGTCAAGATTTGCACTGGTAAATGATGCACAAGTTGCATGGACTAATTTTACAATAAGTTTTGTCCTTTTATCCTGTTTCAGCACAGTTCAGCTCTCACCACAGTTTTGGTAAATGCCTAAAAAAAGAAAAAAATGTGGGTGTGGTAAGCAGTGGAGTGAGGGAGAGAAGAGAGATCACATCAACTGTCTTTCTCATCCAGTCAGTTTTATTTCACTTTACTGGAGTCAACAGTACTAAAGTATCCGACAAATACTTGCTGTAATTCATAACTGCACGCAAGAAAATGCACAAATATATTGAAAACTTGCAACTTGTGCTTTTGGACCATGCAATTTCATATTCACGACTAACGCCTCTGACTGGCTGAGAATGCACACATCACATGAAAAAATCGAGAGAAAGCAATGATCAGTATGTGGTCAAATCTAGTGTAAATCTAAAACGTATTTGTCACATCCAATGAAAATTTGAAAATGACATTTTCTCAACGATGATTTCAAAACTAAAAGATTTCTCTAAAAACCTTTAAATTCCCCAGTTTCCCATTGAGATTAAAATTAATGCTTGTTATCACTGTGCATCATGCACAATGCGTAGAAATCAGTTATCATCTAGAAAAACATGTTTCATGACCCGTTAAATTGATACTATCCAATGCCATTATATTGAAAAGACAAACCGAGAAATTCATTAAAACATATCCTTTTGTGCTCCACATGATAAAGGAAAGTCACATGGGTTTGAAAGTTGAGTAAATTATGACAGAGTTTTTATTTTCAGGTGAACTATTTATTTAAGCTATTTCAAAACCATTTCAACTGTAATCAAAATGATAATTTAGAAATAATTAATAATAATTTGAATGTCATTCTGCAGCTGGTGCCCCTGCTCTGGCATCCTGTGCTCTTCAAAGTATGTGGCTCTTAATCTAGACTGCGGCCTGTTAGCATGTAGTAAATGGTTATTGGAGACTTGCAGTGCTTGAGCTCACTGCAAGGTGTGAGCAGCACAATTGACCCACCTCTCTTTAATGCTTCCTGGGAGAGAAGGGCATTCTGACACGAAGAGACTGCCGAGCTGTGACGTCAGCTGACATACTGATGACACTCAGAGGAAATTAGCAGATGTGTTTTTGTCACGGTCACTGGCATGGTAATGGCTTAGCAGCTGATTGGGTTGCAGGGCTAGTGTTATGGCCGGCCTGAGCACCTGTCCATTTAATGAAGGGAGGGAAGAGCTGAATGATGTGCTTTTGGCTGCTCTCATAGGTACTTACGTATTAATGCATTTCTCTCAATGAGGAGATGAACTCTGCAGGGAGTCAACCTAACTAAAGTTATTCATATGAATCCAAGTTTATCTTTCTATTAGGCATTTATATACAGTACAGGTGCTTGTTAGCATATTGGTTAACTGTCCGTGGAGTTTTTCAATTGGTTTTCCTATGTAAACGTGCTATTTGGACTTCTCTTTTGACGCTGTGTCAAGTTAAAAAGAACTTTAACTGTTAAAAATAAGTTTCGAGACACTTGCATTCTGTTTTATTCATAGCACTGCATCTGGTATTTGTTGCAGGTGCAATCCCAGGTCCGGACAGCTTGCACTGGTGATTTTATTTTTTTGTGAAGTCCTGCCATTTGTCTTTAAGCAAGTTTATTAAACTCACACATTTAGAATATGTTTCTGGATCAACATCCCTATTAACCCAACATAAAAGGATAGTTCATCAAAAAATTCTGTCATCATTTTCACCCTCATGTTGTTCCAAACCAGTAAGACTTTCTTCCGTGGAACACAAAAGGAGACACTGGGCAGAATGTTATCCTCAGTCCCCATTCACTTGTGTTGTATGGAAAAAAGATGCAATGGAAGTGAATAGTGACTGAGGCTAATATTTGCCTAATATCCCCTTTAGTATTCCAAGGAAGAAAGTCACACAGATTTGGAGCAACATAAGTGTGAGTAGCCTAAATGTCAGAATTTTCATTTGTGGGTAAACTATCCCTTTAACCCTACACCTACCCCTAAATAATATTGGGAATGTTATTCCAGGAACAATAAAGCATGTTGATCCAAGAAAATGTCCTACTTGCGTAAATCATGTTAAATGATCTTAACACCAGGTTGCTCCAGATGGGCAGTTCATGAGCCTCCTATGATTTCCTCTTTGTGAGGGAATGTTTTTGTGTTTATGTGGCTCATGCACATAAGTGTTTGTCTAAACTGCTATTGTTTAAAAATATTCATATTTCCATGTGATATTATCATGTGAAGCGGACTGGAGAGAGCTAGAGGAGGGATTCCAAGCACACTGACTTCACACCTGAAGTGTTACTGACAAGATACAATTTCAAATACTGCAACCAGAAATTATTTACTGACTGATTCATTTCTGGCCTAAACTCAAAATTTTAACAAAGAAAACACACATTCTCACAAGCCCCAGAATTATGCTACAACTATCCTCTAAAACATTCAAAAACATCCAGAACCTGTTTCTGCCCAACTGTTTCTGACTAACGAACAAAGCCCAGGGCCAGTTCAGTGCAATTTTTTACAACTAGAATGTAGTAATTTATTCAATTCAGGTCTAAATTCAAAATGTTAACAAAGAAAACACATTTAGAATTTAGTTATAGTGAATAATCAAAACATGATGTCTCTATTAGTATTAGTTTTCCATTTGGGCACATGTGAGAAGTGCAATGTGCCCCCCCCACCCATGAAAAAATGCTACCTGACTCAACCAGTGTTGTAAAATAGCAACACAAATATAATAATCTCAAAATCTTTTTTTTTTTAAACAAATTTCACAGTAGCTAAATATCTACATGTTGTACACACTGTAATAATCACTAAAAAAAGATTTAAGGCATTTTACTTACTTGAATCTTGAGCTATTCAATCCAATAAAAACCGGTTATGTTGCTCCGAGAAAGTTCGCAGGTTGAGTGAGCTTCGGGTCAGATGGTCCGGCACCTTTATACATTTTAAGGGCCAATAGGATTCAGAGGCAGACCAACATGACCCATTATTTAAATGTGGTCTGAAAAAAAAAAAAAAAAAAAAGAAAACTTAAAGATTTTTAGGATAGCTCAAAATAATTGTTGTAATATTACAACCATGGCCCTCACAGGGTTAAATAGTCTGGATATATTCAGTTTTAATGAATGTAAAGTGTGTTTGTGTGCCTGTCACTATGAGAAGAACTTGCATCCAGCCCAACAGATGTCTTGATTCAAACAGTAGTAGTTCACTCCAGTATTTTCTGTTGCTTCTTAAAACGCTATATTGCAAAATGTTATATTTAAATAGGTATGTAGTGCATTTTTGCAGTATTTTATGCTGAGTTCAGACCATCACATGCATCAAAAATAGGCTCAGCACCAAAAATCTTCTCTCACTATTGCATCTTTGACACTCCTGCTACATGGCAGCGGAAATAATACACGCTGCTTTCGCTTGCGGTGTGAAGCAGGCCTTATTTTAATTTTCAAATACAGAACTGAGAGCAAATGTACTGACAAAGAATGAACCATGCACCATTAAAATGTACAGCCAAAGGTTTCTTTTTTTTATTATTTTTTTTTTTTATAAATTTGACACACAAGTGAGACACATGAACAATATGTTGATATGTTGGTGATGTACATTGAGAAAATGCATTATATGGCCAAGTTTTCAGTTTAGTTGTCCCTTATTGCCTTTGTTGTATATTTCTCTGAAGTTTGTTACCATAGTAGTTAAAGAGGTCTGTTATAGATCGTGCTGTAATTCAGAGCACAATGTACCCTGAAGCTACTCACTTCTGTCTTTTTAACATTTGGTAAGTGTAATAATGTGAGTAGTTAACACCCTCAATCAGACATAGAATGCCCCATGCTAGTGTGATTAAAGCAACTTGAAAGCGATTTGATTCTCCTTAATCACCCACTAATGATACAAAGAGGAGTGGCAGTGGATTTGTATGCGTGTGTGTAATAACAATAATTATAATAATATGCCATTATATGTCAGTTCTACTCTGCAGAAAAAAAAGGATATTTTGGCTCTGACCATGACTTGGCCCAGAGTATGCATAACAATTCAGTGAAAGTAAGAGACATGAGGGTGACTGAGAATGTTAAATTGTGGTTAGGTGCTGAGGTTTGGGGATTCTTGCCAGGAGCTGTCAGAGAGAAAACACCCAGTAGAATGAAAAAAGAATTCCCTGTCTTAACATCAGAAAAGAGGAAAGCTCTACATTTATGTTTTCCCAGTGTGTGTTGTGGTTTGGTTTCAGATAATGGAACCAAACCTTGCTTTGTGTGGGCATTTCTGAAACCTCCAGTGAGGCCCCCAGCAACAATAACAGGAATACTCTTAACACAGTGGTTACAGTGCATAGCTCAATCTCTGGGCTGATGACTTTGTTTTCTTGTTTATGGTATTGTCATGCAAATGCCTGATGTGAAGAAAAACACTGTCTTGGCATGCTATTATGGTTGTCGTCAGTTCTATCCACAGACATGTAGTGTGGAAAGATTCTTAAAGAGAAATATTCCCACCATTGGACAGAATCAAACACTATCTAGGCATGAAATGGAATTTTTTGTTGTTGTTGTTGTTGTGCAAAAAAGCCATGATAAAACCATTGGTTTCAGTATGGAAATTCTGTATTTTACTTACTTTGCAAATAAAATAATAAAAATAATTGTAATTCCTGTATGAATAAACCAGTTATATATGGTGTATATAAAGGTTTGAAAACGCCCTTAGATTTAAATGCAATATATCTCTTATATACACCGACCAGCCACAACATTAAAACCACCTGCCTAATATTGTGTAGGTCCCCCTCGTGCCACCAAAACAGCGCCAACCAGCATCTCAGAATAGCATTCTGAGATTCTATTCTTCTCACCACAATTATACAGAGCGGTTATCTGAGTTACCGTAGACTTTGTCAGTTCGAACCAGTCTGGCCGTTCTCTGTTGACCTCTCTCATCAACAAGGCATTTCTGTTCACAGAACGTCATGGTTACTGGTGTACTACACAACATGGAGACTGGGGCAGAGGGGCTCTGCCCAAGGAAGATGCAGTTTGCCAGCAGGGAAACGAATTAGCGGAAGATATAGACCGCATGGGGTTAGCCTTACAGGGAACCGCCACATGCGGAGCACCTACCCCAGAACTGGGCTCTTAGTTAGCGAGTGTACTGGGCCTGCAGCGAGTCTCTCCGAAAACTCGACTGCCACAGGGCTCGGAGGAAGTCAACCAGGGAACAAATTTTGTGAACACTACTGGGAATTAACAGTGCACGTCTTCAGCTCAAAAGGAGGTGGAAGGCGCTATGTGCAAGTGATACACCTGGCTGGCTATCGCAGGCTTATCCGCTTGTTGCGTGCCACTACCTGGGACGAAACCAGTTCCACCCAGAGGTTGTAGAACCTTGCAAAGGTGTTGGGTGTTGCCCAGCCCGCTGCTCTGCAAATGTCTGTTAGAGAGGCACCTCTGGCCAAGGCCCAAGTAGCCGCTACACCACGGGTAGAATGGGCTCATAGCCCTACCGGGGGCGGCATGTTTTGGGCGAGATATGCCATAGTTATGGCGTCAACGAGCCAGTGGGCGATCCTCTGCTTGGAGACAGCGCTTCCTCTCCGCTGTGCACCAAAAGCAGACAAAGAGCTGCTCAGAGATTCTAAAGCTCTGTGTGCAATCCAAATAGATGCGTAAAGCACACACCGGACACAGCGACGACAGGGCTGGGTCTGCCTCCTCCTGGGGCAGCACTTGCAGGTTCACCACCTAGTCCCTAAAGGGGTGGTGGGAACCTTGGGCACATAGCCCGGTCAGGGTCTCAGGATCACGTGAGAGTAACCTGGACCGAACTCCAGGCACGTTTAGCTGACAGAGAATGCTTGCAGGTCACCTACCCTCTTGATGGAAGTGAGAGCAGTCAGGAGGGCAGTCTTCAAGGAGAGTGCCTTAAGCTCAGCTGACTGCAAAGGCTCAGAGGGGGCTCTCTGTAGACCCTGAAGAACTACAGAGGTCCGATGAGGGAACGAGGCACGGCCTGGAGGGATTCAGCCTCCTGGCGCCTCTTAGGAACCTGATGATCAGGTCGTGCTTCCCTAAGGACTTACCGTCGACTGTGTCGTGGTGTGCTGCTATGGTAGCAATGTACACCTTCGAGGTGGAAGGGGACAGCCTCCCTTCCAACCTCTCTTGCAGGAAGGAAAGCACTGATCTGACTATGCATCACCACTTAAAGGCATACAGGCACCTCATAGAGGGAGCCCTAGCCTGAGTGATCGTGTCTACCATCGCAGGAGGGAGACAGCTTAGGTTTTCCACGTCCTGTCCAGGGGCCAGACATGGAGATTCCAGAGGTCTGGGCGTGAGTGCCGGATGGTGCCCCTTCCCAAGAGAAAGAAGGTCCTTCCTCAGGGGAATTTGCCAGGGGGGAGCTGTCACGAGGAGCGTGAGGTCCAAGCACCACGTCTGGGCAGGCCAGTAGGGTGCTATAAGGATGACCTGCTCCTCGTCCTCCCTGACCTTGCACAGGGTCTGTGCAAGCAGGCTCACTGGGGGAAACGCATATTTGAGAACGCTAGGGGGCCAGCTGTGTGCCAGCGCATCTATGCCGAGGCAGGCAGTGGGGAGGATTCTTGGGAGGCGAACAGGTGCACCTGTGCCTGTCGAATCGACTCCAAGTCAGCTGGACCACCTGAAGGTGGAGTCTCCACTCTCCCTTGAGGGTAACCTGTTGTGACGGCGCGTCCGCCATAGTGATGAGGTTGCCCGGGATGTGAGTGGCTTGCAGCGACTTGAGGTGCTGCTGACTCCAGAGGAGGAGACAGCGGGTGAGTTGTGACATACAACAAGAGCGCAACCCACCTTGGTGGTTGACATATGCTACCGTTGTCATGTTGTCTATCTGAACTAACACGTGCTTGCCTTGGATCAACGGCCGAAACCTCCGCAGGGTGAGCAGAATTGCCAGTAACTCAAGGCAGTTGATGTGCCAATGCAGTCGCGGACCTGTCCAGAGGCCAGCGGCTGCGTGCCCATTGCAAACAGCGCCCCAGCCCGTTTGAGGTGTCTGTCGTGACCACGATGCGCCTGGGGACCAGTTCTAGGGGAACACCTGTTCGTAAAAACGAGAGGTCGGTCCAAGGGCTGAAAAGGCGGTGACAGACCGACGTAATGGCCACGCGGTGTGTCCCGTGGCACCATGCCTGTCTCGGGACTCGAGTCTGGAGCCAGTGCTGAAGTGGCCTCATATGCATCAACCCGAGCGGGGTGGCCACCGCCGAGGATGCCATATGCCCCAGGAGCCTCTGAAAAAGTTTCAGTGGAACCGCTGTTTTCTGTTTGAACGCCTTCAAACAGGCCAGCACCGACTGGGCACGCTCATTTGTAAGGAGCCCCGTCAAGGAGACTGAGTCCAACTCCAAACCAAGAAAAGAGATGCTCTGAACTAGGAGGAGCTTGCTCTTTTCCCAGTTGACCCGAAGCCCTAGTCGGCTGAGGTGTGAGAGCACCAGGTCCCTGTGTGCGCATAACACGTCGAGAGTGAGCTAAGATTAGCCAGTCGTCGAGATAGTTGAGAATGCGAATGCCCACCTCCCTTAATGGGGCAAGGGCAGCCTCTGCGATCTTCGTAAAGACACGAGACAGGGACAGGCCGAAAGGGAGGACTTTGTACTGATACGCCTGACCCTCGAACGCGAACCGCAGGAAGAGTCTGTGTCGAGGAAGGATCGAGACGTGAAAGTACGCATCCTTCAGGTCTACCGGCGCGAACCAATCTTGATGCCGGACGCTCGCTAGAATGCGTCTTTGCGTCAGCATCTTGAACGGGAGTCTGTGTAAAGCCCGGTTCAGTACTTGCAGGTCCAAGATTGGCCACAACCCACCGCCTTTTTTCGGTACAAAGTAGGGGCTGTAAAACCCTTTCTTCATCTCAGCTAGAGGGACAGGTTCTATCGCGTCCTTCCGTAGGAGGGTAGCGATCTCCACGCAAGGTAGCAGCGTTTTCGTCTTTCACCAAAGTGAAGTGGACACCGCTGAACCTGGGCGGATGCCCGGCGAAGTGAATCGCACAGCCGAGTCAGAAGGTCCGGACCAGCCCTTGTGATGGATTGGAAGGCACAAGCCATGCGTCCAAGTTCCGTGCAAGGGGGACCAAAGGGACAATGTCATCGGATGTACCGGCAGGTGGGGCCTCGCGGCGGGGCAGAGCTCGAGGTGCCACACCACGTCGTGGCCGTGCTGAGTCTAAGGACATCGAAGCACTTACCTGGCTCCTTGTGACCACCCCCGGAACAGCCTGGGACGGGGGAGGAAGAGGCCTGTCCTCGTGACCCGTGGTCACATTGGGGGCGGATTTGTGCCACAGCTGGGCGCTCAGGGGTGGTCGTGATGCCAGCCGTACACACCGGATACGTGACCCAGGGAACAAGGAAACCACTCTTGCTGAGCTCTTGAGTACTGCAGCCACTTGGGCATGCAGCGCAATTAAATGCAAAAGGTAATAAAAAGATGAAGATCTGCTTACCAGCTCCAGAGCAGCAGGTTTCATTGTCCCTGGGTTGCTCGTCTCAAGGGCGCTTTGAAGCCTTTCACGGGTTCTGGGCGGCCGCGAGACGGGTAGCGTCTGCTTCCTGCGGTGGGCTACACGCCGGGGCCGGGCCGAAGGGGCGGGCTGCGGCGGAGCCGGTGCAGTCACCGCAGGGGGACGCCCTTGGCGATGAGTAGACGGGGTGCGGGATCTTGATCCACACCGGGGCAGGATATGCTGGCTAGCATCCATCTACTGCTCTACCTTCGAACTGCTGGGCAAAGTCCTCGATGGTGTTGCCGAATAGGCCCGCCTGGGAAATGGGGGCAGCAAGGAATCGTGTCTTGTCGGCCTCACCCATCTCGACCAGGTTGAGCCAAAGGTGGCGCTCCTGGACCACTAGTGTGGCCATCGTCCGCCCAAGAGACCGCGCCATGACCTCCGTCGCTCGGAGAGCAAGGTCGGTCGCCGAGCGCATTTCCTGCATCAATCCCGGGGCGGAACTACCCTCGTGCAGTTCCTTTAGCGCCTTGGCGGACTTGCAGGAGAGCCATGGTGTGCAGGGTGGAGGCGGCTTGTCCAGCAGCACTGTAGGCCTTGGCTGTCAGAGACGACGTAAACCTACAGGCCTTGGACGGGGGCTTTGGGCACCCGCACCAGGTGGCGGCGCTCTGTGGGCATAGGTGCACCGCGAGCGCCTTTATCCACCGGGGGATTGCCGAATAACCCTTGGCCACCCCACCATCGAGGGTAGTGAGGGCGGGGAAGCTGAAAAGATCGGGACTGGGCAGTAAAAAGTGCCTCCCGCGACCTTGTCAGCTCTTCATGCACTTCCGGGAAGAAAGGAACGGGGGCGGGGCGTGGCTTTGAGCAGCACCACGAGCCCAGGAACCAATCACCGAGCCGCGAGGGTTCAGGGAAGAGCGGTGAATCCACTCTAACTGATGCTTGCGGCTGCCCGGGAAAGCATGACGTCATCTCCGCGTCAGCCTGTGACTGGACGATCGACCCCGAAGGGAGGAGCCCAGCTCAGGCTTCTGACTGGACGAGCCTGCTCTCCGATGCTGCGCTCGAGAGCTCATCACTTTCGCGGGCTCAGAATAAGAGGTCGAACTCGCCGTGAGACGAGCCGGCAGAAGAGCGTGCTGGGGAATGGGAGGTCCGCGGGGGGATACCCGGCGGAGGCGGTCCCATTGGGGTTCCCAAATCGCCCCCAGTGCTAGCCGCGCTGGGCTCAAACCCGTGGGTAAAAGGACCGAGGCGGGAGCCTCTGGGGTGGCTCGCTTTCTTACGAAGGCGAGCCGCGACCGCAACGTTGCCATGGACATGTTCTCGCAATGAGAACATGACCATCCACGAATGCTGTCTCCACGTGAGCAGTGCCCAGACACGAAAGACAGTGATCGTGACCGTTAGAAGGCGAGAGATAACGAGCACAACCAGGAATAACACACAATCGGAAAAGCATCTTTAAAAAGACGCGTCTTTAAAAAGATGTTCCGTGTGTGCGCTCTTTTAGAGAAATATATACTCTTTTAGAGGAGGAAAAGCTCTTTCAGAAAATATACTTTCTTGTTTTTCTGCCGAAGCGCCCAGGGGCGTTCTCTGCAGTGCACCAGTGCAGAGGAGGGAGAAGCCGCTGAAATGCGCCATCAGATCCAGCAGAGGTGAATGAACAGTAGTATTCAGCTCAATGAGCATGACCGTTCGGCTCCGAAGAGAAAATCTGAATGAGTGGTTGCATACCAGCTCCTTTTATACCCGTATGTCCGGGGGAGTGGCATGCAAATACCACTCGCCAATTTTCATTGGCCTTTTATCAAAGACTAGAGGTGTCTCGGGCTCCCAAGACTAGCCCACCTGGCACCAACAATCATGCCACAGTCCAAAACACTGAGATCACATTTTTCACCATTCTGATGGTTGATGCGGACATTAACTGAAGCTACTGACCCATATCTGCATGATTTTATGCACTGCACTGCTGCCACACGATTGGCTGATTAGATAATCACATGGATGATTGTTGGTGCCAGACTGGCTGGTTTGAGTATTTCTGTAACTGCTGATCTCCTGGGATTTTCACACAAAACCGTCCGTAAAATTTACTCTGAATGGTGCCAAAAACAAAACAAAAAATCCAGTGAGCTGCACTTCTGTGGACGGAAATGCCTTGTTGATGAGAAAGGTCAACAGAGAATGGCCAGACCGGTTCGAACTGACAAAGTCTACAGTAACTCAGATAACCGCTCTGTACAATTGTAGTGAGAAGAATAGCATCTCAGAATGCTATTCTGAGATGCGGGTTGGTGCTGTTTTGGCGGCACGAGGGGGACCTACACAATATTAGGCAGGTGGTTTTAATGTTGTGGCTGATCGGTGTACATTAGCTGCATGCTCAAGTTAAACTATCAATTGATAAGTGCAAGTAGAATACTTCATATCAATACTTCATCTGAACACCACAATAGGATTTAATGGTGGACTGTATATATTTTTTCCAATGGTAAAATACTTTCACTTTTCACAGTTTAATGCTCAGAGACCACTAAAATAAAAGTCATTAATAGGTTGTGTTAACGTTGTGTCGATGTAGTGACACTAGGGGTCACCCTTGGGAGTACGAAACACCTCTGGTCTTTGATAAAAGGCCAATGAAAATTGGCGAGTGGTATTTGCATGCCACTTCCCCGGACATACGGGTATAAAAGTAGCTGATATGCAACCACTCATTCAGATTTTCTCTTCGGAGCTGAACGGTCATGCTCGTTGAGCTGAATTCTCACTGTTCATTCACCTCTGCTGGGTCTAATGCCGCATTTCAGCGGCTTTTCCCTCCTCTGCACTGGTGCACTGCACAGAACACCCCTGGGCGCATCGGCAGAAAAAAGAGAGTATATTTTCTGAAAGAGTATATTTCTCTAAAAGAGTATATATATACACGGAATGTCTTTTTAAAGATGCGTCTTTTTAAAGATGCCTTTCCGATTGTTTGTTATTCCTGGTTGCGGTCGTTACCTCTCAACTTCAGACGGTCATGATCGCTGTCTTTCGTGTCTGGGCTCGACACAGACCCTTCCTGCGGTTTGCATTCGAGGGTCAGGCGAATCAGTGCAAGGTCCTCCCTTTCGGCCTGTCCTTGTCCCCTCGCATCTTCACGAAAGTCGCAGAGGCAGCCCTTCCCCGTTATAGGAAGTGGGCATTTGCATTCTCAACTATCTCGACGATTGGTTAATCGTAGCTCACTCTCGGAACATGTTGTGTGCACACAGGGACTTGGTGCTCTCACACCTCAGCCGACTAGGGCTTTGGGTCAACTGGGAAAAGGGCAAGCTCCTCCCGGTTCAGAGCGTCTCTTTCCTCGGTTTGGAGTTGGACTCAGTCTCTTTGACAGCGTGCCTCACGAACGAGTGCGCACAGTCGGTGCTGGCCTGTTTGAAGGCGTTCAAACATAAAACAGCGGTTCCACTGAAACTCTTTCAGAGGCTCCTGGGGCATATGGCATCCTCAGTGGTGGCCACCCCACTTGGGTTGATGCATATGAGACCGCTTCAGCACTGGCTACAGGCTTGAGTCCCGAGATAGGCATGGCGCCGCAGGACACATCATGTGGTCATCACGCCGGTCTGTCACCATCTTTTCAGCCCTTGGACTGACCTCTCGTTTCTACGGACAGGTGTTCCCCTAGAGCAGGTCTCCAGGCGTGTTGTGGTCATGACAGATGCCTCCAAAAAGGGCTGGGGCACTGTTTGCAATGGGCACGCAGCCGCCGGCTTGTGGACGGGCCAGCGACTGCATTGGCACATCAACTGCCTCGAGTTGTTGGCAGTTCTGCTCGCCCTGTGGAGGTTTCGGCTGGTGATCCAGGGCAAGCACATGTTAGTTTGGACAGACAACACGGCAACGGTAGCATATGTCAACCGCCAAGGCGGTCTGCACTCTCGTTGTATGTCACAACTCGCCCGCCGTCTCCTCCTCTGGAGTCAGCAGCACTTCAAGTCGCTGTGAGCCACTCATATCCCTGGCGACCTCAACACTACAGTGGACGTGCTGTCATGGCAGGTTACCCTCAGGGGAGAGTGGAGACTCCACCCTCAGGTGGTCCAGCTGATTTGGAGTCAATTCGGACAGGCACAGGTGGACCTGTTCGCCTCCCAAGAATCCTCCCACTGCCCGCTCTGGTACGCCCTGACCGAGGCACCCCTCGGCATAGATGCGCTGTCACACAGCTGGCCTCCTGGCCTACGCATATATGCGTTTCCCCCAGTGAGCCTACTTGCACAGACTCTGTGCAAGGTCAGGGAGGATGAGGAGCAGGTCATCCTGGTAGCACCCTACTGGCCCACCCAGACGTGGTTCTTGGACCTCACACTCCTCGCGACAGCCCCCCCCCCCAGCGAATTCCCCTGAGGAAGGACCTTCTTTCTCAGGGACGGGGCACCATCTGGCACCCGCGACCAGACCTCTGGAATCTCCATGTCTGGCCCCTGGATGGGACGCGGAAATCTGAGCGCTCTATCACCTGTGGTGATAGACACAATCACTCAGGCTAGGGCCCCCTCTACAAGGCGCCTGTATGCCTTTAAGTGGTGTCTGTTTGCTAAGTGGTGTTCTTCCCAACGGGAAGACCCCCAGAGATGCGCAGTCGGATCGGTGCTTTCCTTCCTGCAGGAGAGGTTGGAAGGGCGGCTGTCCCCTTCCACCTTGAAGGTGTACGTTGCTGCTATAGCAGCACACCACGACACAGTGGATGGTAAGTCCTTCATCAGGTTCCTGAGAGGCGCCAGGAGGCTGAATCCCTCCAGACCGTGCCTCATTCCCTCATGGGACCTATCTGTAGTCCTTCAGTGTCTACAGAGAGCCCCCTCTGAGCCTTTGCAGTCAGCTGAACTTAAGGCACTCTCTTTGAAGACTGCCCTCCTGACTGCGCTCACTTCCATCAAGAGGGTAGGAGACCTGTAAGCATTCTCTGTCAGCGAAACATGCCTGGAGTTCGGTCCGCACTACTCTCACGTGATCCTGAGACCCCGACCGGGCTATGTGCCCAAGGTTCCCACGACCCCTTTTAGGGACCAGGTGGTGAACCTGCGAGCATTGCCTCAGGAGGAGGCAGACCCAGCCCTGTCATTGCTTTGTCCGGTGCACGCTTTACACATCTATTTGGATTGCACACAGAACTTTAGGATCTCTGAGCAGCTCTTTGTCTGCTTTGGTGCACAGCAGAAAGGAAGCGCTGTCTCCAAGCAGAGGATCGCCCACTGGCTCATTGACACCATAGCTATGGCATATCACGCCCAGGACGTGCCGCCCCCGGTAGGGCTACGAGCCCATTCTACCAGGGGTGTGGCGGCCTCCTGGGCCCTGGCCAGGGGTGCTTCTCTAACAGACATTTGCAGAGCAGCAGGCTGGGCAACACCCAACACCTTTGCAAGGTTTTACAACCTCTGGGTGGAACCGGTTTCGTCCCAGGTAGTGGCACGCAATACAAGCGGATAAGCCCGGGATAGCCGGCCGGGTTTATCGCTAGCACATAGTGCCTTTCACCTCCTCTGAGCTGAAGATGTGCGCCATTAATTCCCAGTAGTGTTCACAAACTATGTTCCCTTGTTGACTTCCTCCGAGACCTGTGGCAGTTTAGTTTTCGGAGAGACTCACTGCCAGCCCAGTACACGTGCTAACTAAGAGCCCTGTTCTGGGGTAGGTGCTCCACATGTGGCGGTTCCCTGTAAGGTAACCCCATGTGATGTATATCTTCCGTTAATTCGTTTCCCTGTTGGCAAACTGTGTCTTCCTAAGGGCAGAGCCCCTCTGCCGCAGTCTCCATGTTTGTAGCAACTCCTCCCCCGTTGGGTAGGATCTACCATGAGACTCTCCACATGGTCGGCAAGACCATGTGACGTATTTTTCCACTTAAATATCACCCCCTCTCTTTGGGTGAGGTGTGGTCTCCGCGGTGTCCTCCCCTTGTGAGGGACACCCCCCGACTAGACTTGGCGGCCCAGTCGGATAATCCCCCTTCTTTTTTAGGGAGTGGAAAAAAAGAAGGGGAAAAGAGGCCACGACTGGGTTAGCCTTTAGGTAGACGACTTGTCCCCAAAGGGCCGTTCGACACTCATAACTATGTTGGGGGAGGTTACATGTCAGCCTGGTGCGCTGGCTACGAGGCACACAGTGTTCTGCCCGTCACACCCCGCCAGTTCACGTAACACAGTTCAGCCAGTTGTGGCATTTCGTATAGGGACCCCTAGTGTCACTACATCAACACAACGTCGAGTGAGTGACAGATAGGGAATGTTCTGGTTACTTGCGTAACCTCCGTTCCCTGATGGAGGGAACGAGACGTTGTGTCCCTCCTGCCACAACGCTGAACTACCCGCTGAAATGGCCGGACCGCATATCGGCTCCTCAGCATAAAACCTGAATGAGTGGTTGCATACCAGCTCCTTTTATACCCGTATGTCCGGGGGAGTGGCATGCAAATACCACTCGCCAATTTTCATTGGCCTTTTATCAAAGACCAGAGGTGTTTCGGGCTCCCAAGAGTGACCCTTAGTGTCAATACATTGACACAACGTCTCGTTCTCTCCATCAGGGAACGGAGGTTACGCAAGTAACGCAAGTAACCAGGACGTTCTGTTACCCTTTAAAAATAAATAAATAAATCGCTCTGTTTGTCTGAACTTCTGGCTCAACCAATGGCAATAGTTTCGATCGGTAGGTTGATCTACCTGTTTTTTAACAATAGCAGATGGAATGGGACACAAAGGACAGTAGAAGTTTTTGGGAAACCTGTTTAGAAACTATCAGATTTGCAATTACAGTATGTTTGATGCCGCTAGAGGAGCAGAAATTAAACTCTTTGTATCCATAGAAAATAGCTGCCTGGAGGCATAACAAACACAGCCGCAGAGTGACCTGAAAGGGAATTTTCTAATAGCTAAGCTATAGATTCACTCAGGTTATCTGCAGGCCATGTCGGATTGCAGCAGGATTTAAGGTTTTTTTTTTTTTTCAAATCTATAATTTGCTCTTTTTGTTTTTTAATGTTGCGTAGCATGTATCTAAACATGCTGTAATTCAAAACCACAGATGTCTGGGAAGTGTCTGAGAGCCCCCAATGGTCTGATGCCTCATGTTCATGTCGAAAGATGTTATATTTAGCTTCTGTGAGTGTTGTGTGGGAGTGGGCTAGAGTCAGTGTTCGTTGATTTTGAAGGAAATAGAGGAAATTAACAATCTGTTGACTCTGAGCTGAAGTATCATTCCACAAGGGAATATTCCAGTACGTACCTCCCCTTAGATATTTGAATGTATGCCAAAAACAAGGATATTTATGTGGTGTTGTAGACTTTCCTTATATAGCATTACACAGGCAAAATATGACCTGTGTACATGCTTAGCTATACTTTGGGGATCTAGTGATCTAAATCTGGCAAAACCTCTCTTTGGGGACTTTTGGGAACATCCTTAATTGGGAAATGGATTCATAAATAAAATTTGTTAAAAATACTGTAGCTTTATATTAGTCTAGCCTGTATACAGTTTTACATACTGTATATTGGCCTTATTTAGATAACTAAGGAAAATGTGTGTGTGTTTTACTTAATTTTGTAATTATGGTATATTAAATATCTTTATTGATGACAGTTAACTAAGTATGAACCCATATCAACCAATAAATACTTATATGACCACATCGACAGGCAGACAACTATTTACAATGTCTTATGATGCTTTGTATAATCGTTACATGTACATTGTATTGTTCTCTGGATGTGTATGTCCACTGTTCACTTATCTGCTCCCTTTACACTGTTAATCCTCACTGGTTTTCAGATCTGCTATTACTGCTCTGGGATCAGTGACAGTTATGGCACTCTGATCAGATAACAACAGACATCAATAATGCTACTGTCAAGGTCTCACTTTTGTGTATCTTGGCACTCTTTATTACCTGCTGAGTCACCATATTTAGCACAACATCCATTGAGATGCAACACCTGGTCATAAAGGTACAGATTGTTGGTCAAGGGCAATGAGAAATTGGATAATAAATAAAATTACTACAATAATGATGAAGTAATTGCCACACATAATTTTTTTATTGTGCTATGCAGACAGTTTGAAAGAATCCTTTGTTTTTTTTATTAAAGGGGATTTAATTACTATATACATAAACTTGGTTAAAAGCTGTGGATAGTTACTGCTAGCTGAGTTTGTTAATAAGCTAGTGGTATCTGGCTTGTTGCCACTCTGCTTGTGGTGGGACAGATTGGACAAGCCACAGTGAGGTATGATTGCTAAGGAGACCAAGCATCACCTGGCAGATGGGCCGAATGTGTGTGTGTGTGTGTGTGTGTGTGTGTGTTCTTCATAACATGAAGAGAAACACTCACTTGTACACACCATTATGTTTCTCATAAATTTATTAAAGAGGCAATTCTGAGAGTCGATAAAACAAGTGAAAATGAGATAACACGCCAGGACTTTAGACTTTAACCTGCTCAATTATATGGTAAGGATGTAAATGTGGAACAGAAATATAATCAATATGTCCAGCTCAATGCGGGCATTTAACGGAAAGCCTCCAAACAGAGAGGTTTTGCCCACAGGGTTAATAGCATCACTGTGGTCAATAGTGAATCTAGTAGCTCTGGATTTAACCATGCACTGCTGGGCTTCAGTAATGCTTTACCTCTTTACAGAGAGCCACCTACTCAGCTAGTGTGCCTGGTGTCAAGTATGCAGTAGACAGAGGAGTAATATTATACCCTGGCCCCAGCTATCACCCTACAAAAAGACACCCAGTGTCTGAGAACATGATAAGCCCATTAAGAAAACTTGGCAGCTGCTGCTCAGGGATATGAAACAGAACTGCTGTGAACATTAAACATTTTCCCCCCCAATGCCCAAACATTTCCGGCCCTCTCCTTGTGGTCCGTTAGCCTGTTTCTGCATCATGCTCATCAGTGTTTCTAAGTACTGTAGCTTTAGATCTAACCATATTGAAAGAGTGAGAGGTAGGATGGAAAAAAGAAAATTAAGAAGCATAATATTAATACAGAGAGAGATGAGGAGGTATTATTGAGTCAGCAGAAGAATAAGAGGGGAAATGAAAGATGGAAAGACTGAGGCTTCATTAAATGCAGATTAGGTTTGCACAGTATACCGGTACTAACGAAATATCGCGATACCAAAAAAAAATTAAAACGGTACGATATCATCTTGTTGTTAATTTCGGTACCATATTAAAGTATGCTGCCATTAGCAAAATGTAATATAATGTGAGAGTTTTGAGATTAAATCAAAGGCCATTTGAAAATAGGGCTGAAACTAATGATTATTTTGATAATCGACTAATCTAACGATTATTAGAACGATTATTTGACTATTAGGTCGATTATTGCAGCGGTTAATGATTAGCTCTTAACCGACTATTCAGCTTGTACCTTCACTTAAAAGGTTGTAATAAACATGCTTATTAATAATAAAGAGGAAAAAATCATCTTTTAAAAATACCTGTAAATAACATTCATTTGAATTAAATCTCCTTTTGTGGATTTTGATATTCTAGGCACTATTAACAGGCAAGAATTTTGTGATCGTAATGAACGTGATGGAATCACGGTAGAAGGTCACTTAAGTACTGCGGAGATAGACAATTCAAAGCTTTGTATGTAGTTAACAGAATTTAAAAATTAATACAAAATTTAACAGGTAGCCAATGTAACAACAATAAAATGGAGCTAATATGATCATATTTCTTGGTTCTAGTCAGCACTCTGGCTGCTGCATTTTGAACCAATTGAAGTTTATTTATTGAACTTGCAGAATATCCTCCCAGTAATGCATTACAGTAATCTAGTATTGAGGTCATGAATGCATGAATTTGTTTTTCGGCATCACAACTGAGAGCATGTTTCGTAACTTAGCAATATATCTAAGGTTGAAGAATGCTGTTCTACAAACATTGGAAATTTGATTTTCAAAGGACAGATTGGTATCAAATATAACACCCAAGTTCTTCACTGTAGAAGACGATGTAACAGTACATCCATCGAGAGTCAAATTATATTTTAGCGGCTTATTTTTAGAGGTTTTTGGTCCAATAATTTGTATCTCTGTGTTGTTGGAATTGAGTAGAAATAAATTTCTGGCCATCCAGTCTTTGATTTCATTGATATACTCGCCAGGTTTCGAAGAAATATAAAGTTGGGTATCATCTGCATAACAGTGGAAACTTAAAACAGAGGCCCTAAAACTGATCCCTGTGGAACTCCATGCATTTGTTTGATTTGACAATTGAAATTAAAGAGTGGTAGTGGTCTGCTAAATAGGACCTAAACCATGCTAATACAAATCCACAAATGCCAACGTAATTCTCAAGCCTATATGTCATGATCCATGGTGTCGAAGGTAGCAATAAAAGCACTAGAAGAGAAGTGCAGCCGTGATCAGATGATAAGAGCAAGTATGATAAGTTCAGTCTCTGTACTGTGATGGGGCCTAAATCCTGACTGAAACTGTTCATATATACCATTTCTCTGTAGAAATGAACATAGTTGGGAGAACACTACCTTTTCTAGTATTTTCGACATAAATGGGAGATTTGAAATTGGTCTATAATTAGTCAATTCTCCAGAATCAAGTTGTGGCTTCTTAATAAGTGGTTTGATAACTGCCATTGTAAAGTTTCTTGGGATATGTACTAAGAATAGCGAGGAGTTAATAATATTAAGAGGTTCTGAGATTACAGGGAATACCTCTTTTAAGAGCTTAGTTGGTATTGGACTAATATACATGTTGTGGCTTTTGATGTTTCAATACGTTTTGTTAGCTCTTCATGACCTATGACAGCAAAGGATTGAAGTTGCTCGTGAGGAAAATGAGACACTGAGGTTCTGTGACAGACGATTGCATAATTCCAATTTTATTTCTGAGGATTTCAATTTTATCAGTAAAGAAATTTATGACGTTTTTACTATTGTGCTGCAACGGAATATCTTGTTCAGTCGAGGCTTTATTCCTAACCAATTTAGCTACAGTATTGAATAAACACCTAGGATTGTTGTGGGTATTTTCTATGAGTTTGCAAAAATATACTGACCTGGCAGATTTAAGTGCCTGTCTGTAGCTACAGACACCAATCTACAATGTAGATTGAGTGACATTAGCTGATTGTATATTTTTCTATATCATAGTGTATTTTTATATATCAAACATAGAAAAGTATTTATATGGAATAGTCTGGACTTTATGTGACCCAGGAGAGAGAATATGAGGCCTAAAAAGTGCTTACACTGCAAGAAACACACAGTGCACTCAGCTGTAGCAAAAACAATGGTACAGTGGTACAAAGCAGATCGAGTGCATTCCTAAAGCACTGAGACACACAGCTAATAGTTAAAGATTAACACAGCCAGTGGTCAGAATGACTGTATTAGACTGTTATATTCTATTTACTCAAAATGTATACTTTCATAATAAATGAATTTATAAGGTTATTTTTTAAAAATGAACTAAAAGTCAGGTTTCCACCATTAAAAAGAAGTCAGAAGGTCTGTGAAATAATGGTGGCGGACGGTACCCACTGACTACAAAAATTAAAAAGATAGGTGCGTGCATGAGGTAATGCAAGATAACAAACTGTATAAAGAATGAGGCTTTGGACCGAGAGAGTCAGATCTCAGCTGACATCTCGGGTTTGTTGGTTTGCTCAATAAACTCTAACATTTGACACCTGGAACTCCTGACTTCAAGAGTTTTCTTACTAAGAGGGAAAAGAGTCCTCAGTACTCCACGACAGTTGTAGCATACAAGAGACGAGGTAATGATCTGAGATGTCATCACTCTGCAGCAGAATTTCTATAATTATCAACATCAACTCCATATGACAGAATTAAATCTAGCGTATGATTATGGTGATGAGTTGGTCCTGTCACATATTGTCTGATTCCAAGAGAGTTAAAAATATTGATAAATGCTAATCCCAATGTGTCATTTTCTGTCAGGGTATTTTGAGGAAGGACCCAAGATGCAGAGAGACAATAAAAGGCATTTTATTAGAGAAACAAAAAACAACAAAATACAAACAAATCTCTTACGAGGGAGAAAAATAAAAGCAAGGCAAAATAATAACTGAAGAGAGACCGACTAGATAAACTGGACTAAACATGAAACAAAACACAAGGGAGAAACCAAAAACAACAACAATAAATAAAACAGGAAACAAACCGACATGAAACTTGACAAGCTGAACGACATGACCGAAGTGGAGACTGAACAAAACACAATGATCTGACAAGGAAGACAAGACAAAGGAGAGAATATAAAGGGAAGGAAAACTGAAACCAGGTGCTGCCCATAATCACAAGCAGCTCTAATTAGTGCTGCCATAGCAACGCTGACTGCGCTGCTGAGCAGCACCTGGGGAAACATGAGGGAAAACACAAGGACAATCTGAGAGAAAGGTGGGGGAAACTGTCACAACAAGAATAAAACAAGATCAAAATGGTAGGATCATGAGAGTATTAGCTTGAGGATGATCTCAACAATACCCTGTCCGGAGACCGCATCTACCAACTCCTCAGTAAAGACATCGACAGGACAACTGTGCTAAAAGCAGGCCAAGGGATCAGGCAACAGGGCGAGGCATTGGGAGATCGATTCCTCAAGGGCTGGAGCTGGGCTCAATAAAACACCCCTCATGCCTCCGCTGGGTCCAAAGTTTGGTTAGATCATTCTGTCAGGGTATTTTGAGGAAGGACCCAAGATGCAGAGTGGCAATAAAAGCCGTTTTATTAGAGAAACAAAAACCAACAAAATACAAACAAAACTTTTACGAGGGAAAAAAGTAAAAGTCAAAATAAGAACTGAAAACAAACCAACTAGATAAACTGGACTAAACAGGAAACAAAACTCACAAGGGAGAAACCAAAAACAACAAAACAAAAGAAAACTTTGACATGCTGAATGACACGACCGAACAACACACAACGTTCTGACAAAAAAGACCCGACAAAGGAGAGAATATAAAGGGAAGGAAAATTTAAACCAGGTGCTGCCCATAAACACAAGCAGCGCTAATCAGCTCTGCCATAGCAATGTTAACTGCGCTGCTGAGACCTGGGGAAACACGAGGGAGAGAAGAAAATACAAGCACATTGACAACCTGAGTGAGAGGTAGAGGAAACTGTCACGACCCTGCCACAACAAGAATAAAACAAGATCAAAATGGCAGGATCGTGACATTTCATTATCTATGTGAATGTTGAAGTCACCAACAATTAAAGCTCTATCCATGGTAACTACTAGATCTGATAGAAAATTAGCAAATTCACCAAAGGAAATCAGAATACAGCCTGGATGATCTATATACTGTAGCAATGTCAAAAGACGACAGACATTTTATTTATATCTGACGGTCACATTAAGCATTATTAGTTCAAAAGGCTTAAACTTATATCCTGTCCTCTGAGTAACTCAAACTTCACTGTAAATTGTAGAAACACCTCCTACTTGACCCTTCAGACAAGGCTCATGTTTATAACAATAACCTGGGGGAGCAGACTTTAAACTAATATATTCATCCAGTTTAAGCCAGGTTTCAGTCAAACAGAGTGCATCTAAACTATGATCTGTAATAATTTCATTTACAGTTAGTGCTTTGGTTGAAAGAGATCTAATTTTTAGTAGCCCTACCTTTATTTTTTCTAAATTATTTAGTGAGGGGTTTGTGTTTGGTAGTTCGGGTAACATACACAGTCTCTATGTGATATCTAGGTGATACAGTCTCTATGTGTTGTAGTTTATGTGACCTGTGTGAAGTCTCAAGGCAGCTAGCAGACATTCGGATTAGACAGTTTCTCTGCTTCCTGACCTGAGCCCCAGCCACTTTTAAGACTATGAGCCAAATTACTAGAGAGGAGAGCAGCACCTTCCCTGGAGGGATGGAGTCTGTCTCTCTTTAGCAGGTCAGGTCTACCCCAAAAACTCTTCCAATTATCTATAAATCCTATGCTATTCTCCAGATACCACTCAGACATCCAGCCATTCAGTGATACTAATCTACTATAAACATCATCACCATGATGAACAGGGAGGGGGCCAGAGCATATTGCAGTGTCTGACATTGGTTTTGCAAGTTCACACACCTCTTAACATCATCTCTAGTGATCTCTGACTGGTGAAGCTGGACATCGTTAGTGCTGACATGAACAACAATTTTAGAAAATCAATGTTTAACATTAGCCAGCACTTGTAAATTTGATCTGATGTCAGATGCCGGAGCCCCCGAAATGAATTTAACAATAGTGGCTAGAGTCTCTATTTCCACATTCCTTACAATATAATCTCTTATAACAAGGGTGTTTTTAACATGATTCTCAGTGGGTGCATCACTAAGTGGGGAGAATTGATTGTTAAGCCTAACAGGAACAGGAGAGTGGTGTCACTTTGCTGAGCGAGTATGCTGCCAAGACCTCACCAAAACACCCTGCTGCGGGGGCTCTTCAGCCGGAACCAAAGTGTATGTGTTGCTCGCTGTTCTACCCGCATCCGAAACACTATATACTGGCTTCTCTTTCTCACTGACCTCCATTAGCGTTTGGATGCGTGCCTCTAACTCATTAACCTTCCCCGTCAACCTGACTAATTCCTTACATTTATCACATGTGAAACCCTCACTGCTGACGAAAGAAGCTATATTAAACGTGGCATGCAATGCACGAAGCGATAACATGAGCGGATGCCATGACTTACCACAATTGTTGTTGTTATGGTTGTTCTTGTGCGGTGAGAGTTTGAGATCGAAATGAATCCCTCACGCAATTGTTTTCTGTTGTTGTGGTGGTTCCTGATCAGCAGAGGTTTGAGACTGATGCAATAATCTGTGTAAAACAGAGGAGAAAATGAATGCACACAGTAGAAATTCAAGATGTAGACAGGCGTGAAAAAAGTAAAGAAAAAAGAAAAGAAAAGGGGTAAAAACTAAATATATATATATATATATAACTAAATCAGCCATGTCTGCAGTATTTACAATAATACTGAATTCAAGTCCAGTATAAACTGCAAAGTACCTGAAAGATGTAACGATGGCTGCTGGCAATGTCGAAGACAACGACATGAAGAACCCAAGTGCAATTTTATTGACAAACGTGATATCCAAAAAAATAAAAAATAAAACTAATAACAAACGTGAAACATAAACATGAAATTGACTTGACATAAACATGGCTTGACATGAACACGTGACAATGTTACTAATCAAAATACCTGACAAAGCACAATGGGAAAACATGCGGGCTTAAATACATGTACATAGGAGAACACAAGACAAAGATAACCAATGAACAAACAGAACTGATAACAGAATAACAAGACAATAAACCAATGAAAACAAGACACATGAACATGGAGGGAAAACAGGACATCACATGACTAGGGAACACATGACATGAAACAGGAACTAGAATACAAAATAAAAGACATGATATACATGAACACACACACATTAAACATTACATATCCCCCCCCCCCAGCTCCCATATCCAGCTCCCGACACCCCAAAACACCACATAACATGACATAGTTCCAAAGTTCTGTAAGGAGCTGGGGGGGGGGTCTTGAGGCATGGGGCGTGGCCTGGCGAGACAGGGCGTGGGGCATGGGACCAGGGCAGTGTCAATGGAAGGAGGGGCCCTGAGAGGCTTGAGGGTTGGAGCTGTGGAAGGTGGGGTTGTGAGAGACTTGAGGGGCGGAGCCATGGAAAGTGGAGCTGTGAGAGACTTGAAGGGCGACACCATGGAACTTGGTGCCCAGAGAGTTGCCGAAGACTCGAAGGGCCAGGGTGGAGCTGATGGCTGGGAGGAGCAAGGTGGAGCTGGGGGATCGGAAGACAGGTGGAGCCGGTGGGGCTGAGGACAAAGGCAGAGCCGTAGGGAAGGAGGTCCCCGGTGGAGCTGATAGATCGGAGGGACGAGGCGCAGCCAGAGGATTGAAGAGCCAAGGCGGAGCCAGGTGACTGACAGACCAAGGAGGAGCCGGAGGGACAAGGGACCCTGGCAAAGCCGACAGGCTGAAGGACCGCAGTGGAGCTGAGGGAACGCAGAGCCAAGGCAATGTTGAGGGACCAACAGGCTAAGGCGGAGTCCAGGGCTCGGAGGGTCCAGGCGGGGTCGGAGGGTTGAAAGTTCCCCATGCTTGCTCAGGAGAACTAAGGGTGGGTGCAAGGGCGGGAACCATCTCCAGGTCCAACTGCTCAGATGTGGCCATGACATGGCATGGAGCAGACTCATGCGTGGCCGTGACATGGCATGGAGCAGGCCCAGGCGTGGCCGTGACGTGGCATGGAGCAGGCCCAGGCGTGGCTGTGACGTGCCATGGAGCAGGCCGAGGCGTTGCTGTGACGTGCCATGGAGCAGGCCGAGGCGTTGCTGTGACGTGCCATGGAGCAGGCCGAGGCGTTGCTGTGACGTGCCATGGAGCAGGCCGAGGCGTTGCTGTGACGTGCCATGGAGCAGGCCGAGGCGTTGCTGTGACGTGCCATGGAGCAGGCTGAGGTGTTGCTGTGACGTGGCATGGAGCAGGCTGAGGATCCGGGGCAAAAGATGCCATTAGCTCAGTGACCATGACGAGGAACTCTGGCTCGGCGGCCATGTCGTGGGATGCTGGCTCGTGGTCCGCCTCCCCCACAGTGAATGGTGAACCACTCATTAGAAGGGCAAGGTCGATATACCGAGTCAGGCTGTAGGTGCTCTGACTGTCAGGCATCAGGGAGGAAGCTGGCTCACACAGACCTGCCCGGAAAATGTCCTCGAGGGCTACCTCATTAAAGTCCACCCAGCAGGCCAGAGCGCAGAAGTCCTCCACATAGTCCTCCAGGGGACGATTCCCCTGACGTAGGCGGAGGAGCTGGATTGCTGGGTTCATTGTAGGTCAGGTATTCTGTAACGATGGTGCAATTTGCATGAACCCAAGTGCAATTTTATTGACAAATGTGATATCCACAAAAAGAAAACCTAATTACAAATGTGAAACATAAACATGAACTTAACTTGACTTGACTTAAAACTTGACTTGACATAAAAATAGCTTGACATGAACATGTGACAACGTTACCAATCACAATACCTGACAAAGCATAATGGGAAAACATGAGGGCTTAAATACATGGACATGGGAGAACACATGACAAAGATAACCAATGAACAAACAGAACTGATAACAGGATAACAAGACAATAAACCAATGAAAACAAGACACATGAACATGGAGGGAAAACAGGACATCACATGACTAGGGAACGCGTGACATGAAACAGAAACTAGAATACAAAATAAAAGACATGATATACATGAACACACACATTAAACATTACAAAAGAACACAGCATAAATATAATTATAGTACTATCAATAGAGTAATGGAAATATTAGGAATACGATTTTAGGTGTTGTCAGAAATTAGGGTGTGCTTGTTAAAGGTGTGTGAAATGTGTAATCAGTCAATTGTGGCTCATTATTTCAATGCTATGGACCATCTGGAAAGTGAAAAACATTTCTTTATTGTTGAGTAATCTGTTCATTTAGCACCTGTTATCCATGTCAATCACGTTAAACAACAGGTAGGCTAATACACATGATGCAAATGAGAGATACAGTAATTCACATAATGCTCTATTTAGAGCATCTGTCCCATAGTCTTATAAGGATAGTACACCCAAAAAATGAAAATTTGTTAATCATTTACTCAGCCTCATGTTGTTTCAAACCTGTATGACTTTCTTTCCTCCATGCAACACAAAATGAGATGTGAGGCAGAATGATGGCATTAGTCCAGATTGATCTAACAGTGAAATCGAAAACAGAAGGTTGACTTTTCTTTAGCTAAAATTGGTCTGAGCTTACCGAAATGCAGAACACTGCCCCCAGTGGCCAGAGCGATAAGTGTTGTTGGGCATATGGGCACATGTGAGCTCCATTTCCCAGGTGTAAATCCCACGGAGGGGCGCCAAAAGCAAATTGTGAAGCGAGCTGTTTTCAAGTGTAGCCTGCAGGCAGTAATACAGTGAAGAGGAATGCATGTTTTATATGCTGTATCCCCCAACCCAAAAGCCAAACCTAAACCTAACCATCAGTGGTGTAAAAATGTAATGTTAGAGGGAAAAATTAAACCTCCGAATTGCACTTGTCACTGATTATGCGAATGTGATTACTTCCTGGTTTCAACACGGTATACGAACCGGGGTTTCCCACACTGCAAACATGACATGCATCCTGTCGGGGAAAGGTAAACACGCTGGAGCCGATGCAAACATGTCTGGTAGGAGATGGCACTTGTCAGTGAGTCGGTATAATGTGGCAGATCCTAGAGTACTGGAAGTATCGGGAACAACACACTGACCTCTGTGTGATCATGTTGCTCAGTCAGCATTTACTTTTGTTGCATCGTTTGCCATTTTCCATTCACCGGTTTCCAGTGAAATTGAATGGTGACTGAGGCTGTCATTCCCAAAATGTTCTGCCTAACATCACCTTTTATGTTCCACAGAAGAAAGGTTTGGAACAACATGATGGTAAGTACTTTCATGGTTACAGACTGTTCATTTATGGTATCCCTTTAAATCAGGTGTCCTTCCTGGTTCCTGAAACCAACAAAGTAATATGCTCACAAACATGTGCACCCACACATACAATCATACACAAAGCCTGTACACACATTCTGACCCTCTGTCGTCATAAATACGGCTCTTTGAATGGCAGGTAATGAAAAGTGTTGGCAAATCTGTAACAGAAGGCAGTTTTATGCTAGTTTTGCAGTGATGAGGGTCCGTGCCTTTGCTTGCTCTCCCCTCTTGTTGACAGTCACGCTCTGTCTGATGAAGGAGAGAGAAAAACTGCCCTGATTACATGCAGAGGCCTGTAACGCATGCCGGTAAAACTGATAAGGCATGTCAGCGACCTGGTGTGTCATTAGTGAGCATTGTAGCGATGGATGACAAGCAGACCCTGGAAGTGATTTGAAAACAGGACAAGCTGCAACAGTGATAGAGAAATGTGGATTGGAGTTAAGGCAGGTTTATACTTCTGCGTCAAACCTACAGCGTAGGCTCTGCATATAGTGGCCAACTCGGTGGTTAGCATTTATAGTTCTGCGTTGGTGCGTCTGCAAGTACACAGCCGAAATGCTATTGTATTGAGATAAAGTGCCTTAATTATTGAAATAACTGTACATTTCATTCAAAAGTATTTGTTAAACTATTGTAGCATTAAAAACAAGTTAATCAAAGTCTGTAGTATTTAGATGCATATTGTTTATTATACATGTTGCCTGTCATGCAGAGAGACAAATCATATAAATCAGGCATAGACTGTATGTGTCATGTGTATTTTGTTGATTCATGTCTTTTATTTTGAAAAGTTTATTTTCTGTTTCATGTCATGTGTCCCTAGTCATGTGATGTCCTGTTTTCCCTCCATGTTCATGTGTCTTGTTTTCATTGGTTTATTGTCTTGTTATACTGTTATCAGTTCTGTTTGTTCATTGGTTATCTTTGTCATGTGTTCCCCCATGTCCATGTATTTAAGCCCTCATGTTTTCCCATTGTGCTTTGTCAGGTATTGTGATTGTAACATTGTTGGATAGTTCATGCCATGCCATGCCATGCCATGCCATGCCATGCCATGCCATGCCATGCCATGCCATGCCATGCCATGCCATGCCATGCCATGTTATGTTTATAGTCAAATCATGTCATGGCAAGTTAAGTTTAGTTATGTCATTCATGTTTTGTTTTGTTCACATTTATAGTTAGGGTTACTGGTTATCACGTTTGGAAATAAACTGCACTTGGGAAATAAACTGCACTTGGGTTCCTACATCATCATCTTTGTCATTGCCAGCGTCAGCAGCATCGTTACAGTATGCTTGCTTTTGAGACACTAAATAATAATAAATAAAGATTGTGGCTTACTTTGATGCACCATGAATAAATAAGTAAATAAATAGCTTAATAATATAAATAATTAAATAATTGCTTGCTTGACAAACACACAATGGGTGTTGTGTTAAAGCTTAGAACCTTTACACTGCATATAGCCGTTTAAGAGGTGCTAACAAATTAAAATTTTCATAATTCATGAAATATGATTATTTACTGTACACCATACTGTCAAACATAAGGTCAAAACATCAAACAGATTGGAAAGTCTTGATAATAATACAACAAATATTGTTTCACTCACATACCAATTATAAAATACAGATATATAAAATATTTTAAAATATATAAAAACAGCAGATGCTCACAAAAAAAAAAAAAAAACCCCGAAAGGAGTCAAAATACAATGGGACACGATCACTGATCAGTGGAGATGATGCATAGACCTTAAAATAATCTTGATGAAAATGTGACGCTTTTTCAGATATCTTTTTTGTCATGCTGGGGGACGGTCCAGGGCTTGACATTAAGCAATGTCATGTGCTTGTCCTTTGGACAAGTACATTGGTCATTCACTTGTCCAAGTAAAAAAAATACTTGTCAAGAGAGAAAAAAAGACATTTAAGTAATAGTTACATGCTCAAATAACGTAAAAGTTTCTGTTGTATATTTTCTAAAATTACGGCAGATGTCCAACCTAATACTATGCAGTCAACTCGATTCTCTGCAACAAAAATGTAAACTGCGCTGAGAAAAGGATAAGGCTATTGTCATATGGTAGTTATATTATGTTACGTACGGTAGTCAAACAAAGAAAAGCCTCCATCGCAATCATTTACAGCAGCGGGGTCACAGTTCTGTGGAATGAGATCTACTTTTTCATCATGTTATTCCAGCAAGATCTACCATGCACAATCTGTACATTGTCATCATAATACTAAAATGTATGTAGTCGGTAGTGAAATTTGACGATTCTTGATACCAGTTTCCATTCCTCAACAAACAATAACACTAACTAATTTGTTATTTATGTAAGAATTGTTTAAAGTTCTCAATTAATTATTCAAGACTAGTAAACAGTCAGTAATAACAATAAAAACAGCAATGAAATAAATAAAAAATAACAGAACAAAAAATACAAATTAAGAAAACTGTGCTTTTTTAACAGCTTTAAAAGCCACATGGACTACTTTTATGATACTTTTGGGTCCTTTTTTAAGCTTTAAAGTGAGGCACTACCAATTTAATGTTACTGAATAGATGGACTGGGATATTCATTAAAGTTTTTCCTTTTGTAATCCGCATAATCTTGAATATTGGTCACATTCTGTGTCTCTTTTTAAAGTGTAACATTCTCCTTGACTGACAATATACTATCTGGAAATACTTGGTTTAACTTGACTTAAATGAACACAGGTAGACACCCAAAGACAAAGAGTAAGAACTTATTTCATCCTTTGTTATCAACAGCTGTTGTACTTCTGGACAAGTGCCAGTGCTGCTAGTCTTACAGTATACTGCAGTACACTCATGTTGGAATATTTTCAGCTTTTATGAGACAGAGGGAGTGAATCAAAACACAGTAAATCTTTTGGGGTTGAAGAGCTCTGTGGCACATCATGTGAACGCTGTACTAAATATTGTTAACAATAAGGTCATTCATGGACTAACTTTATCCACGGTGTGCTTAAGCATTCTGACATATCAGTTTTGAAAATGCTTACACTTTGATAGTGCGGTGGTGATGTTAGTGCCCTCCTGGGCTTTCTCAGTATCTTTTTTATGTATTTGTTGAAGCTCATCACAGCCATCACCTTTTCTCTGGGAATTTTGGCTTATCTTGTGTACCATACCCTTTTTTCAGGTTGTATTAACCAGCCTGTATGTTTTGATGGAATCTAGCTTGCTTGTAGCCTGGCAGCCCTTTTAACGGAATAGGGAATTCTGAGGGAGCCTTAGCTCAGAAGACTGTGAGCGCATTAGCAATTCAAACACAGACGAGGTGTCTGGAGGTAAAAGACTGCGGGATACAGGATGAAGGTGCAAATATTGCTTTTGCTCAGGATTATTTGACAGGCAGTGGTCATTGCTTTATACATCTCTAATGTCAAGCCGTCAAGCCAAACACTTCATCCTTTTCTCTGTCAAGTCTTATCTTTTCTTACATTCATTAGCATCAACATATCACAGCCTGTCCTTGAACTATTTAAGATTCAAACCACAGAGAATATTAGATATGTGATAACAGTGAGCAAAACTTAGTGGTGATAAACTACAATGACAATATAGTTAAATAAATAAATATATTTACACTGTGGTGTTTTATGAGTGTGTATGGTTCTATTGTGACTACAGATCAGGGCCAGAAAGCAGAAGGTTGCTGGTTTCAAGCCCGACAATGAACGAGCCCCCCGAATCTCTGTCAGCCCAAGATTATGTTGAAATTGTGTATACATTTACACTTTCATGAAAAAGGTACAGTTTAAGGTACAAAGCCGTAACTGGGATGGTACTGTTGTTTTGGATACGTATTTGTACCCTTAAGGAGAAAAAAATGGATACCAGAGGAATAAAACATATTAATGTACATTTAAAGGTAAACAATAGGTCCTTAGTGTAGAATTATGTTTTTCAAAACGAGTTATACATTTTTAGGTACAAAAAAGGTCCCATTGAGTGTACCACCCAACTATTGGCCCTTGTAACTTAAAAGGTAGCTTTTTTTTCCAAGTGTGCAGCACATACATTTAAGGTATTACTCAATTGGACATCTAAGTAAATACTGATCATAGTTTGTGCATCACTTAACATATGTGTACTGCACATTCAGTATGTATACTATGTGTGTGAGTAATTTTGAGAGAGATGAGTCTGCATATGAGTTTGTCCATTACTCCAATTACAGTATTTTGGCAGCTTACTGTAAGTAATAGAAGCAGAGCTGTCAGGGTGAATTTGTTGCAATCTCCTGTACAGGCACTCCTGTCCAATCAGTAAGTGTCAGCACTGCCTGCACAGTAATTATTGAACCCCCCCCCCCCCCCCCCACACACACACATACACACACACACACACACACACACACACACATACAAATGCTCTCAAATTTGAGTTGTCCAACAGGAAATGAAAAATGAAGGAAATTCTTTACATCTCTATCTGTCAGGAAAGACAATTCTGTGAATGACTGTAATGATAAATGACTAAAAGCCTGTGTGAAACATACTTTAAAAATTAATTAACCCTTTAATGCATACATTGGGTCTTGAGGGACCTCATTCCATCTCTTTTACATTATCCATTTTTTGGCATTGTGCCCCCTCTTCTTTAGTATTCCTCAACCTTTCTCTTATGAATTGTCTAACACCAAAAAAAAAAAAACAAAAAAAAACTGTATACTATATATATATATATATATATATATACAGTGTATTCATAAAGTATTCAGACCCCTTTTTTTCACATTTTGTTATGTTTCAGCCTTATGCTGAAATGCTTTCAATAATTTTTTCCCACATCAATCAACACTCCATACCCCATAATGACAAAGCAAAAAAAAAAAAAAACTTTGCAAATTTATTAAAAAGAAAAAACTGAAATATCACATTGACATAAGTATTCAGACCCTTAACTCAGTACTTAGTTGAAGTACCTTTGGCAGCAATTACAGCCTCTTACAGTCTTTTTGGGTATGATGCGACGTGCTTAGGGTCATTGTCCTGTTGAAAGGTGAACCTTCGGCCCAGTCTGAGGTCCTGAGTGCTCTGGACCAGGTTTTCATTAAGTATATCTCTGTATTTTGCTGCATTCAGCTTTCCTGCAATCCTGACCAGTCACCAGCCCCTGCTGCTGAAAAACACCCACAGCATGATTCCACCATCTCTATGACTGATGTTTTCATCTGTTTGAGTGGAAGCATATGTGTTTTGGTGTGGGTGCATTTGAACGACCGACATTAATAAATTGAGTATACGAGTCGCCTCGGACTATAAATCGTAGGACCTTGCAGATGATGAAAAAAAAAAACACAACTTATATTCCAGAAAATACAGTAGTATCCCATACGCATGTACACATACATATGATACATGTTATTTGTTCCTCAAGGTGGTGCTGTTGTTTCAATAATTGACTTGATTTACATTTGACATTGCAATTTGAAAAAGAAGCATCATGGAAGTAAACTATAGCAAGTACAACACTTGAACAGTATGATATTTCTATTGTCATTTTGATGTATTTGTATGTTGTGTAAGTTCTGTAAGAAATTATGTAAGTTGTGCATCTATTTAGACTCAATAAGTGCCTGAGAAAATACAAATGTGTAACTTATGTGTAGTTTATGTGTTATGTGTAGCTTATTATGCGTTTGACAGCCAGTTGAGTCTAATAAAATTTCAGCCTGGAAGGAATAAATCCTGATCTATCAGTTGTTGCATCTCTTTGAAATATGAAAAATGAAACACCAAAATAAACCAGAATGCATTTTATTTTATTTTCTAATTGTCATAAAAATGCTTTGAAAACTTTAAAGTATCTGGACATTTTGTAGATCCATTTGTGATAGATGTAAGTGTCGGGTCGCTAAAGTCCCAAGGTGTGTAATTATGTTTGGCAAAACGGCCATGCATTTTAGGGTTAAAGCTGAAGCTTATGGTGCAGAGACAACTATAATTAAGCCATTTGTAGGTTGACTTCCTCGAAAACTGTAAACACTTTGTATCAGTGTATCAGTATCTGTTAGTTTTGAGCAGCCCAGCCAGCACGACACAACAACACTGACTCAACCAATGGTGTGAGTTGTGAGACTAGCTGTTTGTTTGATCAATGGCTGATTGGGGTGGTGTTCGAAAAAGCGGTTTGACAACAATGTTTATTTTTGCAATTCTGTTTGGTGACGCTAGTGGTGCAGAAATGACAGACTTCAAGATAAAAATAATAATTTAATTTGTACTTTTTTTTTAACTTTTATATTTTATATTAAATTTGAGGCAAACATTTAGAAATAAAATAACATTTTGTTGCCTGCGTGAAACAAAATGTTTTGACAGGTATTGTAATACTGCGATTATCAGTATTATTAGTAGGATTATTACTGCAGATGGGTACAGATATACTTTTCATGAATGTGTTGTTTTTGCTGAAATAAAAATCTGAGAGAACGCTTTTCAATTTCATTATAAACAAAGCACAATTTACCCTCTAGATATTGAGTTCCCTATCTGTCACTCACTTGACATTGTGTCGATGTAGTGACACTAGGGGTCACTCATTTTACCGTAAAATTTACTTTTCAGCTCCCCCGCCCTCACTACCCTCGATGGGGGGGCGGCCAAGGGGTATTTGGCGATCCCCCTGGTGGATAAGGTGCTTGCGGTGCACCTATGCCCGCAGAGCGCCGCCACCTGGCGCGGGTGCCCGAAGCTCCCATCCAAGGCCTGTAGGTTTACGTCGTCCCTGACGGCCAAGGCCTACGATGCCGCTGGACAAGCCACCTCTGCCCTGCACGCCATGGCTCTCCTGCAAGTCCACCAAGTCAAGGCGCTAAAGGAACTGCACGAGGGTAGTTCCGCCCCGGGATTGATGCAGGAACTGCACTCAGCGACCGACCTTGCCCTCCGGGCAACGAAGGTCACGGCGCGGTCTCTCGGCCGGGCGATGTCCACCTTGGTGGTCCAGGAGCGCCACCTTTGGCTCAACCTGGTCAAGATGGGAGAGGCCGACAAGGCACGGTTCCTTGGTTCCCCCATTTCCCAGGTTGGCCTGTTCGGTGACAGTGTCGAGAACTTTGCCCAGCAATTCTCAGCGGTGAAGCAGCAATTGGAAGCTATCCAACACATCCTGCTCCGGCGCGGCTCAAGATTCCGCACCCCGTCTGTTCGTCGCCAAGGGCGTCTCCCTGCGGTGACTGCACCGGCTCTGCCGCAGCCCGCCCCCATGGCCCGGCCCTGGCGTGGAGCCTGCCACAGGAAGCAGACGCCACCTGTCTCACGGCCAGCGGCCAAGAACCCGAGAAAGGCTTCGCAGCACCCCTGAGATGGGTGACACAGGGGCAAGGAAACCCGCTGCTCTGGAGCTGGTAAACATACCACTCCATCCCCCGGTGGAGGGCGGGAGAAGAATCTTTTGTTACCTTTTCATTTAATTTTGCCGCATGCCCAAGTGGCTGCGGTACCCAAGAGTTCAGCAAAAGAATGGTTTCCTTGTTCCCTGGGTCACATACCCAGTGTGCACGGCCGTCATCACGACCACCGTCCACCATTCCATTTCGGCAGGATTGGCGCTCCAGCGGTGGTCTCCCCGCCCCTGCACGCCTAGCTGTGGCACAAATCCGCCCCTGATGTGACGGTCTCCACGGGTCACAAGGACAGGCCTCTTCCTCCCCCGTCCTAGGGTGTTCCGGGGTGGTCACAAGGAGCAAGGTAAGTGCTTCGATGTCCCTGAACTCAGCACAGCCACGGCACGACGTGGCACCTCAGGCTTCAGCGCCGTCCACTTCACCTCGGTGAAGAGCGAGAACCCCGCTACCTTGTGCGTGGAAATTGCTACCCTCCTACGGAAGGGTGCGATAGAGCCTGTCCCTCCGACCAAGATGAAGAAGGGGTTTTCCGCCCCTACTTCATTGTACCGAAGAAAGGCAGTGGGTTGCAGCCAATCTTGGACCTACGAGTACTGAACTGGGCTTTACACAGACTCCCGTTCAACATGCTGACGCAAAAACGTATTCTAGCGAGCGTCTGGCATCAAGATTGGGTCACAGTGGTAGACCCGAAGGACGCGTACTTCCACGTCTCGATTATACCTCGATACAGACCCTTCCTGCGGTTTGCATCCGAGGGTCGGGTGTATCAGTACAAGGTCCTCCCTTTCGGCCTGTCCTTGTCCCCTCACGTCTTCACAAAGGTTGCAGAGGCAACCCTTGCTCTGTTAAGGGAAGTGGGCATTCGCATCCCCAACTATCTTGATGACTGGCTAATCCTAGCTCACTCTCGGGTTGTGTTGTTTGCGCACAGGGACCTGGTGCTCTTGCACCTCAGCCCACTAGGGCTTCGGGTCAACTGGGAAAAGAGCAAGCTCCTCCCGGTTCAGAGCATCTCTTTTCTTGGCTTGGAGTTGGACTCAGTCTTGATGACGGCGCACCTCACGAACGAGCGTGCACAGTCGGTTCTGACCTGTTTGAAGGCATTCAGACAGAAGACAGCAGCTCCACTGAAACTGTTTCAGAGGCTTCTGGGGCATATGGCATCCTCAGCAGTGACCACTCTGCTCGGGTTGATGCATATGAGACCGCTTCAGCACTGGCTCCAGACTCGAGTCCCGAGATGGGCATGGTGCCACGAGACACATCGCGTGGCCTGCCACCACCTCTTCAGGCCTTCAGCTCAACCTCACATTTCTACGGGCAGGCATTCCCCTAGAGCAGGTCTCCAGGTGCATCGTGGTTATGAAAGACGCCTCCAAAATGGGCTGTGGCACTGTATGCAATGGGCACACAGCCACTGCCTCCTGGATGGCCCGCGGCTACGTTGGCACATCAACTGTCTCAAGTTGTTGGCAGTTCTGCTCGCCCTGCGGAGGTTTCAGCCATTGATCCAGGGCAAGCAAGTGTTACCTCGGACAGACAACACAGCAACGGTGGCACACATCAACCGTCAAGGCATTTTACGCTCCCGTTGTATGTCACAACTTGCCAGCCGTCTCCTCCTCTGGAGTCAGCAGCACCTCAAGTCGCTGCAAGCCACTCACATCCCGGGCGACCTCAACACTGCAGCGGATGCACTGTCATGACAGGTAACCCTCAGGGGAGAGTGGAGACTCCACCCTCAGGTGGTCCAGCTGATTTGGAGTCGATTTGGGCAGGCACAGGTAGACCTGTTTGCTCCCCGAGAATCCTCCCACTGCCCACTCTGGTACGCCCTGACCGAGGCACTTCTCGGTATAGACGAGCCTACTTGCACAGAGCCTATGCAAGGACAGGGAGGACAAGGAGCAGGTTGTCCTAGTAGCACCCTACTGGCCCACCCAGACGTGGTTCTCGGACCTCACGCTCCTCGCAACAGCCCCCCCCCCCGGCGAATTCCCCTGAGGAAGGACATTCTTTCTCAGGGACGGGGCACCATCTGGCACCCGCGACCAGCCCTCTGGAATCTCCATGTCTGGCCCCTGGACGGGACATGGAAGACTTAAGTGGCCTACCACCCGCAGTGGTAGACACAATCACTCAGGCTAGGGCCCCCTCTACGAGGTGCATGTATGCCTTGAAGTGGCATCTGTGTGCTAAGTGGTGCTCTTTCCGACACGAATACCCCAGAGATGCACAGTCGGATCGGTGCTTTCCTTCCTGCAGGAGAGGTTGGAGGGGCGGCTGTCCCCCTCCACCTTAAAGGTGTATGTAGCCGCTATAGCAGCACACCACGACACAGTGGACGGTAAGTCCTTAGGGAAGCATGACCTGATCATCAGGTTCCTGAGAGGCGCCAGGAGGTTGAATCCCTCCAGACTGTGCCTCATTCCCTCATGGGACCTCTCTGTAGTTCTTCAGGGTCTACGGGGAGCCCCCTTTGAGCCCCTGCAGTCAGCTGAGCTTAAGGCACTCTCTTTAAAGAGTTCCTTCCTGACTACGCTCACTTCCATCAAGAGGGTAGGAGACCTGCAAGCATTCTCTGTCAGCGAAACATGCCTGGAGTTCGGTCCAGGCTACTCTCACGTGATCCTGAGACCCCGACCGGGCTATGTGACCAAGGTTCCCACGACCCCATTTAGGGATCAGACGGTGAACCTGCAAGCGCTGCCCCAGGAGGAGGCAGACCCAGCCCTGACATTGCTGTGTCCGGTGCGCGCTTTACACATCTATTTGGATCGCACGCAGAGCTTTAGAGTCTCTGAGCAGCTCTTTGTCTGCTTTGGTGGACAGCGGAAAGGAAGTTCTGTCTCCAAGCAGAGGATCGCCCACTGGGTCATTGACGCCATAGCAATGGCATATCATGCTCAGGACATGCCACCTCCTGGGCCTTGACCAGGGGCGCCTCTCTAATTGACATTTGTAGAGCAGCGGGCTGGACAACACCCAACACCTTTGCAAGGTTCTACAATCTCCGGGTGGACATGTGCTAACTAAGCCCTGTACTGGGGTAGGTGCTCCGTATTTCCACTCAAAATAACCCCCCCCCTGGGTGGGTTGTGGTCTCCACAGTGTCTTCCCCTTGGGAGTGACACCCCCCCGATGTAGACCTGGTGGCCCCAGTTTGTTAACAAATTTCACTCTTTTTTTGGGGAGAGAAAAAAAGAGGATAAGAGGCCATGACTGGGCTAGCCTGTCTCTATCTTTTGGGCAGTCGACTTGTTATCGAAGGGCTGTTCGACACTCAGAACAGCGTTGGGGGAGGTTACGTGTTGGCCTGATGCGCTGGCTATGAGGCACACAGTGGTCTGCCCGTCACACACTGCCAGTTCACGTAACACAGTTCAGCTAGTTGTGGCGTTTCGTATAGGGACCCCTAGTGTCACTACATCGACACAACTTCGAGTGAGTGACAGATAGGGAACATCCTGGTTACTTTCGTAACCTCCGTTCCCTGATGGAGGGAATGAGACATTGTGTCCCTCCTGCCACAAAGCTGGACTACCCGCTGAAATGGCCAGGATCTTGTCTCGGCTCCTCAGCACAAAACCTGAATGAGTGGTTGCATACCAGCTCCTTTTATACCCATATGTTCGGGGGAGTGGTATGCAAATACCACTCGCCCATATTTTCATTGGCCTTTTTTCAAAGACCAGAGGTTTTTCGGGCTCCCAAGAGTGACCCCTAGTGTCACTACATCGACACAATGTCTCGTTCCCTCCATCAGGGAACGGAGGTTACGAAAGTAACCAGGACGTTTTTATTTGCATTAAATATTAAAATGGAGAAACTAAATATGTCTAAATAAGAAAAATGAATGTATACCTTTTTATACTTTTTTATAATAACAATATTATTATTTTTATTTTAAAGGACAATAGTTTGACAGCTGATTATACCAGTCTGTTTCTTGTTCACATCTTTCTCTTTTCTATTTCTTCCTTTGGTCTGGAATCTAAACAGATGCTTCACTTTCCCAGAGCCCAGCAATCTCTTTCCCAACTCTAATGTTTCAACATCAGTGCAGGGACATTATCTTTGCAGGTTTAAAGTGAGCTCACAGATGAAAACGATACAATGATGCTTGAAGTCTTTTGAATGTGGGGGTTTGTACAGGCAGCCCGTATAGTTTTTGTGAGACTGAAAGTCAACAGACATTTTTGTGCTTATTGAGTGTCCTTGGTGTTTGTCTGATCAGAGATGATTAGATCTGAGCAAGCATCATTCCTCACTAAATGTTGTAAACAAAATAAGCAATCATAAATGGAACAAACATTCTATACATATATTTTACATTATGAAAATGTCTTGCTTGCAATTCTTCTACAGATTTATTGCTTCCATTTAACCTTAGCATTCTGAAAATATGTATGAGTGAATTTTAATTCAACACCATTCAATGAAAGTGACTCACTTCCTGGTACTGTAAGTGTGTCCTGTAATGAAGTATGTTTGTTGTATGGGACATGTGTCTACCATCATTTCTCCTCTCCTGCCCAGACTGCTCGCTGATTGGCACTCAGATAATGCTGTAGTGCTTTAGCAGCCGTGTCCGACCCATACAAAAGTCACTCTAATTTAACCACTGTAATCAAAACACTATGAAGGGAAGGAAAGGGTTGGAGATGCTTATCTTGTTTTTCATGATAAAGGTCAGTCTGCTTGGAAAGTCTCATACCCGCATGTACACAGTCATGAAACGGTTCACTTCAAATCAAAACTCCTGTCCGTCACCAGAGAGCTGCCTTCTAACAGAGTGCTGGTGCCAGTGTTTATGTGTGATTTGCACGAGGATTTCGGTGAAAACAAACACAGCTTGCCATGCATTCAGTGACCTGTGATATTTAGAGGTGAACTCTACTGTGTGACTGTTAGCCTGGCTTTTATTCCCACTGTGTGGGTACATTTCTACACTGGGCTTCCTCTCGCTCAGTTCAGAATTTTAGCCCACATAACCTTCAGCACCTGCTCCTGCTCCCCTACTGCTGTTTGTTTTTGTAGCAGCTGCAGAACTGCTAAAGAGCTGGAGAGAGCATTTGAGCCTTTTGCTGGTTGAGGGGAAGTTGGTTGAAAACATAAAGGTCATTTAGAGGTCAAGAGAGAAGAACAGGTGTGGGATGAGGCAGTAACCACACAATTGAACACATACACACACATCTCATACCACCACACAACACATAAGGCAAACAAAGTAGCGAGTCCTGAAGGAGAAAGGAACAAGCTGGAACAGAGAGAACAGATTCTGTCATTATTCACTCATCCTCATGTCATTAGAAACCCATTTGACTTGCTTTTTTTCTGCAGAACACAAAAGAAGATACTGTATTTTAAATGTATTTTATGTTTTAAAATGTAAGTTTAGCATTGTAAGCAAAAATGTATTTCTATGCAACAAACGCAATTAAAAATAAGCTGTCTCAAAAGCTAATAGAGGAGATTATTTTATTACACAAGAAAGGCCATGGCTAAAAGTACATTTTCAAGGCACTTCAATTTCCAATAGACAAAGTTGGCAGCACCATTCATAAATTTTTTTAAATATGGTACAACAGCAACCTTCTTGGGGTGTGGAAGAAAGCAAAACTTCACCAAGGGAAATGTTGACTTGAATATTCAAGAAGTAATTAGGAAAGACCTGTGGAGTCCTGGAAGAAGGTTTTATAGACGTATGACACTAAACTGAAAATGAGTTTTAGACCCGTCTGGAGTAAGATGACAAGGCGATGACAAGAACGACACCATCCCCACAGTCAAGCATGGAGGTGGGTCATTCCTGTTATGGGTGTGTTTTGCAGCTGCAGGAAATGGCTATCCTGACTATGTGACTGACACCATGGATTCTTTCAGGTATCAGGCCATTTTGGCATGAAAAATGTGATGCCTTCAGTGTGTAAATTGAAACTTGTTGATCACTGGACTTTCCAGCAAGACAATAACACCAAGGATACAAACAAGATGTCCAAAATCTGGTTCAGAGATAGGTCGTGGAATGTCCTTAAATGGCCCTTTCAGTCCATCATTAAAATCCCATTGCAAACCTTTGTTGGGATTTCAAGGAAGCAGTGGCAGCACAGAAACCAAAGAATGTCAATGAGCTGGAAGCTTTTTCTCATGAGAAATGTGTAAAAATTCTAATAGAGAGGTGTCCGAAGCCTGAGAACACTTACCTGAAACATTTATTTGCTGTTATTAAGGAGAAAGGATGCTCCTCAAATGATTGACTTTGGGGGTTGAATATTTTTGACATGACATTTGTGGAGAGAATTAGTTATTTTTAATTTTTAAATTTGGGTAAACTGAACTCTTTTTTCTCAAAATCACTCAAATGTGTATTAAAAACTTACTTTGGCTGTTTACTGAGGTTTTAGTTAAAGTGTTTTAATTCACATCACCAGAATGTATTGCTGGTCAGGGGGGGTTGAATAATTTTGATTGCAACTGTACATGCGGCTTGGTCAGTAAGCAGCTTTCTCCACAGCAATGTAATTTCCATGCAACGCTTGTGTAAATAACAAACATAGCATCCGAGGAAGACTTCATTATTTTATTCTTTGTTGCATCGCTTTATTTATTTAGTTATTTTTGTGTTTGTTTCCTTAACTTTCCATCGATACCTGCAGCGGAATTGCACTGCAGTAGTGGGGTTTCCCTCTTATGTAAATCTCCGGGATTCTTCCAATGTATGAGCGCATATACGCGAAAGTGAGGGACAGTCGATATTTTACATTGGTGTGTATAAATGGGTATAGTTTAAAGTGAATTATTTCCACTGTATTGACTTATTGTTGGGCTTATTGACTTATTATCCTATGATGTTTGTTATCCGCTCTGTTCACGCACATGCGCACTCCTCAAAACCTGTAACAACGCTGCGCATGAGCTTACATGACCACATTAAAGCCGTGTTCTCCGGGAGAAACCTAGGTGTGTTCAACCATTCTCTCTTAATCCCTTAAATGCCGTTCTCATTTACATGATGATTCAGAACGCCACTTTCTGCAAAAACCCTTTTCTTTAGTGCATTTAAACATGGTCAGTGACCATTTCCAAACAGGTTTTCCAAACACTCCAACTCCCTTTGTTGGCTTATTCGTTGTTATCTCTGCATTAAATTGAGAAAGTATTTTAAGTATCGATTGCTGTGACAGTCTTGCAAACAGCAACTAACATGGTATCCCATTATGTTTTGCTATTTATTCTCCCTCCAGCTAAATTCAGGAGAACAGAAATGTAGGCCACCTATCACATTATGTCATTCAAGAGGTGCTGGAACGACATTTGGCAACTCAGAAATTTTATGTTCTGATTTAGTGGCGTGCGAGTCTTTGCCAGACTTAATTTAGTGTGACACCGATCTAACTTGGCTGAAACAAGAAACTGTCACCCTTATCCTGTGAAACCATCCACCTCCTGAGATTGTGTCAGTTCAGTTGTCTTGACAGACATACCCTTGCGCGCACACACACAAACACACACACACACACACACACACACACACACACACACACACACACACACACACACACGCACGCACACACACACACACAGTGGAATAGAGGTACGGGTCATTGTGCTCTCATTTTATTGTTTGTTAAGGAACACACATGATCACCACATACTAAACTCACCTTGAAACATCACACTACTAGTATTTCCACTAATATAGTATAGATTTAAATAGCAAGGTGTGGTTTCTGTGTGTGACATACCAGTTTAAACCTTTTCAATAGATTAAAATGTGCTGATTACACAAACCCCTACCCATACTCTCTCGCCCGCATATGAACACAAACAAAATCATCATTAATGTTTCATCGCATTACTTTTCTCACTCACTTATTGCCACTCTCTCTCTCTCTCTCTCTCTCTGTCTCTCTCTTTCTCTCTCTCTCTTTCTCTGAACCTTCACACCTTTTTGTCCTTTCTACATTCCAGAAATTACATGCTGAGTATTGTGCTTTAATTTGTACAAAGTATGCTTCACTGCCTTAGGCTCTTTTCTCTCACACACACCTCCATCACACACACACACACACTTGTACACTGCCATAATAAGTTCAATATATATTCGTAGTAGCATTACCAGATGCTGTAGATAGCGCTGGAAAATGTAGCTTGTGTAATTCCCACAGGCTGTCAGGAAGCTTTGATTGACAGTTTGGCCGAGGGGATGTAAGGTCTGTGAGGCCTACATTCTCATCACTTATACATGGTCTGGGCAGCAGCGTGGTTTAACTAAACACATACACTCTCTTCACATATCTGTGGTGTCAGGCTGCCAGTGCACTACTTTGCACACTACTTTCATTGCATGTCAGTGTTGCATAATTGATTGTCCCGGTGTCATTTGTTTCTTATGCTCTCTCTTTGTTTCTTTTATATAATGTTTTTGGTAACACTTAGTAAGGTTATCTTTGGTAGCATTTAATGCATTGTGTATCATGAACTAACAACCAGTGGTTAATGTTAATATATAAAAATATGAATTAGTTCATGTTAGTTCAGAATCCATTAACTTTTGTTAACATATGCAACTTTTAATTTAAAAAATGTAGTTTATGTTGAAATTAACATAAACCAAGAGAAATAAGTGCTGTAAAAGTATTGTTTATTGTTGTTTCATGTTAACTAATGCTCATGTTAACTAATATTAATAATACAATCTTATTGTAAAATGTTACCATGTTCCCTATCTGTCACTCACTCGACGTTTTGTCGATGTAGTGACACTATGGGTCACTCTTGGTAGTCCGAGACACCTCTGGTCTTTGATAAAAGGCCAATGAAAATTGGCGAGTGGTATTTGCATGCCACTCCCCCGGACATATGGGTATAAAAGGAGCTGGTATGCAACCACTCATTCAGATTTTCTCTTCGGAGCCGAACGGTCATGCTCGTTGAGCTGAATACTACTGTTCATTCACCTCTGCTGGATCTGACGGCGCATTTCAGCGGCTTCTCCCTCCTCTGCACTGGTGCACTGCAGAGAACGCCCCTGGGCGCTTCGGCAGAAAAACAAGAGAGTATATTTTCTGAAAGAGCTTTTCCTCCTCTAAAAGAGTATATATTTCTCTAAAAGAGCGGCACACACGGAACGTCTTTTTAAAGACGCGTCTTTTTAAAGATGCCTTTCCGATTGTGTGTTATTCCTGGTTGCGGTTGTTATCTCTCAACTTCGGATGGTCATGATCGCAGTCTGTCGTGTCTGGGCGCGACCCACACGGAGGCAGCATTTGTGGATGGTTCATGTTCTCACTGCGAGAACATGACCATGGCAACGTTGCGGTCGCGGCTTGCTTTCGTAAGAAAGCAAGCCACCCCAGCGGCTCCCCGCCTCGGTCCTTCTACCTACGGGTATGAGGCCAGCGTGGCTAGCAGTGGGGGCGATTTGGGGACCCCAAGGGGATTGTCTCTGCCGGGTATCCCCCCGCAGACCTCCCATTCCCCAGCACGCTCGTCTGCCCCAAACGGGCTTCCAGATGAGTTCGCCGGCTCGTCTCACAGCGAGTCTGGCTTCTTGTTCGGAGCCCGCGAAGATGATGAGCTCTCGAGCACAGCATCGGAGAGCGGGCTTGTTCAGTCAGACGCAGAAGCCTCAGCTGGGCTTCCCCCTTCGGGGACGATTGCCCAGTCACAGGCCGATGCCGAAATGACAGACATGCTTTCCCGGGCGGCCGCGAGCGTCGGGTAAGAGTGGAACCCTCTGCTCTCCCCTGAACCCTCGCGTTTTGATGATTGGTTCCTGGGCTCGCGGCGCCGCTCAAAGCAGCCACGCCCCGCTCCAGTGCCATTCTTCCTGGAAGTGCATGAGGAGCTGACGAAGTCGTGGGAGGCACCTTTTACTGCCCGGCCCCAATTCCGCAGTTCCCCCGCTCTCACTACCCTCGATGGCGGGGCGGCCAGGGGCTATACGGCGATTCCCATGGTGGATAAGGCACTCGCAGTGCACCTATGCCCGCAGAGCGCCACCACCTGGCGCGGACGCCCTAAGCTCCCGTCCGAGCCCTGTAGGCTCACGTCGTCCCTGATGGCTAAAGCCTACAGCGCTGCTGGACAAGCCGCCTCTGCCCTGCACGCCATGGCTCTCCTGCAGGTCCACCAAGCCAAGGCGTTGAAAGAACTGCACGAGGGTAGTTCTGCCCCAGATTTGATGCAGGAACTGCATCAGTCTCTCGGGCGGACGATGGCCACACTAGTGGTCCAGGAGCACCACCTTTGGCTCAACCTGGTCCAGATGGCGAGGCCGACAAGATTCCTTGCTGCCCCATTTCCCAGGCAGGCCTATTCGGCGACACTGTCGAGGACTTTGCCCAGCAGTTCTCGGCGGTGAAGCAGCAGATGGAGGCAATCCGGCACATCCTGCCCTGGCGCGGCTCAAGATCCCGCACCCCGTCTGCTCATCGCCAAGGGCCTCCCCCTGCGGCGACTGCACCGGCTCCTCCGCAGCCCGCCCCTGAGATGGGCGACCCAGCGACGAGGGAAACCACTCACATGGAGCTGGTAAAAAGACCACTCCATCCACCGGTGGAGGGCTGGGCGGAAAATCTTTTGTTGCCTATATGTTTGATTTCGGCGCATGCCCAAGTGGCTGCGGTACCCAACAGTTCAGCAAAAGAACGGCTTCTTTCCTCCCTGGGTCACATACCCGGTGTGCACGGCCGTCACCACAACTCCCGTCCATGGGTTTTTTCTTGCAGGATTGGCGCTCCAGCGGTGGCCTTTCCGCCCCTGAGCACCCAGCTGTGGCACACAGCCGCCCCCAATGTGGCAGTCTCCACGGGTTACGAGGACAGGCCTCTTCCTCCCCCATCCCATGCTGTTCCGGGGGTGGTCACAAGAAGCCAGGTAAGTGCTTCGATGTCCCTAGACTCAGCATGGCTACGATGTGGTGTGGCACCTCAAGCTCCGCCCCGGCGCGAGGCCCAATCTGCCGGTACGTCCAATGACGTTTTCCCCTTGGTCCCCCGCGTGCGGAACTTGGACGCGTGGCTCGCTCTTTCCAATCTGTCGCGATGGCTGATCCAGACCATCTGACTCGGCTATGTGATTCAGTTCGCCAGGTGCCCGCCCAGGTTCAGTGGTATTCACTTCACCTTGGTCAAGAGTGAAAATGCTGCCACCTTGCACACGGAGATCGCTACCCTCCTACGGAAGGGCGCGATAGAAACTGTCCCTCCAGCCGAGATGAAGAAAGGGTTTTACAGCCCCTACTCCATCGTACCGAAAAAAGGCGGTGGGTTGCGGCCAATCTTGGACCTACGAGTACTGATCCAGGCTTTACACAGACTCCCGTTCAAGATGCTGACGCAAAAATGCATTCTGGCGAGCATCCGGCATCAAGATTGGTTCGCGGCGGTAGACCTGAAGGATGCGTACTTCCACGTTTCGATCCTTCCTTGACACAGTCCCTTCCTGCGGTTTGCATTCGAGGGTCAGGCGTATCAGTACAAGGTCCTCCCTTTCGGCCTGTCCCTGTCTCCTCGCATCTTTACGAAGATCGCAGAGGCTGCCCTTGCCCCGTTAAGGGAGGTGGGCATTCGCATTCTCAACTATCTCGACGACTGGCTAAACCTAGCTCACTCTCGAGACATATTGTGCGCACACAGGGACCTGGTGCTCTCACACCATAGAGCTTCTAGGGCTTCAGGTATAGATGAGGCTGCTTCAGCACTGGCTCCAGACTCGAGTCCCGAGATGGGCATGGCGCCACGGGACACATCGCGTGGCCATCACACCGGTCTGTCACCGTCTTTTCAGCCCTTGGACCGACCTCTCGTTTCTATGGGCAGGTGTTCCTTTAGAACTGGTCTCCAGGCATGTTGTGGTCATGACAGACACCTCCAAAACAGGCTGGGGCGCTGTTTGCAATGGGCATGCAGCCGCCGGCGTCTGGACAGGTTCGCGACTGCATTGGCACATCAACTGCCTCGAGTTGTTGGCAATTTTGCTCACCCTGCTGATGTTCTGGCCATTGATCCAGGGCAAGCACGTGTTAGTTCGGACAGACAACACGGCAACAGTAGCATATGTCAAACGCCAAGGCGGTCAGCGCTCTCGTTATATGTCACAACTCGCCCGCCGTCTCCTCCTCTGGACTCAGCAGCACTTCAAGTCGCTGCGAGCCACTCACGTCCCAGGCAACCTCAACACTAAAGCGGATGCGCTATCACGGAAGTTACCCTCAGGGGAGAGTGGAGACTCCACCCTCAGGTGGTCCAGCTGATTTGGAGTCAATTCGGACGGGCACAGGTGGACCTGTTCGCCTCCCAAGAATCCTCCCACTGCCCGCTCTGGTATGCCCTCACCGAGGCTCCCCTCATCATAGACGCGCTGGCACACAGCTGGCCCCCTGGCCTATGCAAATATGCGTTCCCCCAGTAAGCCTGCTTGCACAGACCCTGTGCAAGGTCAGGGAGGACGAGGAGCAGGTCGTCCTGGTAGCACCCTTCTGGCCTACCTAGACATGGTTCTTGGACCTCATGCTCCTCGCGACAGCTCCCCCCTGGCGAATTCCCCTGAGGAAGGACCTTCTTTCTCAAGGATGGGGCACCCTCTGGCACCCATGCCCAGACCTCTGGAATCTCCATGTCTGGCCCCTGGACAGAACGTGGAAGACCTAAGCGGTCTACCACCGCCGATCACTCAGGCTAGGTCCCCCTCTACGAGGCGCCTGTATGCCTTTAAGTGGCATCTGTTCACTAAGTGGTGTTCTTCCCGACGCGAAGACCCCCAGAGATGCGCAGTCGGATCAGTGCTTTCCTTCCTGCAGGAGAGGTTGTAAGGGAGGCTGTCCCCTTCCACCTTGAAGGTGTACGTTGCTGCCATAGCAGCACACCACGACACAGTTGATGATAAGTCCTTAGGGAAGCACGACCTGATCATCAGGTACCTAAGAGGCGCCAGGAGGCTGAAGCCCTCCAGACCGTGCCTCGTTCCCTCATGGGACCTCTCTGTAGTTCTTCAGGGTCTACAGAGAGCCCCCTTTGAGCCTTTGCATTCAGCCGAGCTTAAGGCACTTGAAGACTGCCCTCCTGACTGCACTCACTTCCATTAAGAGGGTAGGTGACCTGCAAGCGCATCTATTTGGATCGCACGCAGAGCTTTAGAATCTCTGAGCAGCTCTTTGTCTGCTTTGGTGCACAGCGGAAAGGAAGTGCTGTCTCCAAGCAGAGGATTGCCCACTGGCTCATTGACGCCATAACTATGGCATATCTCGCCCAGGACATGCCGCCCCCGGTAGGGCTACGAGCCCATTCTTACAGGGGTGTAGTGGCCTCCTGGGCCCTGGCCAGAGATGCCTCTCTAACAGACATTTGCAGAGCAGTGGGCTGGGCAACACCCAACACCTTTGCAAGGTTCTACAACCTCCGGGTGGAACCGGTTTCGTCCCAGGTAGCAGCACGCAACACAAGCGGATAAGCCCGGGATAGCTGGCCGGGTGTATCACTTGCACATAGTGCCTTCCACCTCCTTTTGAGCTGAAGATGTGCGCCATTAATTCCCAGTAGTGTTCACAAACTTTGTTCCCTGGTTGACTTCCTCCGAGTGGCAGTCGAGTTTTTGGAGAGACTCGCTGCCGACCCAGTACACATGCTAACTAAGAGTCCTGTTCTGGGGTAGGTGCTCCACATGTGGCGGTTCCCTGTAAGGCTAACCCCATGTGATATATATCTTCTGCTAGTTCGTTTCCCTGTTGGCAAACTGCATCTTCTTAGGGCAGAGCCCCTCTGCCCCAGTCTCCATGTTTGTAGTAACTCCTTCCCCGTTGGGAAGGATCTACCTTGAAGACTCTCCACATGGTCAGAAAAACCATGTGACATATTTTTCCACTTAAATACCCCCCCCCTCTTTGGGCGAGGTGTGGTCTCCGCGGTGTCTTCCCCTTGGGAGGGACACCCCCTGACTAGACATGGCGGCCCAGTCGGATAATCCCCCTTCTTTCTTAGGGAGTGGAAAACGACTGGGTTAAGCCTGTCTCTATCTTTTGGGTAGTCGACTTGTCCCCAAAGGGCCGTTCGACACTCATAACTATGTTGGGGGAGTTTACGTGTCGACTTGGTGTGCTGGCTATGAGGCACACAGTAGTCTGCCCACCACACACTGCCAGTTCACGTAACACAGTTCAGCCAATTGTGGCATTTCCTATAGGGACCCCTAGTGTCACTACATCGACACAATGTTGAGTGAGTGACAGATAGGGAACGTCATGTTTACTTGTGAAACCTCCGTTCCCTGATGGAGGAAACGAGACTTTGTGTCCCTCCTGCCACAATGCTGAACTACCCGCTGAAATGGCCGGACCTTATAACGGCTCCTCAGCATAAAACCTGAATGAGTGGTTGCATACCAGCTCCTTTTATACCCGTATGTCCGGGGGAGTGGCATGCAAATACCACTCGCCAATTTTCATTGGCCTTTTATCAAAGACCAGAGGTGTCTCGGGCTCCCAAGAGTGACCCCTAGTGTCACTACATCGACACAATGTCTCGTTCCCTCCATCAGGGAACGGAGGTTACACAAGTAACCATGACGTTTTCTGTAAGCTGTCTTAAAGGCAAGGAGGGAGTTGGTAGTGTTAATCAAAGTTTCCTTATATATTTCACTTCCATAATGTGAAATCATTTTGATTATGTCATTGGATTAGAGCTCTTGTGGTGTGGATGAAAGTCCAATATGAATTCAACTAGATGTTGAATATATACAGTTCATTGAATACACATTAACCTTTTGTGAATACTGTTGTCACAATAGAACCTGCCATGAAACCAGTGGCATAGGTTTCATGTGAACATTAAGGTGGGACACACCTCCCAAGATATAGCCTTTGTAACAACTTCTCCATGTGACAACTAGCCCCGGTTTCCCCTATAAAGAACATATATTACCAGTGGTACAGCTTTTACCAAAATTAGTTCTTTGGGTGGAATTGGATTTATTCCTGACAGGGTGGTCAGGCAACCCCTGTATTACAAAAATCATAGTGAACACGGAAACATTTAAGGATCTATTTCCTTAGGCAGCTTGTGCCTGTAGACCAAGAGATATTTTGGGGACTGGGAATTAATTTACAAATTTCCTCCTCAAAAGGCTCTACATGATTAATGAGGGGCAATTTCACGCTCACAGCTTCAATTTCCCCCTCAAATTATAGCAATTCCCCTATGCAGAACGGATCAGTTGTAGCTAACTCTCACCAACCTGACATGCTCATTCCCCCTATACCTGACTTTGACCGTTTAGTTTTAGGAGAGCTTGCTCGGTGACATGAATAATGTCAGAAATTGTCAGAAGGTTTCAAGCTGCAATTAAAGGAGCAAGCCAGTGGCAATACGAGCCAGAGAATTATTAAATGGTCCGATGAAAAGATTCATGTATCTGCATTAAGCCACTGAGACTGTCAGCGCTATGTCAGAAATCTGGTTGGGTCTTCATTAATCAAGCAAAACCACTGACATTTTCATGACTTCCTCTGCTCACTGGAGGACGAAATGTGGATAGCTAGTGTTTAAAAGCAGAGCGATCCAGAATAAGGCCAATGTAAACAGAGTCCTCTCAGAATTGTGCTTTGTGTTCAGACAAACATCTTTCTGCTGTGAAATAAACTGCAATAAACCTCTGGAATTAAGAGTGATTAGTGATGACTGTTATTGCGTCAATGAATGTGTAGGAATCCTTTAATTTAATAATTGATAAAAGGATAGTTCACCCAAATAAAAACATTTACTCCCCCTCATGATATCCCAGGTGTTTATGACTTTCTTTCTTCACCAGAACACATTTGAAGAAAAATAGAAAAATATTTCAGCTCAGTAGTTCCTTAAAATGCATTTCGATAGTGATTTGACTTTTGAAGCTTCAAAAATCACAGACAGTCAGCATAAATGTCATCCATATGACTCCAGCGGTTAAATGAATGTCCTTTTTTGCGTCACTTTTGGTGCGAAAAAGATCAATAATTAAGTACTTTTTATCTATAAATTTACGCTTTCTGTCAGCAGCAGTATGCACATGTGACGTAGTCACGTGAGACATGTGAGAACTCAACTTTAGGTTTAGATCTGTATTTGTATCTGCATGTTTTTCACAATGGTGCGTTTTTGTGCTTATCCTGGATGTCTCAACCGAGAGAAGAACGTGAGGTTACATCCATAACATGCCAATGCAAATACGTCACACGAGAGACCGCATGAACTCAATGCTCTCCTGAACGCGCATGCTGCTGATGACAGGAAGCATTGATTTATAGGTAAAAAGTACTTAAATATTGATCTTTTCTGCCCCAAAAATGATCATGTCACTTTAGAAGACATTAATTTAATCGTATGGATGTTATGCTGACTGTCTGTGATTTTTGGAGCTTCAAAAGTCTGAGCACCATCCACTTGCATTTTAAGGACCTACTGAGCTGAGATATTTTTCTATTTTTCTTCAGATGTGTTCTGATAAATAAAGAAAGTCATACGGCATGGCATGAGGGTGAGTTAATAATGAAAGAATTTAAATGTTTGATTGAACTAACCTTTTAAAGAACAGTAAGTGTGTTTACAAGCACACCAATACGCTGATAACTACCAAAAATGTGTGTATTCAAAAAAAATCTGACATTCAAGAAAACCAAGTTTACTTGAAATCATCAGGTTATTCTCTGCTTTTGACGTCAAAACATAAAAAGTCAAGCCCTCAACACTTGTAACAATTGGATAAGCCAATAAGAAGCCAATAAGTCAGTAAAGGTATTTACATGCAACGCAAATCGGGGTAATGGACAAAAATGTACCTGTGTTGTTTGGTGTATACTTAAACTGTTTATGACCTTACCTCGATAAAGGAAAACTGTAAAAGATTGTGCATGTAAACTCATTCACTAAAATAAATACAAAATGAAAAAATTTCTGGTACCTGAAAAAAAAAAAAAAGAAAGAAAATAACAACAACAAAAAAAAAAACTAACATAATTGGAAAAAACTGAAACTAATATACATTTTCAAAAACTAAGTAAAAAAAAAAAAAAAAAACATTTTAGTTTTCATTTTGATATGCAGTATATTATAAAATCTGAAAGTTTTACAACCTGTCTTTATTAAAGCATGATCCCACTAGAAAATGATAAATCTAGATGACCAGGATAAATTTAACATCAATAACCATAATTAAATTATATCAGTTAATGTATTAAAGGCCAATTCAGCTTCTGTATAACATTCCTCCTCCTCTTTTGTAAACAAAACTGCGCTTCTGTATTTGCTGTGTTTCATGCGCCAGTTCTTGCTTGAACTTGCCAATGCGCTTGCATCATGCGAGAGGCTGGGTGACCTCCACCAGTGTTGGGTGTAATGCATTACTAAGTAATTAATTACTGTAATTAAATTACTTTTTCATTGAAAAAAGTAAAGTAAGGGATTGCTCTTAATTTTTCAATAATTTAATTACAGTTACTTCTGATGTAATTGTGTTCAATACTGTATAGACTATAGAACAATTCTATATAAAGCAATAGTGAATTTAAAATCAAAATTTAACGTCTAATGTTAAAATATATGTTTTCTAATTTAATGCACCCCCCTTAAATTCTTTGGCCAGTTCATGAATAATTTATTTGATTTTATATGATTTATTTAAAAGAATTAAAAGAACAGTTTCATGTCTATCCTTGTATTTTTCATCTGGTCGAGGTTGATAAGGGTTTTAGAAAGTAATTAGTAATAAGTAATGCAATTACTTTTAGTAATTAGTACAGTAATCTAATTACACTGTAGATGTAATTAGTAGTTAAGTAAGTAATGAATTAATTTTTTACAGTAACTTGCCCAACACTGACCTCCACCCTCGTGAACGTGCATGCCACACAAATTTTATTGTTAAAAAAGTTTTAAATATTCATCTTTTTCTCACACACACCTAGCGTTTCACTTCAGAAGACATTATTTAATCCACTGGAGTCATTTGGATTACTTTTATGACAAAATGTGCTTTTTGGAGATTCAAGATTTTTGCACCCATTTACTTGTATTGTACAGAGCTGAGATATTCTTCTAAAAATTTTCATTTATGTTCTTCTGAAGAAAGAAAGTTATACACATCTGGGATGGCATGAGGGTGAGTAAATGATGAGAGAATTTTCATTTTTGGGTGAACTAATCATTTAAGCCGGCACCACAATAGCCGATTTTTGCACTGATTTTTTGGTTTGAGCTTCATTTACATAATCACTGGCCAGTAGGTGAGAAACGGAGCACACATTAGCTTCTATCAGCAGGAGGTCGTTAATCATGTGACTGATGGGACTTCCTGAGTTAATAGTTACAGTGGGAAAAAAGGACCCAACATGACAGAAAAATAAAATTCTGTTGCCGAGGCGGGGTCTTGTGTTCTCTTCAAGTGACCAATTAGCTTCTTCTTTTTCTTAAGAACTGACAAGACATCAAGCTGATCTAAACAATTTTATCAGTGATCGCACTCAGCTGCATATCATCTCAAATGTTAACAGTCTGTTTTTATTGAACCTAATTTCTTTACTTACTGAAAGATGCATATGGACATACGCATTCTACGGCAAACCTCAAGGGGATAAAGTCAAGGGGACAAGGTAAAGTTACTCCATGAATAAAACCTAAAGCACTTTTTTACAATTGTTTTATGCTCACGCGGTACTCCTGTTGTTATTTTGGCGAGCTCCACATGACAGGGAGTCAGAGAAAGAGAGTTGCGGTGAGTTGTTATGTCTGTCACCCCTCCACCATTCTTAATCAGCAAGTGTGTCATACATCCAACTGAAGAGAGCGAGATCTCAGCAAGACAGTCAGCCAAAATGGAGTTGTTTTGCATCTGCTAGTTTGGTGCTGGCTTTTGTGTAACCACAATTTTCGTGTTTTCTATTTTTTAAATAAGTAAGAGATCAAAATGATTTTATGTGGAATTTAACATATGCCACAAATCCTGTTAATTAAGGTTAACTTGTATTCAACCTGGAATATCACTTTGACAGCCCTAATATACTAAAACTAAATATACTCAAAAGGTGTGTCCCAAACCGCACACTTCTGTACTATTCTACGTCAGTATGTTTACACTGAAAATGCAAAAAGTGTTCTATGAGTACCTAGATGATGCACTTCTTTAACTGTCAAAATGGATTGTGAAATATCTGCGTTTGTGGCTTGCCATACGTAGGGGAAGGGGCGTAGTTACCTGGCTGCACTGTTGGTCTGACAAAACAACTGTAATTAATGGAGAATATAGCAACAGAACTTTTGTGAAGACAGCACCTTACAAATGAAAGTTGAATGCTTTACCATCACCCCATGCTGTGTGAATATGCATGTTGTTTAAGATACAAGTGTTAAACCAGGTTGGCTAACACTCTAAAGCTAGCGACAACACATTGCATGATTTGAAACATCACTTCTGTCAGCTGTTAAATGGTGAATGCTTCCGTGTTGTAAAAAAAAGGTGTTATTTCCATTTGGGACGATACTACACTGAAAATTCAAAGTGAATTTAAAAACCACTGAAAATACTACTAACAAAAAGAATAGACATAAAGTAAAAACTTAAGAAAAACTAAACTAAATTGAAAGTAAAAATGTAAAAGTAAAATGGATATAAGATCTAAATAAAAAAATCTAAACTATAACAACCATGGTTTATTTATGTGCTGTAAGTTCAAAGCAAAGTAGAAACTCTGGGCTTCAACTCTTGTCTCTCTGCTTGTGATGCACAAACATCCTTCACATTGTTATTGAAATACATTGATTCTCTCCCTCTGTCTCTCTGCGCTTTCCCCTATAAGGCCGAACACATTCACAACAGCTGCAGCTGAGACTTAGATAAATATTATCGCTGAAGAGTTGGTTAACCAAAGGGTTAAACAAACTGTCTGTCTTCTCTTTGTTTTGTGCCTTAGACAAAAAGAGATTAAGATTTCCACAAATATTTCACAGCTGCTATATTTTCTTGTTTTCATTCTTTTCCTTGTTCAGTGTGGCATGACTGTACCAAAGTCCAGTTTGGTCCAAATATTTTTCATTGCTGAGAGTTACCCAACTTTATGTCTCTTGTTGTCTGTCTTCTCGGTTACATGAAAAGAAAATTCTTACCTGGAATTTGTTAATTTGATAAGGACACACAATGACCTGTGTTGTGATGACCTTGATAGTGACATATTGAAATGTTGAGCCCAACAGATCTGTGGAGCATCAGATAGCACCTCTTAAGATGGCACTAAACTGGTATTTTTGGTTCATAGAGAAAGAGAGTTCTAATCAATGTCTCTGTTGACTCTGCATGTTAAGCTGGGATATAAGAAAAAAAAAAAAAAGTTACACACCAGCTTTAAGTCCAAGCTAAGTGTAAAACAGCCTTTCAAAGGAATAAATAAAACAAAATACACTCACTGTATAAAGCTAAAGACCCAAAGAGACCTTAAACAGGAATTCTTTTCATAGTTTGCCTGAACATGAGCTGGGACATATTGACACAACAAAGATAATAGTAGGAATGTAGACTAACAATAACCAATGCACACAAAAGACATTTGTGGGAAAAAGAAATGCCTTTCTTTGTTCTTTGTCAAACAAAGAGTCACATCATGCAGAAGCAAGCAGAATATTTGAGCTCCTTCTCTTTTTTTTACTCGCCTTTGTTGTTGTTGCTGGGTTTGCAAGGAGCGTTCAATAACACACATAGCAACTCCTCTCTCTCTGTGTGCTGAGCCAATATTTACTCGGCCACCAAACACTGCCACTATTGAATTTGGCCATTTAAAAAACTATTTGATGAGCATTAGAGCTACAGTGGAATAACAGCCCTGCCTGGGGCCAAGCAGTACAGGAAGTGATATCAGACAGGCAGGTGTTCCCATTCGTACTGTATCACATTTTCATCAAACATTAGCATTTGAATGTTAACGGCTTCCAAAACTGCCAGCTTTGGTCAAATTTGTATTTTGTATTTATCTGCCTTCATGGCTGCAATCTGAGCTGATATTATTGCCTCTATGAACTCGAAAGTCTTGGATTATCACTTTACCTTGTGAAATGCAGTGATGGGGGGTGGGGGAAAAACTTGCTGTGTTTGTATAGGATTTTCCACTGACTTGGTAACAGTTTATGGCCTTTAACGCTTAATAAGAGGAACTGAACAGCTCAGTATCACTCTTTATTGAAGCTGCCATAAATTTGTGCAAACACCATAATCAGTATGTTATCAGCTACTGCAGAGAAATGGCAAAGATAGTGTGTGCTCGTTAAGATGTTTCTTGTGTTAATGAAGCTATAATCACTTCCTCCAGATAAATAATACTGAGACCAGCAGACTGTGTGTGTGTGACAGAGATAGAGAAAGAATAATCTCTCATAGACAGTACTGCCATCTCCTGGAGAGAAGGTATTTCATGCCTTTTATCTTAACTGACCATACAAAGTTCCTTTGGATAATGTTGTGTTATGGTTTAATGGTCAGACTCATTCATGCCACCTATTTAAAATATGTTTGATATTTTTTCAAAAATCGTTTTTCTTATCTGAACAAACTGATTGTAAAATAGAAACTTCTCATTTCTAACTTCACAAGTCCAACCTCAGAGTGTACCCAAAAGTAAATTAAGGCCTGAAAGAATAATGTGCAGTAAAACTGATTTTATTATTTTCCAACACTCCTCTTCAGTCCAGTACATTAATTATCCAATTCAGTTGCATTCAGCCGGGAACAAGTGGACAGTCCTCATTGTGTCCTTATTGAAAAATGTGTCTTTCCTTTCACTGTTTCCATTAACCTTCTGCCAATAAAATATTGAACAAATATTAATGTTGGCAGGATACAGCAAACACGGAACATGTCTAGGTTGGCACAATAAGAGGCACTGATTGTTTTATGGATTCTTGGGAGAAAACAATGATGAAGAGTAAAACGGAGAGCTAAAGGTGAAGTCTGCTCTCCATTAGAATTCACTTGGTGTTTTGGCAAACACCAAAAGCTCTGTGCAAACGGGGTTATTGGAGGAGTCTTCTTGGGCCAGTGTTAGCTCTGCAAACCCAGTACTGAGCAAACAACTTCAAAGAATGTGGCCACCTCCTCCTGGCCCTTTGATGTAGGTATTGATTGAGGTGAGGCAGGTAGTGGAATACAGGAGAGAAATAGAGAGACTCTGAGGGGAACCAGCCAGCTGGAGAGAGGGTCTTCCCTTCTCTCCTGGAATCAGCAGCTGGTTCTGCTGCTTGTGATCAAACGGTACCTGTGCTCCCTCTGCCAAAAGCACTCCCTCCCCAAACATCCACACACACAAACACCCATCCCTCATCTGTTTAGCACAATGTATAGGGCATGAATTTATTACAGTAATGCTGTTCACGTCATGTTGGAATTGCCATAATTATGGGTTTCCAACTTGTCTAAAACATTCAAGTCTTTTTCAAAGTCTAATTACAAGTTGAAAACTAAGTTTTATGAACTTCTCCCAGCTGGCCAATGTGATATCATGTATAAAAAATTGCAGGTCTTTAAAGGAATAGTTCACCCAAAGTTGTAAATTTTGTCATTATTTACTCACCTTCATGTTGTTCCAAACCCTTACGACTTGTCAGTAACATCAACCACATTTGACCACATCAACCAAACTTCAAGACACAAGTCAAGTCATTTTTATTTGTATAGCGCTTTTCACAACACACACAGTTTCAAAGCAGTTTTACAGGAAATCATGCATTAACAAAAAAATGAAACTGTATTATTATAAATTCTTAGAGTGATCATTGTGTAGTTTAATTAAATATGATTGTAAATTGTGTATAATAATTAAATAATTAAATAATAATTGTATTTAGAACCCCTGTGATCAAGCTGAAGGCGACTATGGCAAGGAACACAAAACTCCATAAGATGTTGGTTAATGGAGAAAAATAATATTGGAAGAAACCAGACTCACTGTGGGTGCCAGTTCACCTCTGGCTAACCAGCATGAATATAATGCCAATATTAGTTATTTGTGTGCAGTGCAGGTCATGGTTTAAAATTAGTAAACTAAGTAAGTGTTAAGATCCAGTGTTTAAAAAAAGAAAAAGAAAAAAAGAAAAGATTTTTATGAACTGTAAGATTAAAGACTAATGTCTTTGAAGTCCATCCTGGATTAACTGCAGAAGTTCACATAGATGCATTGTCATTTGTTAGTTGGCTGATGAAGGCTTTTGTTGGCAATTAAATTGCCGAGTAATTAAAAAGTGTAGTCCATCAATAGACAAAGGTGATGCAGGCAGAGTTCAATCAGGTGCATCGCAGTTCAACCGGCAGGTAGTTTCGGTGAGGTTCAGTGTGGTCCATCCTAAGGCCGAGGTCTACCCGATGTCTTACAGTTGGAGTTGGCATCAGTTCATCCTCTGAAGTCAAAAGACTGAAGTGATGTCTGACTAGCACCGGCTGTAGTTTGTCGTCATCACTCAGTGACATGAAGCAGTGGAGTCCGACACCAAGCAGGAACAGAGCTGGATCTGGCCGGCTCTGGTAACCTCGGGATATGAATCCTGGTTGAGACATGGAAACAAATAGAATAATATTAGCATAAATGTCATTCAATTTTATGCAGGGTTATAGATCATGATAGATGTTTCTGGTTCCGGCAGACCTAACTAAAGCAGACTAATTGTGAGTTGATGGATAAATTAGGTGTATGTCTGGCTATATAGATGATTCTTTAGTCTAGACTTAAACTGAGTGAGTGTGTCTGCATCCCAAACAGTGTTAGGGAGACTATTCCATAATTTAGGAGCCAAATATGAAAAGGCATCTACCTCCTTTTGTGGATTTTGATATTCTTGGAATTATTAACAAGCCAGAATTTTGTGATGGTAATGAATGTGATGGAGTATAGCGTGTCATGACGGAATATACTGTGGAGCTAGACCATTCAAAGCTTCGTATGTAGTTAACAGAATTTTAAAATGAATATGAAATTTAACAGGTAGCCAATGTAACAACGATAAAATTGGGCTAATATGATCATATTTCTTGGTTCTAGTCAGCACTCTGGCAGCTGCATTTTGAGCCAATTGAAGTTTATTTATTGAACTTGCTGGACATCCTCCCAGTAATGCATTACAATAATCTAGTCTTGAGGTCATAACTCATGAATTAGTTTTTCAGCATCAACAACTGAGAGCATGTGTCATAACTTAGCAATATATCTGAGGCTGAAGAATGCTGTTCTACAAACATTGGAAATTTGATTTTCAAAGGACAGATTGGTATCAAATTCAAAAAAGTTCTTCACTGTAGAAGACGATGTAACAGTACATCCATCAAGAGTCAAATTATATTTTAGCGGCTTATTTTTAGAGGTTTTTGGTCCAATAATTAGTACCTCTGTTTTGTCGGAATTGAGTAGAAGGAAATGTATGGCCATCCAATCTTTGATTTCATTGATACACTCGGCTAATTTGGAGAATTGTGGATTTTCGTTGGGTTTAGAAGAAATATAAAGTTGGGTATTGTCGGCATAACAGTGGAAACTTACTCCATGATTCCTGATAATATCTCCCAGGGGAAGCATGTATAAGGAGAAAAGCAGAGGCCCTAAAACTGATCCCTGTGGCACTCCAGACTTAACTTTTGTTTGATTTGACAATTCCTCGTTTATACAGAAAAAGTGGTAGCGGTATGATAAATAGGACCTAAACCATGCTAATGGAAGTCCACTAATGCCAACAGAGTTCTCCAGCCTATTCAAGAGAATGTTGTGATCTATCGTGTCGAAGGCAGCACTAAGATCTAAAAGCACTAGAAGAGAAGTGCAGCCGGGATCAGATGATAAGAGCAAGTCTGATAAGTGCAGTCTCTGTACTGTGATCGGGCCTAAATCCTGACTGAAACTGTTCATATATACCATTTCTCTGTAGAAATGAACATAGTTGGGAGGACATTACCTTTCTAGTATTTTTGACATAAATGGGAGATTTGAAATTGGTCTATAATTAGTCAATTCTCCAGGATCAAGCTGTGGCTTCTTAATAAGCGGTTTGATAACTGCCATTGTAAAGTTTCTTGGGACATGTCCTAAGGATAGCGAGGAGTTAATAATATTAAGAAGAGGTTCTGAGATTACAGGGAATACCTCTTTTAAGAGCTTAGTTGGTATTGGAGCTAACATTCATGTTGTGGCTTTCGATTTTTTTATACGTTTTGTTAGCACTTCATGACCTATGACAGCGAAGGATTGTGAGTTGCTTGCGAGGAAAATTATGAGACACTATTTTCTGAGGTGCTGTGCCAGTTGATTGCATAGTTCCAATTTTATTTCTGATTATTTCAATTTTATCAGTAAAGACATCCATGAAGTCATTAGTATTGTGCTGCAACGGAATATCTGGTTCAGTCAATGCTTTATTCCTAACCAATTTAGCCACAGTACTGAATAAAAACCTAGGATTGTTGTGGAACCAATGAGGTTTGACATGTCACCTTATTTGATTTGGGCTCTGTAGATTTCATTTTATTTTATTTGATTTGAGTGAATAATGATTTGAATTTCAATGTGTACATCATACAAAGTGATTGTATGTCTTCAGAAGACTTGGAATATGGCACATGAGTCGCATGGACTATTTGTATGACATTTTGGGTGACTTTTAAAGTCTTAAAGAGATACACTGTCAACTGTTATATTAAAATCAACAATTGTGGATTTACGTTCTTTAGAATATAGAATCATTTCATGGGTTTTGAATAACATGAGGGTGAGTAAATAATAGGGATGTATGGAGCAACTAATGTCTCTGATGTTTAAACTTTGGAGTCGACTAGTCTAAAATGTAAAAACCCTCAGAAAACAGTCAAAAAACATTGCGTGTGACCCATTTAAAATTCCTCAACATATTAAAACAGTCAGGACATTGTTGAAAATAATTAATAGGTAAGCCAAATCTATGAGAAAAAAAAAAAAAAATGCTAAAAAGTTGTGCATATTTCACGACGTGCATTAGCCTATGATCTGATATTACAGCTCTTTGGTAAAGAACATTAACCAATAACAGTTACAATGTAAAAAAAAAAAAAAAAAAAAAAATAGCTAGAATAGAACAAATAGGCCTGTGAGAAATGTACTGTAAACCTAATGTATTGTTATAAATATGACTCAGTCACACATTGTAAGAAAAAGCCTTCTTGATCAGTAGGGTAAAAAAAGTTTTTGCAATACCTAGCCTAAAATAGTAATTTTCTAGGCTACTTACTCAGAGCATACATTTTTGATGAGCAAAATTAACAGGTCAACATGGTCCGGTGAAAGACGGGACCTGACACACCTGAGGTGATTATCCTGTACTTGAAAATGCCTGCTCGGCGGGAAAATAACTTGCAAGCATGCACAGATTTAAAGAAGACCTAAATGTGAAAACATCCATAGTGATTTGCAAGCCAAAGTTTCGTAAATATGCTTCCCACACCACCACCGAGGTGATTTCCATAGCTACTTTGCTCATTTTGCGAGAGGACTGTGACAAGGAGGAGGGCGGGGCTGGGCCATGAGTGCACACAGCCGGCCCCCAATCGGGCTAATCAGCCGAGGAGAGGGATAAAGCCAAGCCGGATGCGGCAGTTCGGGAGAGAGAGAGCCACACGTAGCTGCCGTGTGTGTTTATGTTTGTGTCTTTTTAAGTTTTCATTAAACATTATTTTGATGGTTCGTCCGGTTCCCGCCTCCTCCTTGCCCATTTTAAACCTTGTTACAAGGACATTTTCCTGCGTGCCAAGAGTGAGAGAGGGAAGAATGAAATGAAACTTTGTATACATCTGCTCAAGATATCCTCTTTTTTTATGATTTTATTTAAAATGTTACATTAACATGAAAGTAATTTAATTGCATCCTTTGTAAAAATAAATAAATAAATAAATGATTTTATACAAAAATTCTTTTTTCCTTTCAAAAATGAAAGTTTTTACACTTTTCTACATATTTTTATTTGAGTTTTCGATGGATTATAGCCATTGTTCCTTTTTTTCTTTGTTTGAATTACTAAAGTATTTTGCTGTTATCAACAGTAAATCTACTCATGGATCCATTTGGTGTTATGAGTGTTGCCATAGAACCTAATGATTATTCTTAAGCCCTCGAACAGCTTTTAGCGCTGTGACCCAGTTTGGAGACACCCTGAACCTGTCAGCTGCATCAATGCATTCTAATTATTCAGATGTGCACATACTATAGTTCCAACAGAGCATATTTTTAATTATTTGATGTTCCACTGTATTTTCAGAGTGTGGACATTAAATGTATTACCACCTGCTGGTTGAATCACCAAACAGCAAATGTAAGAATTGATTTTAGACTTTGCACTGAAAACAGACATGGTTTTTCTGAAATGTCTCAGCACAATGATCTATTTCTCAGGAAAATATTGCGCTTTGCTCCACTTCATATACATCCACAGTTTGTGCACATGCACCCACAGATAGCGCAAACACTACCACCCACTTATACTTTGTGCTGGCACGAAAATTGCACTTAGAATTAGTGCTCTAATGAAAAGTTAATAAGACGTAGTGCACAGTATTTGTGCGTAGCTCTGCGCTTTGCACACTCATGAAAACAGAGCCCTGTGGCTCTATTGTGCTTTCAAAACATTGCTGTGTTTGATTGAGCAGTCTGACACATACATTTCTGGCTCAGCCACTGGCAAAAGTTTGGAATGGGACTAACTGAATTATTTTAATTTAAATATGCTTAACTTTACTAATTATACAATTATTTCAATTAATGCCAAAGCATATGTTTTGCAAATGTATTGTTTAAAAAAAAAAAAAAATGATGAAAAGAAGTGTTTAAAGTACATTCAATTCAAATTTAATTTGGCAAGAGTTGTTAACTTCACCAGGATAAATTTAAAAGGGTTAGGAAAACTTAATAGTGTAGTGTGGAATTAGACAGCACATGGAAGATTGATACATTTACCACAAGAAATTTAACAGGGTTGTAAATTGGGGTGTGCTTTACAATAGTCTAAGTATCACTATTTTATTTTTTAGGATTTATGCAGTCTGAAATTATTGAGGTATTAATTCATGATTATTCATGTACTCTTATTATAAAGTATTACCAATATATTACATAGTATGTGGTTGACTATACAAAAGTGTTGTCCGAACCAGAATCTAAATCTAAAACACTAGTCTTCTGCAACTTGAATGTTATAATACAGGTGTGATAGTTTGGCAGACTTCTGCCAAGTTTCTGTTTGGTAGTTATCAGAGGTGGGGGACTCGAGTTACATGACTTGACTCGAGTTGAGTCGCAAATTTAAGGACTTTTGACTTGCTTGACTAAATGAAGAAAATGACTTGACTTTGACTTGAGAACCAGCGACTCCAGACTTGACTTGACTTGAACTGCGTGACTCGACAATGACTTGAATGTTTTTTATTATTATTATTATTTTCAATAACTTATTATAAACAGTAATGAAATGTTTAAAAAAAAAAAAATAATATTGCGACATCAATTAATTATGCAAATATGTATGCCAGCCAGCACCACTGATCTGCATCTGCGCAGTTACCGTTGCGCTCACAACGCCAAAATGACAGATGATTGTCGAGTTCCCAAAATAATATCCTTTGGATATAAAGATTTTGAATTGGACCGTGTGGATAAAAAAAGATTTGCCAGATGCACAATATGCAACGCAAAAATATCCGACACAACCACCACAACCTCGAATTTCATCAGACATTTCAAAAACTACAAGGAAAGGTAAGTAAATCATTTCGTTATCATTTCATTATCCAGAAAGTTTAATATGTAAAATTACTGTTCATATGTTTGAGGGTTGTCAGTCAATTAAAATGATTCACGATTAATCTCATGTTTTGTAGCGCAACAAGTTTGAAATGACCCGACATTGCCTCTAAATGTGTGTGCCTTTTCTAAAACTTCTCAGCAGTCAACAATATACCATAACCATTTGTTGGCAATATAAAAACATAACAGGCAGATTTGCAGTCACAACACTTTATTTAAAACGTGACAAGTAGTATAAAATATACAGAATGACTCGTGACAAAATCCAAGTGCTCTCATAGTGATTATGACTTCTGAAGACTTTAAATAAAGCCCTTGAATGCAATATCTTTATGACTATTTCATATAAATGTATCTCTGAAGGGAACTGACTGTCTTCAGAAACGTTTCGATGGCATTTTCTTTTCATCTTTCGTCCGTATAATGCCAAATAAAGTAGTGTTTATAAGCGCAGGGCTGCTCTGTGTACAGGCGTTACCAGGGTAACAGCTATATTTCTGCTGTTCCATAAGCGCCACCTACTGTCAGAGAGCGAATTTGCATTTTCATTCAGCCCGTCTGCCATTTTTATTAGATCAATGTGAAAATCTGACCGCATTTTTACACAGCATACACGCAGTGTTATACATTTTAACTGGTTAATTCTAAAAATATAACAATTCGGATAATAAGGTATCTAGAAGTATTCACAGTATTTTTAAGTGCCCACGATAAAAATACCGTGCATTTGTAATGCAATTTACTATATACAATTCATATTAAAAAATGAATGTAAAGATATGTATATAAGTCCATCTTTTCAGAGCAAAATAAATATTTATTTCAAAAAATATCCTCTTTATTTTAGTTCTGTGGCTTGACTCGACTTGACTTGAAACTCATCAGGACTTGACTTGACTTGCTTGAGGTGAGTCACTGTTGAGACTTGACTTGCTTGATTTGTCTGCACTGCACTTAAGACTTGACTCGAGACTTGATGGTTAAGACTTGAGACTTGCTTGTGACTTGAACATGTGTGACTTGCTCCCACCTCTGGTAGTTATACTAAGCTGCAGTAGCTAACATGATTCTATATTTAAAATTAAATTAAGTGTGACATACTGAATCGAGATTAATTTTGTCACATGTATGTTATCACAATACACTTTACAATAACCAGGTGTAACAAGTTTGCAGTTTGGGGAAAGGAGGAAGCGGGAGATGGCGAATCCATCTCAAAAGGTATGTTTATTTTAAACTCAAATTCATGCTTTTCAGTGGCAACAACTCAGAATCACACTTTTCAGCGGAAATGGTTCAGCACAGTCTCTGGGTGCGTGTGGTAGCTCTCTCTCCCTCACTGGCATCTGGCTTGACCTTAACTCTGTCTCCAACTGTCATTGTAATGACCAACAGCTGTTAGAGACAATCATTGACAGGTGATTGTAAATGTGTAAAAATCTTGGCAAGATTAATGGGGAAAAATATTGACCTAATAATCCAGTGTCGACTAGCAGCATTAGTACTGTTTAGTTGACTAGTCTTGCACATCCCTAGTAAATAATGATATGATTTTAAACAAAAAAGATTTTTTTTCCTTTAAAAAATGAATGTAGATATGTAGATACCTCAACATTTTTATAGCCATTTTATAGATTATAGCCATTGTTCCTTTTTTTTTCTTTTTTTTTTTCTTTGTTTGAATTACTAAAGTATTTTGCTGTTATCAACAGTAAATCTACTCATGGATCCATTTGGTGTTATGAGTGTTGCCATAGAACCTAATGATTATTCTTAAGCCCTCGAACAGCTTTTAGTGCTGTAACCCAGTTTGGAGACACCCTGAACCTGTCAACTGCATCAATGCATTCTAATTATTCAGATGTGCACATACTATAGTTCCACAGAGCATATTTTTCTGCCAGATAGCCAGTATATCAAACTACCCTTTCTTCTGTTCTCTCCTTCTACTTCTTTGTCTGTTTTGTTTACATGTTACATGATAGATTGTTTATGAATGTTATACTGGGATTTTTCAGTGTTCAAACATGGAAACAGAGTGTCTGACAGAAGGCACACATTTACAGTTTATGATGTAATCATAAATGCTCTGATGCTATGTGGATCTAATTCCTGTCATGTTAAGACATTCAGACTTTGTCTCAGCACAGACACACGTACTGTATGTGTTGACAGTAAAAGCTAGGCCATTACTAGTCATTAAGTTCAAGTTGAGGTAATTGTTCTTATTGAAGTTACTCTTAAGTGCATATCGTAAGTTAAAAAATTTATGCTAATATAACCCTGCTGGAACCTGTTAAATCCAGTTTGGGTGCAGTCTAGCCATAATATAATGTACTATAAAAACACTGGTGCAAGAACGTCAAATAAGCAATGTTTTCTTCAAATATTTCTTTTTCAGGAATGTATACACATCTTTGTGCAAAATATAGAGCATAAACTAATGTAACCAGAATAAAAGAATGTAAACTATGTATTTGTATATTATTTCATCCTCATTAGCTAGACTTCATCAAATTGCTATTAATTTACCATTCAATAGTTTTTTTTTTGTTTTTTTTTATCATGTGATAAGCCATCAGTATTTATTGTATGTCAAACAATAAACATTTCTTGTACAAGCTGTTAACTTTATAAACTCTATTTATATGTTTTGTACTGACCATTAATCTTACCATTTTTGGAGGAAAGTTTACCAGGCTCCAAAATCATTTGGAGCGAACGGTTTTAGTTGTGTCATGTGCAAGCTTTTTTTTTCTCTCTTTCTCTCTCTCTGTCACTCTTCATTATAAGCACATACTTATCTCACTTACACACTCAATTCTGAGCACTGTTAGGTTGTTCATCAGCTTTAAATTGAGTCATTCTTAAGCTGACTTAAACTGCTTTGTGTGCAAAAGCTTTTTATCATCCTCACATACCATAACAACAAAGAAAATGTGATGATTCATTCTTTTTCACAGATAAATGAGTCACATATTCAGTTATTAAAGAACAAACACAATCAGCAGGGGATTTCTAAGAACTTCCTAATAAGCATTCCTTATACAGACTCTGCTGTGAGTATCCACCGCTGCTAACACAGTTAACATGGAGGCCGCTGGAGGAGCTTCTATGTGGAATCTGTAATTCGAATTAAACATTTTGTTTGTGGCTAGAAGAGGCCACTGCCACCACAGCAGTGCTGGAGGCTTGGTAAGGTACTAAGACAGAGTCTGGCTGCTCAAACACAGCTCAAATTAGATATTTAAAGAAAGGACTTGTGTCAAACTTGTCCACGTGTAGTTGAGTGTTTTTAGTGTTGGTCCAGTGTAGTTCAAAGAGAAGTACAGTTTAATGTATTTGGCAGAGACGAGAAGAAATTACAGAGAGCGAGAGGGATAAGTAATCACTAGTATGTGACAGACCCACAGACCACAGAGAAATTACTGCTAGTGAGAATCCATACTGAGACTCTCTGAACCATAACTGTGGCTAAATGTGTCTAAGAGAGAGAGAAAGAAAGGTAATACCAAGCACTGCTTTGGCTGTAATGATTATCTCCCTCCCTCCTAACATTTGCAGTGAATACTACCCTTCATCCGTATTGTTTTTGGCAGAAATGCCAACCTCGGCAAAAAGGAACTCATGAAAATCATTCCAAATGTCTTTATCTTTCACAAGTCACTACCACAACAGTCTTGCATCACTTTTTGTGTCAGGAAGAATGACGTCATTAGTCTGAAATGCAGGAAATTACTACAAGCTCTCAGCAATAGAATTGTTTATCCACTGAAATCGGCAAAGGCCTGATGCCAGAAAAAACACAATCGTTTGTTTCATGGTTGTGTGAGTATTAAAGCAAGCTGAACACTCTTTGGCATGGAGCAGGGAGCACAATGGGACAGCTTTAGCTAACAAAGACAGATTAACACATTTTGAAGCAGCTCTAATGTATTTGCTGTGAATTGTTGTGCACTGTCTGCTGCCAAAAACAGGTTAATATGATTCCAAGCACAACGACACCAAACCACAAAATCTGATATTGGCAAAAGACAGGTGAAATGTCTGCTAAAGGAACCATTAGTCACCACAGATACTTGTTCTGAAATCATTCATGCAAGCACCTCTGCAACATTTTTCTAAACACTTCCCCTGAATGGTTTAATGTTTTTTTCTTCCAAAATGTTTTGCATAATCACCTTCTAATGGAAAATGAGATACATTTAGGGTATAAGTCTTTGCAAGGTGTTGATGTTAAAATGATTTTATCCTTTCCCAGTTTAATATCCAGAGACAACTATAAGTAAGCCATTCATAGGTTCACTCCCTGAAGAGGGCTCTTTTTTAAGAGCGCTAACGTTAAGTGCAAGTCATAAGCATAGTCAATGGACATGGCCATAAGGTTTTGGTATTTTCACGCAAGAATGCGCTAAGTCTAGGTGCAAGTGGGTTTGCTGAAATTGCGTGCGCAACACGCAACTGTTCTAGGTCAAGTGCAATTTAATTCTGAGGTTCTTCTCTGGTTATTGAACAATCTGCGTCCTATTATATATTTCATTTCCTGTCAAGCACCAATTATATAAATAAAGACAGAACATTCATAAGAATTTGGGAGTGTAAATGGACTGTATGCAATGAATTAGAAGAATTGAAAATTACGTTCTTTTGTGCATTAACTTCATCCTTGATTGTCGGGCATATTTCTGCGACAGTGACACGCTCCTTTTATACACATGAAAAATTTGATTCTCATCAGAAATTGTATGAACGCTCCACTAAATTATAGAGAATGTAAGTATTATCAATCATTTTCATCTACTGACACACAAATCATGGCTAGAAGTATTAACAGTGATTGTATTGGCACGCACTTCACTTCTACCAGTCGATTTTGATCAGTTAAATTCATTTATTGAAACACGAAAAAATTAAACCACAAATATCCCTAAACTGAAAATCCACTTCAAATGAAACTAAAATATATTCAAAATAACAAAGCGGTCAGAATATCATACCAATTGCAAACATTTTATCCTCTCCAACTTCTTTCACAGGCACCTTTTGCAGTGACTTAGAAATCACTCTACGACAACAGGTGGAAAATTACTAATACAAATTATATTATAAAACAATTGTTAAAATAAACATAATCATAATTACTGAAAAATAAACCATGACCTATAGATCTCAAATCTCATAAAGCTTTGTTTCATAAAATGGCTATACAACAGTAATTTTCAGGGACATTATTTGATGTTCCACTGTATTTTAAGAGTTTGGAATTTATTACCACTTGCTGGTTGAATCACCAAACAGCAAATATAGGAACTTATTTTTGACTTTGCACTGAAAACAGACATGTTTCTTCTGAAACACCTTAGCGCAATGACCTATTTCTCAGGAAAATATTGCACTTTGCGCCACTTCATTAACACACAATACACCTACAGTTTGCACACATGCACCCACAGATAGTGCAAACACTCCCACCCACTTATATTTTGCTCTGGCAGGAAAATTGCACTTAGAATTAGTGCTCTAATGAAAAGTTAATAAGACGTAGTGCACAGTATTTGTGCGTAGCTCTGCGCTTTGCACACTCATGAAAATAGAGCCCTGTGGCTCTATTGTGCTTTCAAAACATTGCTGTGTTTGATTGAGCAGTCTGACACATACATTTCTGGCTCAGCCACTGGCAAAAGGTTGGAATGGGACTAACTGTTTGTTTGGAAAATTGCAAATGAGTAGAGGGTTTGGGAAACCTTTCTGGAAACAAACATTATTAGTGCAATTGTGTTTGGCGCAGCTAGAGGCTCAGAAATGACACACGTCATCTTTAAGAATTAGCTTTTACATTTATGCTCTTGGCAGGTTCTTTTACTTTGCAAAGCATGTCCATACATGAAATAGGTAATAAATGGTAGAAGCCAAGCACTGGTACCTCAAGTAGCTAAATATGGCAATAAGAATGCTGCTAAAATTATAAACATGCACTCAAAAATTACTCCTTCCAAAATTAAGATTTCAACAACTGATTTAAATTATTTTAATTTAAATATGCTTAACTTTACTAATTATACAATTATTTCAATTAATGCCAAAGCATATGTTTTACAAATGTATTGTTTAAAAAAAAAAAAAATGATGAAAAGAAGTGTTTAAAGTACATTCAATTCAAATTTAATTTGGCAAGAGTTGTTAACTTCACCAGGATAAATTTAAAAGGGTTAGGAAAACTTAATAGTGTAGTGTGGAATTAGACAGCACATGGAAGATTGATACATTTACCACAAGAAATTTAACAGGGTTGTAAATTGGGGTGTGCTTTACAATAGTCTAAGAATCACTATTTTATTTTTTAGGATTTATGCAGTCTGAAATTATTGAGGTATTAATTCATGATTATTCATGTACTCTTATTATAAAGTATTACCAATATATTACTTAGTATGTGGTTGACTATACAAAAGTGTTGTCCGAACCAGAATCTAAATCTAAAACACTAGTCTTCTGCAACTTGAATGTTATAATACAGGTGTGATAGTTTGGCAGACTTCTGCCAAGTTTCTGTTTGGTAGTTATACTAAGCTGCAGTAGCTAACATGATTCTATATTTAAAATGAAATGAAGTGTGACATATTGAATCGAGATTAATTTTGTCACATGTATGTTATCACAATACACTTGCCAGTAACCAGGCATTATATCAAATTCTACATCGTGTATATAGTGTGCTGTTTAATTACAAAATTTTTCTAGAACTTGTAAGATACCAGGAGATATTTCAGTAGTTGTTTTCCATTTCTCAAATTATATTTGACTGAATTTACTGAATTTAGAGTCTAGGAAGCACTAAAGACATTTCTTGAATTGCTGCTTTAATCAACAGGTAAGTGCTTTCTTCAACTGTGCTAGAGTATTTTTAACAGTCAGAGTTTTTTAATTCCCCCTCCACATAATTAGACACGACATTTTAAATTCACAAAATCTGGTTAGGTGTTGATAAAGGCTTTAAAGGATGCATTGATTGGTGCTGTTCAACTCACACAATACTTCATAGACTGTTGTTGAAATCTAAGGAGCAATTTTATTTAGATATGATTAAGACACCAATAAAAGTTACGAAGTGCTGTTAAATATTTTATTAGATATTTCATTGGGTGGTGTTTGTTTTGTTTCACATGGTTATGTTAAATGATTGCACTGTATGATATTAAATTAATCTGGAATGAAATTCACACTTACAGTATTCATTGAATGTTATTCTGGAACCAAATAACAAGGCTGAGCTCTGTGAAATTATCAGGCATAATACATTAGCTGTTATTAAAATCACTCAAACATTTTGTTTCGTGTTGATATAAATATTCAGCAGGAAAATGTTTACAAGGTTTTGATATGAGTTTGTTGGGCACACTGAAAAATTGGACAAAGCTGCCTAATCTGGTGCCTAAAGTAAAAAAAAAAAAAAAAAAAATATATATATATATATATATATATATATATATATATATATATATATATATATATATATATAATATCATAATCTTATGAATATACAGTATATTCTGTAACTTTATTCTTTTACAAACATTAGTTTGTAAAAAAACTAACATAACTATTCATATGTATATCTGTTAAATGCTGATAGTACGATGATAGTATGACAGCTGGTTGATGTCTATTAAAACTTGTGTTAGATTTAGTGTAATCTTGCCTCTTTTTATAAAATTACGAGGCCAAAAACATGAGCTTGCAGTAAGACAGTGTGGTGATTCGTTACATTTCTCCTAATTGGTGTGGTGAGAATGTAGCGATCTCTTTTCGCTAAATGACAATCTAATTGAGAGAGCTCACCGGTGTCTCAGTACCTGCCTCTGTCTTTTCTTCACACACGATCATGTATTACTCACTCACACTGGCTTTGGGGGTGCTTTTGACATATTGAGATCTAGAGCCGTAGAATTGCTGTGGGCACTGAGCGTGTGGCTAATGCACTTTCCTGCTGCATTATTTAGTGCATGGGACCCTAATTGAGTTTTAATGTCAGCAACTGCTCTCCTGCGAGTGCGACTGTCCGCAGTGAAAGTTAACATCCCGTTAGATGATCGCTGGTCACTCAAAAGGTCAGACCTGACAGCGGGTGACCTGCTGTGAACCTCTCCACCACAGAGGCTTGTCTCGTGTCACAGAGTCTCTCAAACACACATACATAAATGCCATATTTAAAGGAGAAATGCTACTTTTTCACTTTGTCCTCTGAACTGGTGATTCTCATGAAACGTCATGAAAATGTCCTGGTCATAACCCCAAATAAACAAAAATAATTACATTTTGCATAAAGAATACAAATCTACATTTAAGGCCATTAAGATTTTTTGCATTGTGAAATTATTTTCCGGACACTTAAGCACATTTTACTCCCAAATTCTCATTACCATTATGTTTTCTGTATTTGAATACAGTACATGCAATCCTATTGTTTTCAATAATCATTATCATTACTGTAATACTGTATACCATACTTTATTGAAGTAAAAAAGTTTTGTATTGTACTGTTGTACAATATTTGTATTATTATTAAAGGGGTCATGTCATGAGGAATCAAATTTTCCTTGATGTTTTGACATATAAGAGGTATTTTTACTGTAAAAACATACTGTAAATTTTAGAACTCAAAACTTTATCCCCAATGCAATAAAACCATTTATTGAAACCAAGCTGCCAAAATGCCCCGTTCTCTGCTTCTGCAAAAAACCCTACGTCACTAGGGGTATTCATTAATTCATGACCACCTCTACAGCAACAACATCAGTGCCTAATTTACATCATCACACCCTTGGCCCCACCCACTTGGGCTCAGTTTGTAAAGAGAGAGTGAGAGAACAGGACATAGGCCTACTGTGGCCTCACTATTCACTAACACCATAGGGGATGCATCTGGACTATTTTGAATTATTTTTGTATGTAAGCATGCACTACACAGACATCTTTGACAGTTGTCACGTATCTCGGACTAAAAGACGCGGTGTCAAGTTTCAACTCTGAATAGAAGACGCTGTTTCATCAGCTGCTGCGCCTTGTTGTTTTATGCTTAAAGCTGCACTACGTAACTTTGTGCTCTCAAGCGACATCTGTGGTTGAAACTTAAAATTGCAAGCAATTTGCGGAAGAATACATTACATCAGTCATGTTCTGGCACAGCTCTTCTGGCAGATGAACCTCCCAATTTGAGCTTAACTGTACATCGCCTGTGTGTGATCATGACTGGAGCCGGAGTCATACTTTCACCCATCTATACTATTTTTAATTGTTGGTGTATGTAAATATGCACTAGATGGATGTCTTTGACCGTTTTGATGTGGCTCCGGCAATGTGCACCTCAGTGCAGGATCATAATGGAAACTGGATGTGTGTGCGTCTTCAGAGTGCTTTCGACTAAGTATGTCATTTTGATGTGTCTTCAATGTATTTAAGCGTGGACTGCATGTTTGTCAACTGATATCAGCGTGGATTGCTTGTGAACCAGTCAGAAATGATTCAAGCTTAGCCAAGAAATTGACTTGAAGGATGTACGCAATTAAAAACACTACTGGACCTCATAAAAACATAAGTAAACAGGTCCATTCGTTAATATTTCAAATGTCATGACTGTTTGATAGTTTATGATGCTGACATGCTGTCTACAACGTGTGTCAACCCCCCCCCCCCACCAAATCAATCTATTTTCATTTAATTTTCTTTTAATACCTGTTCTGTTATTTACATTCAGATTTATTCAAACACACAAGCACGTATGTGGTAAAGAAACCATTCAACCGAAACACGTGGTCATTCGGTCATTTTTTGGGAAATTCTGTTTTGACCAACCTTACAGCTTGGCTACCATTATTATTATTCCATCTAAAAGCCCTGCGAAGGCATAATATAAGCCTTTTCAGTGTGTTTGTGATTTCAAACTTCAGCTGTCTAAACTTACACACAAGCCCTTTAATCTGCTTTAAGATGCTCTCTTCTTTCTTTCTTTCTTTCTTATTGTAAAACCTGTAAAAACTTCTAACTTACATTTATGCATTTGGCTGATGCTTTTATCCAAAGTGACTTACAGTGCCAATCCCCCTGGAGCAACCTAGAGTTAAGTGCCTTGCTCAAGGACACAAAGGTGGTGGCTGTGGGGATTGAACCAACAACCTTCCACTTACACCACCACCACTACAACTTTTGACATTTAAAACTGTTTTAAACTTTCAGACAAGGTTTTGTCAGACCAACATTATACTTTGTCTCTACAAACTTTACGTATCTAGTTTAATCAGTACTTTTGAACCACACAAAGTAAAATATAAATATTTTCTTTATCCCAACCACCTATTTATTTATTTATTTTTTATTTTATGTAATGTAGGGAAAACGTCATGGTTACTTGTGTAACCTCCATTCCCTGATGGAGGGAACGAGATGTTGTGTCGATGTAGTGACACTAGGGGTCACTCTTGGGAGCCTGAGACACCTCTGGTCTTTGATAAAAGGCCAATGAAAATTGGCGAGTGGTATTTGCATGCCACTCCCCCGGACATACGGGTATAAAAGGAGCTGGTATGCAACCACTCATTCAGGTTTTATGCTGAGGAGCTGATATAAAGATCTGGCCATTTCAGCGGGTAGTTCAGCGTTGTGGCAGGAGGGACACAATGTCTCGTTTCCTCCATTAGGGAACGGAGGTTACACAAGTAACCATGACGTTCCCTGTCTGTCACTCACTCGACGTTGTGTCGATGTAGTGACACTAGGTGTCCCTATATGAAACGCCACAATTGGCTGAACTGTGTTACGTGAACTGGCAGTGTGTGATGGGCAGACTACTGTGTGCCTCATAGCTAGCACACCAGGTCGACATGTAACCTCCCCCAACATAGTTATGAGTGTCGAACGGCCCTTTGGGGACAAGTCGACTACCCAAGAGATAGAGACAGGATTAACCCAGTCGTGCCCTCTTTTCCCCTTCTCTTTCCAACCATGTGGAGAGTCTTCAAGGTAGATCCTACCCCACGGGGGAGGAGTTACTACAAACATGGAGACTGGGGCAGAGGGGCTCTGCCCTAGGAAGATGCAGTTTGCCAACAGGAAAACGAACTAGCGGAAGATATATATCACATGGGGTTAGCCTTACAGGGAACCGCCACATGCGGAGCTCCTACCCCAGAACAGGACTCATAGTTAGCATGTGTACTGGGCCAGCAGCGAGTCTCTCTGAAAACTCGACTCCCACAGGGCTCGGAGGAAGTCAACCAGGGAACAAAGTTTGTGGACACTACTGGGAATTAATGGTGCACGTCTTCAGCTCAAAAGGAGGTGGAACGCACTATGTGCAAGCGATACACCCGGCCAGCTATCCCGGGCTTATCCGCTTGTGTTGTGTGCCACTACCTGGGAAGAAACTGGTTCCACCCGGAGGTTGTAGAACCTTGCAAAGGTGTTGGGTGTTGCCCAGCCCGCTGCTCTGCAAATGTCTGTTAGAGAGGCACCTCTGGCCAGGGCCCAGGAAGCTGCTACACCCCTGGTAGAATGGGCTCGTAGCCCTACCGGGGGCAGCATATCCTGGACGAGATATGCCATAGTTATTGCGTCAATGACCCAGTGGGTGATCATCTGCTTGGAGACAGCGCTTCCTTTCTGCTGTGCACTAAAGCAGACAAAGAGCTGTTCAGAGATTCTAAAGCTCTGCGTGCAATCCAAATAGATGCGTAAAGCACGCACCGGACACAGCAACGACAGGGCTGGGTCTGCCTCCTCCTGGGGCAGCACTTGCAGTTTCACCACCTGGTCCCTAAAAGGGGTGGTGGGAACCTTGGGCACATAGCCCTGTTGGGGTCTCAGGATCACGTGAGTGTAGCCCGGACCGGACTCCAGGCACGTTTCGCTGACAGAGAACGCTTGCAGGTCACCTACCCTCTTGATGGAAGTGAGCGCAGTCAGGAAGGCAGTCTTCAATGAGAGTGCCTTAAGCTCGGCTGACTGCAAAGGCTCAAAGGCGGCTCTCTGTAGACCCTGAAGAACTACAGAGAGGTCCCATGAGGGAACGAGGCACGGTCTGGAGGGCTTCAGCTTCCTGGCGCCTCTTAGGAACCTGCTAAGGAAGACTGCGTCGTGGTGTGATGCTATGGCGGCAACGTACACCTTCAAGGTGGAAGGGGACAGCCTCCCTTCCAACCTCTCCTTCAGGAAGGAAAGCACTGATCTGACTGCACATCTCTGGGGGTCTTCACGTCAGGAAGAACACCACTTAGCGAACAGACGCCACTTAAAGGCATCTGCTGCGGGTGGTAGACCGTTTAGGTCTTCCACGTCCCATCCAGGGGCCAGACATGGAGATTCCAGAGGTCTGGGCGCGGGTGCCAGAGGGTGCCCCGTCCCTGAGAAAGAAGGTCCTTCCTCAGAGGAATTCACCGGGGGGAGCTGTCGCGAGGAGCGTGAGGTCCGAGAACCATGTCTGGGTGGGCCAGTAGGGTGCTACCTGGATGACCTGCTCCTCATCCTCCCTGACCTTGCACTGGGTCTGTGCAAGCAGGCTCACTGGGGGAAACGCATATTTGCGTAGGCCAGGGGGCCAGCTGTCTGCCAGCACATCTATGCCGAGGGGAGCCTCGGTGAGGGTGTAACAGAGCGGGCAGTGGGAGGATTCTTGGGAGGCGAACAGGTCCACCTGTGCCCGTCCGAATCGACTCCAAATCAGCTGGACCACCTGAGGCTGGAGTCTCCACTCTCCCCTGAGGGTAACCTGCCATGACAGCGCATCCACAGTAGTGTTGAGGTTGCCCTGGATGTGAGTGGCTCGCAGCGACTTGAAGTGCTGCTGAGTCCAGAGGAGGAGACGGCAGGCGAGTTGTGACATACAATGAGAGCGCAGACTGCCTTGGCGGTTGACATATGCTACCATTGTCGTGTTGTCTGTCTGAACTAACACATGCTTGCCCTGGATCAACAGCCAGAACCTCTGCAGGGTGAGCAGAATTGCCAACAACTCGAGGCAGTTGATGTGCCAATGCAGTCACGGACCCGTCCAGAGGCCGGCGGCTGCATGCCCATTGCAAACAGCACCTCAGCCTTTGGAGGCATCTGTCATGACCACGACACACCTGGAGACCAGTTCTAAAGGAACACCTGCCCGTAGAAATGAGAGGTCAGTCCAAGGGCTGAAAAGAAGGTGACAGACTGGCATGATGGCCATGCGATGTGTCCCGTGGCACTATGCCCATCTCGGGACTCGAGTCTGGAGTCAGTGCTGAAGCGGCCTCATATGCATCAACCCGAGCGGGGTGGCCACCGCCGAGGACGCCATATGCCCCTGGAGCCTCTGAAAAAGTTTCAGTGGAACCGCTTTTTTCTGTTTGAACGGCTTCAAACAGGCTAGCACCGACTGGGCACGCTCGTTCGTAAGGCACGCCGTCAAGGAGACTGAGTCCAACTCCAAACCGAGAAAAGAGATGCTCTGAACCGGGAGGAGCTTGCTCTTTTCCCAGTTGACCCGAAGCCCTAGTCGGCTGAGGTGTGAGAGCACCAGGTCCCTGTGTGCGCACAGCATGCCTCGAAAGTGAGCTAGGATTAACCAGTCGTCGAGATAGTTGAGAATGCGAATGCCCACCTCCCTTAACGGGGCAAGGGCAGCCTCTGCGATCTTCGTAAAGACGCGAGGAGACAGGGACAGGCCGAAAGGGAGGACTCTGTACTGATACGGCTGACCCTCGAATGCAAACCGCAGGAAGGGTCTGTGTAGAGGAAGGATCGAGACGTGGAATTACGCATCCTTCAGGTCTACCGCCACGAACCAATCTTGATGCCGGACGCTCGCCAGAATGCGTTTTTGCATCAGCATCTTGAACGGGAGTCTGTGTAAAGCCCGGTTCAGTACTCGTAGGTCCAAGACTGGCCGCAACCCACCACCTTTTTTCGGTACGTTGAAGTAGGGGCTGTAAAACCCTTTCTTCATCTCGGATGGAGGGACAGGTTCTATCGCGCCATTCCGTAGGAGGGTAGCGATCTCCGCGTGCAAGGTGGCAGCGTTTTCGCTCTTGACCAAGGTGAATTGAATACCGCTGAACCTGGGCGAGTGCCTGGCGAACTGAATCACGTAGCTGAGTCGGACGGTCCGGATCAGCCATCACAACAGATTGGAAAGCGCGAGCCACGCGTCCAAGTTCCGCGCAAGGGGGACCATGGGGACAACGTCGTCAGACGTACCGGCAGGTGGGGCCTCACAGCAGGGCAGAGCTCGAGGTGCCACACCACGTCGTGGCCGTGCTGAGTCAAGGGACATCGAAGCACTTACCTGGCTCCTTGTGACCACCCCCGGAACAGCCTGGGACGGGGGAGGAAGAGGCCTGTCCTCGTAACCCGTGGAGACTGCCACATCGGGGGCGGCTGTGTGCCACAGCTGGGCGCTCAGGGGCACAAAGGCCACCGCTGGAACGCGAATCCTGCAAGAAAAATGTCGTGCACACCGGGTATGTGACCCAGGGAGGAAGGAAGCCGCTCTTTTGCTGAACTGTTGGGTACCACAGCCACTTGGGCATGCGGCGAAATCAAACAAAAAGGCAACAAAAGATTTTCCACCCGGCCCTCCACCAGGGGATGGAGTGGTCTTTTTACCATCTCCACGTGAGTGGGTTCCCTCGTCCCTGGGTCGCCCGTCTCAGGGGCGCTTTGAGGACCTCCGTGGGTTCTTAGGCGCCGGCTGTTAGATGGGTGGTGTCTGCTTTCTGCGGTGGGCTCCACGGCGAGGCCGGGCTGAAGGGGCGGACTGCGGTGGAGCCAGTGCAGTCACCGCAGGGGGATGCCCTTGGCAACGAGCAGACGGGGTGCGGGATCTTGAGCCACACCGGGGCAGGATGTGCCAGATTGCCTCCGTCTGCTGCTTCACCGCCGAAAACTGCTGGGCAAAGTCCTCGATGGTGTCGCTGAATAGGCCCGCCTGGGAAATGGGGGCAGCAAGGAACCGTGTCTTTTCGGCCTCGCCCATCTCGACCAGGTTGAGCCAAAGGTGGCGTGAGCCTACAGGGCTTGGACGGGAGCTTAGGGTGTCTGCGCAAGGTGGCGGCGCTCTGCGGGCATAAGTGGCCACCCCGCCATCGAGGGTAGTGAGAGCGGGGGATCTGCGGAATCGGGGCCAGGCAGTAAAAGGTGCTTCCCACGACTTCGTCAGCTCCTCGTGCACTTCCAGGAAGAATGGCACTGGAGCGGGGCGTGGCTGCTTTGAGCGGTGCTGCAAACCCAGGAACTAATCATCAACACGCGAGGGTTCAGGGGAAAGAAGAGGGTTCCATTCTAACCCGACGCTCGTGGCCGCCCGGGAAAGCATGTCTGTCGTTTCGGCATCGGCCTGTGACTGGGCAATCGTCCCCGAAGGGGGAAGCCCAGCTGAGGTTTTTGCGTCCGACTGGACAAGCCTGCTCTCCGATGCTGCGCTCGAGAGCTCATCATCTTCACGGGCTCTGAACAAGAAGCCAGACTCGCCGTGAGACTCGAACTCATCCGGAAGCCCGATTGGGGCAGATGAGTGTGCTGGGGAATGGGAGGTCTGCGGGGGGATACCCGGCGGAGACGATCCCATTGGGGTCCCCAAATTATAGACGGACCGAGGCAGGGAGCTGCTGGGGAATTTAATTAATAAGAAATTAATTAATTTCTTACGAAAGCAAGCCACGACCGCAACGTTGCCATGGTCATGTTCTCGCAGTGAGAGCATGAACCATCCACAAACGCTGCCTCCGTGTGGGTCGCGTCCAGACATGAAAGACAGCGATCATGACCATCCGAAGTTGAGAAATAACGACCACAACCAGGAATATCACACAACCGGAAAGGCATCTTTAAAAAGACGCATCTTTAAAAAGACGTTCCGTGTGTGCCGCTCTTTTAGAGAAATATATACTCTTTTAGAGGAGGAAAAGCTCTTTCAGAAAATATACTCTCTTGTTTTTCTGCCGAAGCGCCCAGGGGCGTTCTCTGCAGTGCACCAATGCAGAGGAGGAAGAAGCCGCTGAAATGCGCCGTCAGATCCAGCAGAGGTGAGTGAACAGTAGTATTCAGCTCAATGAGCATGACCGTTCGGCTCCGAAGAGAAAATCTGAATGAGTGGTTGCATACCAGCTCCTTTTATACCCGTATGTCCAGGGGAGTGGAATGCAAATACCACTTGCCAATTTTCATTGGCCTTTTATCAAAGACCAGAGGTGTCTCGGGCTCCCAAGAGTGACCCCTAGCGTCACTACATCGACACAACGTCGAGTGAGTGACAGATAGGGAACATGCTGTTATAGCAATGAATAGTATAATAAATGTTTTTGCTCGACAGCCTTGTATACAAAGAATAAAGCTTAACCAATTAGTCTCATTGCCAAAAAGCCTACCATATGAAATAACAGTCAGAAAATTATTATTTTTAAACCTGTTTAACCCTATTTTTCTATAAATTAAATACATTTTAAGCACATGTTGCTTGAATTCAATAAATACTAATTTTGAAATTTTAGTAACAATATAAACATTATTGTTCATTTTACTTTATCAAAATCAGCAAAGATTTCACATAAAAAAGATGTGTGCATCAAAACATAAAGGTATCTATTTTTGAAATTATATTACAAGGTCTTCTACTTGCAGTACAGCATGAAAACTTTCACCAGGAGACAGTAGACATCTCATACACATCATAATGATGTAGAGGCTTTAGGTAGTCATATCAAATATGATACGCGTGGCATTATAAGGTTAAAGAGTTGCTAAAAATAATTAATTAGAAATAGGAAGGCAAAAGAGTCCTATAAGAGGGCTGGGGGCCCTCATAGACACAGGGACCTGTTGAGGGGGGCTTGTAAGCTCTGGGGCCCACACATTTAAGCATATATAAACATTTGTTTTCAAAGTTGATGGGCTGCCATACCTTGCAGCCCTCGGCCCCTGGTGGTCAAGGGCCCCTGGTGGTCAAGGGCCCCTGGGCACTGGCCCCATTGGCCCGGTCTGTAATTCACCTATGTTTTGGGGTTGTTCATTCTCTTCTGACTGAGTTTAAAAAATGGTTGATTTCGAGGGGCTGCACGATGTTAGCCAATCAGAACAGTGATTCAGAAGTTTAAAGGAGCTCAGGAAAAAACCAAGTGTTTAGAAATAGCCAGAGACAGGGTGGAAAATGATAATATATTACTAAATTATGACTGTTTTGGTGAGAAAAAAAAACCCTCTACTATCATTATCAGTGGACCTCAGGGAAGACGATTTAAAGAGCCCTTTAAAATCAGCAAAAATGAAAAAGGCAGTACTAAAAGAGAACTAATACTTTATAATTTAAATAAAAAAAATTTTCACATTGCTAATATCAATATCATAATGAGTTTATGTGTTACAGTAATGAGAATTGGTGAGTAAAATGTGCATTACTGTCATGAAAATGTTAAAATTCTTAATAGCCCTAAAAATAGGCGTAAAGGAATATTCCAGGTTCAATACAAGTTAAGCTCAATCGACAGCATTTGCGACATTTTGATTAACACAAAAATTATAAAGAGCAAAAATTGAGGTTACAATGAGTCACTTACAATGGAAGTGAACGGGGCCAATTTTTTTTAGGGTTTAAAGGCAGAAATGTGAAGCTTATAATTTTACAAAAGCACTTACATTAATTGTTCTGTTACAACTCATGTATTATTTGAGCTGTAAAGTTGTTTAAATTGTAATTTTTATAGTCATTTTAGAGTTTTAGGGTTTGTTGACATTACATCGGCATGGCGACAAAGTTGTAAAATTGGCTATAACTTTACACAGAAAAGGTTAGTAAGTGATTTTATCACACTAAAATCATGTTAACATGCATATTGTTTATGTCTTGTGGCTATACATTTGAAACAGTATTTTAATATTTATGAATTGGCCCCCATTCACATCCATTGTAAGTGCCTCACTGAAACCTTGATTTTTGCTTTTTGAATCAAAATAAATTTTTGTAGTAATCAACATTATGCAACAAATGCTGTTGATTGAGCTTAACTTGTATTGAACCTGGAACATTCCTTTAATTTCCTCTATGCAAAATATTCTAATTTGGAGTTAAACAGGAGCAGGACATTTTCTAGTCTACTTTTTTGAGAATATCCCAGATGCAGTGACGAGCACAGAATGAGGGCAGCAGGGGCGCGAGTCCCTTTCATTCACAAATCTAAAAGTGCCCTTCTGGTCATCCAGAAAAATGGGATACATTTTAATAATTCAATAAAAATTGTTAAAACAACATTAAACAGTAATAACAGTAATAATGTGTTATTATGAGATTTCTTTGTAAATCACAGGTGTGTTAAAGAAAATTAAGTGAAGATGCCTTTAACAGCGCTAATCAGTCGATTATAATTGCAAGTGATCCTCCCTATGCCCTATTCACTCCGAGGTGCAGAGCCCTTGAAGTGGGTACTCTGAAGGGAACACGGCATTACTGTATGAATGTGCTCTTCGTCTCATAGAAGGGCCCATTCATTTTCTACTTTCGTTTGGAACTAGCTTTTGAGTGGTGTCCCCTCCTGCAGCTGTGCCCTTTAAGGGAGCGAATAGATATATGTTTACAGCCTATAAACTCTAAAAGCTTTTTTTTTTCTGTGCCATTACTTGATATTAATTGAAATGTGAGTGAAATAATTTGTGTTGTTTTCTACTCGTGAACTTTCCGATCGGCATGATAATTTGACTGTATGTTTGACAGTGTGAGTAGAATAATCATATTTCATTAGTTATGGAAATTAATTTGTCAGCAAATTAAAAAGTACCTATATGCCTATATGCATTGTAAAGTCTTTAAAATGACACCTATTTTGTGTTATTCAGGCACGTAGTAATTAATTAATTTTATGATTTCATTTTCAACACACTTTATTATCAAAGCAACTCAAGAACAAGCATACAGTAATTTCCTCATTATCTTTCTGCCTGCAATGCAGGCAACATGAATAATAAATAATATATAAATACATTTCAACATGTTCACTTACTTTGAACTCATTTCATAATACTTTTGAATAAAGAAATTACATTGCTTGCATTGCTTTTGTTTATTTATGAAACATAGTTGGCTGTGTACTCACAGAATGACACAGACAAACCAGTGCAGAACTATAAATGCAAACCAACACAGGTCTCTATTGCTACTGCATTTCTGACATCGCACACCTGCAGTGTAGACAGCTTTATTAATTATAATGGGAGCGGTTGCGTCGTTTTCAGTGATTGAAATGTAATACGTCTTTTATAGAATACTGCCATTAACTGAAGGAGCAGTCAGGTTCAGGCAAAGCCCGTTTGGTTTTTGCTTAATCTAATAGACTAATCACATTCAGAAAAATACCACGGTACTACTATTACCATTTTTGGACATGTAGGCTACCATGATAACCATTCAAAACCATGGTGATGAGGTTAGTGGAAATAGAGAATAGTGAAAAGAGTGATGTGGCAACAAAAAGATTAGAGCCCTAAAAAAAAAAAGACACTGTGCCGTTATCAGGGTAATACCACGGTACTGAATGATTCTATTTGTATTTCATGATACTGTCATGGAACTCCAAGGTACCTCAAAAAAGGCCATGGTTTTACTATGACACGTCAAAAACATGGGATTGTCACAGACCATGTCTGAAAAAAAAAAAGTGTAAAATATGCTTTTTGTTAGAAATATAACAGAATAGAACATTATTTGTCATAAATTATGTTTATAATACAAGAAAAATGCTTACTCAAATAGCAAAGAATTAGTTAAAGGTGAACTCAGTAGTTTTTTCATTCTAAAGAAATGAATAGTAATATTGAAATATATGTATAAAATCATGACCACTCATGAGAGATGAAGAGTTCAGTCATGTCAGTAACCTTATAAAAGCTCTTTTATTCTACATGGGGCGAGGGCGCCCTCATGGTGGCAGCCATGTTAGAATGGCATGACCAGCTGTATACTACTGGCTTAATCTCAGTAACTGCCCTGTCATTGGATACTTTCATTCATGGAGTAAATTAATCCTGGCTCACTGTCATAGTGAATTTCTACAATGGCACTGGTAACTGAAAACTATTGATTATGAATGATGCAGCATCCAGACCACTAGGTGTCTCTGTAAGTCAATGTAAGTCACTTCGACATACTTGAAAAATAACTGAGTGCACCTATAAATATATACAGTATAATAACTTATCTTAAAAAAAAACAAAAAAAAAAACAAAAACAATCTGTGCCCTTTTTTATCCTTTCGCCCCTGTCCATGCTGAGGTCTGTGCACACCACTGCCCAAATGTGTTTAAAATGCTTAGTAAAAAGCCCTGTCATGCTGGTCGAAAAGATGAAAAGGAATTTGGAGAACAATGACAGAATGAAACATTGCTGTTTGTCGATGAATCCATAACTAAATCTTACAAAATCAGAAATAATTTTTTTCCAATGTTAGACTTTACTTTTTTAAAAAGGGGACTTTAAGACATTATAGACATTACATTATAATTTCTGTAAAGCTGCTTTGAAACGATAAAAATAAAAATAATTTGACTTGAAAACATACTACATAAGACTCGCAGTCTTATGTCATTGCATGGTTTATAAGCAATAGCACATAATATAATAACAGATGGGAATTTAATTGTTCACAGTGATGACAGATTGAACCTTTCTTTCATTTACGAATAGGGATTAGTATTTTTTATTTATTATTACACAGTTATTATTATACAGATTATTGAAAATGATGGAAAATATCACTCAGATGGTGCATCACATACACATACTGTATTAGTACAGACAGTGAATCACTTCCATTCCATTTGCATGCAAAACAGATCATGCTGTGCACTGTTTTATTAGAAAACTCTATAGTTAATGTCAGTTTTTCTCTAGGAAAATCCAGTTCCTTCATGTTGCACGGAACCATCCCATAATACTCACTCACCTTCATCATAGATAAAGCAGTAATTCATTTTTTAAAAACCAAGATACTTGCTAATTATCATTGTGAATTCAAGCATAAAGGTGATGTTTCCCCAGCAAGTTTAATTGTATTGTGCACACTGTAATTTAATGGCTCCAAATGAAATGCCCAAATTTGTATGCTACTCAAAGACATGTGTTCATGTATTTAGTTCCGAGGAAGCAGGTTGAGCTTTACCTGAGTTCATTTAATCATTTAATAAGCTTGAATAGCTTTTGCTCCCGAGGCTAATTATGCTGCACAGAAGGCAATTATCTTATGTGTTGATTGCTTACTTTTTGAAATGTCTGCATTTGTCCAATTCAAGGCACCTAAACTGTGCCTTACCACAGAAGTAAGCAGTTACAAATCATGTACTAAATCAGCTGTCTACTACATATGAAAACATGTCAAGGAGGGAACCATAACATGTAAATACAAATATAAAATCTTGATTCACTCAGATTAATTACCGCTTACTTTGTACAAAGACTTGTTTTATTATGTGAGAACATGAGGTAAATACACTCTACTCATTGAGTGCAATGGACTGTACATAACCCACACAGGTGTGACCTTGTTCTGCAAATTTGTGCTCATTGATTTGAGAAAGGAAACTTAATGAGTCAAACACATTTTCCCCACAGTCACATGCATACTTATGCATGCATGTGCACATTCAACATGATCAGATCAGTCTGGCACATTCAGAAAAACAAGTTTAACCGTATGATCTTGGTTCACTAAGGAATAAATCTGAACATAAGCATTATCTTTTTTCAATGTGGTTATAACAAAGAGCAACTGTGTTACCAACAAAGAGACTGTGGTCACACAGAAGCAGAGAGTAGAAAAGGAGAGAGAAAGAAGGCCTGACAATAAGTCTGAAATGTCAGTTTTCAGTTTCTTAACATAATCTTTTTCCAAATTATATGGTCATGGAGAGCATTTCTGAAAATCTCTGTTTTCAAATAGAGGAGAACAGAGTTCCAGTGAGAGTGAGAGGCATAAACATAGCAAAATCAATGCATTTTCAAATGAATATGGATTAGTGTGCACATGGCCTAAGATAATGGTCCAATGTGCTGTTGCCGAAACGGAAGTTGTGAGGGGTTGAACAAAGAAGATCAAATTAGTGGTGTGGCTGAAATTTGAAATAGATGGAAGATGAAAAATATAAAAACATTTAAGTAGTTTTCCACTATACACGTACTATAACTTGCACACATATGCCACTGTATGTACAGTATTCAGGCACTCTCCTAATTTCAGCTATCTTGTCAGTCTTGCAATCTTGAAACTGTGAGAGGGAATTGTGATGGGCTGCACTTCACCTCTGTTGTGTGCATGCCAGAAAACTATTTTGTGTATTGCAAATTATATTAAAGCTGGCTTACTGCACAAGAACTTACGCACCTTATACACAGGACCACAATAATAGTCAGTGCACAAAGATTTTAAAACAAAGAGTGAGAGAGAGAGAATTTTAAGATTCATGAATCTGAAGAATCTTTAATATTGAGAGAGAGACGAATTTGATCAGTATTATTAACACACTGATTAATTGAGTTTTCCTTTTGTATAGTAATCTGTTTTTCAAATGCAACTTATTAGTGTTAATGAGTGAGCATGCAATCATGCACTCATAAAGGGATAGTTCTCCCAAAAAGGAACATTCTGTCATAATTTACCCATATAATAATAATAATAATTATAATAATTTTCTTTATTTATCACACATTATACATTTGCACATATACAGTGAAATTCTTCTTTTTCACATATCCCAGCTAGGCTGGGGTCAGAGTGCAGGGTCAGCCATGATACGGCGCCCCTGGAGCAGATAGGTTCAAGGGCCTTGCTCAAGGGCCCAACAGTGGCATCTTGGCGGTGATGGGGCTTGAACCCCGACCTTCTGATCAGTAACCCAGAGCCTTAACCGCTGAGCTACCACTGCCCATATAGGCTATTGTTTAAATCCTGTATGTCTTACTTAATTCTGTGGATCACAAAATGAGATGTTAGGTAGTTCTCTTAGTCACTGTTCACTTACATTGCATCTTTTTTCCATACAATGCAAGTGAATGATGAATGAGGCTATCATTTTGGCTAACATTTCCTTTTGCTTTTCACAGAACTAAGAAAGTCACGTGGCTTTGGAATTCTGCCTTTAACATCTCTATGATTACATGCATTCCTGAAAAAGGAACTCTGTTACTATATAAAATAAAACAGATCCTATAGTTGTCTGTTCTGTCCCACTGTCTGTAGACTCTATCTTATGTGGTAAAAGGATGCTGATATTATTTGTCATGTACAGAAGCTCAAAGAAAAATAAAAGATGATTGCAATTTAGATTTTCCATTGGCCACATTCACCAGGAAAAAAAGAGCATTAAAAAAAAACCTAAGAAACCATAAGTGCAGTTTTCTCCATTTTAATTCATGCCAACAAATGACTTGAAGTATTGAAGTTTTCTTTATTTAAAATGAGCAAAGAGATGAATTCAGATTTTTAGATTTTTAAAGACAGGCCTTCCCCTCGTTCTGTCTCTCTCTGCCTTGTCTTCTTCCACATGTCTGTAACTGTGGTTGGTCCCTGAGTCATGTGATCTCCTTCTCACTCACGGTGTGTGGTCCGCTTAAATGCCAGCTCCAAACCAGTGATGTGAATAACTGGATTCTGAGAGGGACTTTACTGAGACCTGCTAGAGAAGCTGACACAGTAACACCCACATCTCACCTACAACAACAGTTTTTTTTTTTTATTAAGACTGGATTTTTTTTTTTTTTTTTTGCTATCCAATAACTCTTGACCTAAATATTGGAATTTTTGAAAACACAGTAATGACATAACTGCAGTGCTCCTTGGAAATATATTGTCCAGACCTAGAGTTATACTGAAACTTTCTCATTCTGTTTTTCTCTCTCAGAGGTCCAATAAAGTTTTGACTCTCTGATACATTCTGTCTTGAGAGGAATCTTGTGTGTTCCTCACACTAAAACAGATCTGAAATCATTCTGGCCTTGCAGTTTTGCCAAGATGCAGATGTTAGGATGCTGTGTTGGAACACCACACTGACAAACATATTTTCAGCCTGTTTAAATATAAAACAGATGTAGAATATTTAACCTGGCAAGTTTGTTGTGGATTGTGGTGCTTGACTGTAAGATGTGATCTCCATGTGCTTTAGGAACCCCTGTGAGGTTTGAGTTGCATCAGTAAGATTTTTTTTAACACGTTCAGGTCCACTTTTAAAGAGGAGTGCAATGAGGGACAATATCCCTGTATGCTTTGCTGTTTCTCTACAAATAAACTGCACTTCAGACTGAGGGGGTTTATTTTCCCTGTGGTATTAGAGGTGAGCTCCTCAATCCTGAGGTAAATTTTGCTTGGTGACCAGGAAAAATAATGTATAAATATTTTGAAGAAAGCTGGCCCAGGTTAAAAAAAAAGTGTTAGCTCTCTATACCCCCACCCCAGGGGTAGACATGGAGCACACGTCCTCCACTGCTAAACTGACTGATTGAGCTAAACTGTTGACCCATTGGGGCCTAAAAATCTCACGCTGAATTAAGTGTTTATACTCTTGGCTAAATGAGGCTGAATTCCAGCACTGGATCAGTGAGTTGCAAACCCCAGTAATTGTGTCACTATGTACTTCCACAGCACAGAGCCTTTCTTTCCAGCAGTGCCATCGGTCCTGACCTATGGTGCATTCACGTCATGTAGAAATTACCGTAATTACGGGATTCCGACTTGCAAAATGGGCTCATGTCTTCGTAGAACTCGTAATTACAAGTTATAAACTCTGAATTCTTTGAAAGCTCTGACTTTGACAGTCCTGACGTCATGTAAAAAGAACCAATATGATCTCAACAGTTAAAGGTAGTGAATAAATATTTGTGTTTGATATACCATCGTATTATGCCATTGATGCCTCATTAATTTTTTTTGTTCATAGACAATTTGCAAGAACATATAGAGGTGAATTAATGAATGAATGTAGTGATAAACATATTGCTGTTATCAACAACAAAGTTGTTTTGCCATTATACGTGTTGGCATAGAAACAAAAAACTTACGAGGTGTAAGGACGTGAATAGCTCAGAGTAGAATCTACGAGTCTCCATCTCATAATTGCAGTAATTTCGACATGATGTGAATGTACCATTAGGCCACAGGCCCAGTGCAGGTTGTTTTCAGTCCAGAAAGCCATTTGGATGGCCTCGTCTCAATAGGCAGAACTAGTATGAGATCTCTCTCATTCTGTATGCCTAGTATATACCATTTATAAATTATAAGTGTTACTCCAGGGTCAGTGGCAAGAGAATTCTGTAATTTGAGGGGAAAGCATTTCTGTCTGCAGAGGTATGACCTTTACCATTTATCAGACAACACAAATCCATCACGGCTGCCACATGGCGTGTCAAGGTTTAGATTGATTCCAGTGGACCATCACATTTTGGAGACAATCTATGATTAATTTAGGAAGTAAATAAAATGCATTTCTTGAAACACCTGCCATATGCCCCTGATCTTTGATATGTCTTTATCCCAGACAAGAGTTGAGGTAGGGTCCATTGATAAGGAGGATACTTTTAAACTGTAGGTTCCCTAGCTACAAGCTACTTATATCTTAAAGTCGTTAAACTACTGTGAAGCTACTCTTTTAAGACGTAGTTAGCTATATTATAAGCTGCTAAAAAAAAAAAAAAAAGAATTGCTAGCTATACTGAAGCTATTTAAAGAAGAAAATATTTTTAGATATATACTGCAACAATCAGATGATATTATTTAATAATATCACCTAAAAGTTATATATTTAATGGGACTATCTTTTAACCATGGTATTTGTAGTAAAACCATAGAAAAGAAAAACAGACATCAAAGTCAGCACAGTGTTGCTTCCAATCAATTTAATGAGCTCACCAAGAGATAAATGAATGTGAGGTATCAAGCTACATGCTCTTCAACAGACTTAAATTACACTTACAAAAACACAGCCATATATACCCATGAGCACCAATCAAGGTCACATGACAGCATCACACGTTAGTTCGCATGATGAGACAGATACACCACTAAGAGAAATCTTAGGGTGTGTTCACACTTGTAGTTCGGTTCTCTTGGTTCTCTTGGTCCAGACCAAAAAAGAAAATGATACATTTAGTCCTGGTTTGCTTAGCGTTCACACTGGCATTTTTAACACCGAACCTAAAGATACAACACAAAAGGCATAAGGATAAGGTCACAACCTGATTGGACAGCTTTTATGATGTATATTTTGTGATGGAACTTGCCGAACATCCAAAACAATGCTGGCTGCTGGGCTAAATGCGCTCATTGGACCCACTTTCCCTTAACCTATCACTGAGCATTTTTATGCATTTTTTCCAGTATACTGGAAATATGCTCATCGGACTAAATGTTAATAAGGAACTTTACCTCCTCATTGTTCCATGTTTGCCCTCTGCTCATTTTGTTTTGTGTACACCGCTCTTACCACTCTTTCTATGTTATCAAATCACGTGATTTTTAGGGTCGCATCTTGTGACATCACATCCTGTTATTGGTCTGTTTAGACGTCTTTGGTCCATGCCGCGTTCATACATCAGTCGAACCGCACTGAGACCCACTGTTCAGGGGGTCTTGGTCCGCTTGTTTGGTGTGCAAGTATCACGGCTTGTGCTGTTTCTAACAAGTTATTGGATAAACAAGGATGGATGTGTGTGTGTGTGTGTGTGTGTGAGAAAGAGAGAGAGAGAGAGATGGAGCGTGTGCGATCACCTGTTGCCACTCCCAAGCAGAGATGTTGTTAGCTTTCTGATGATCAGCTTTCTCAGTGGAAAAGTAGCTGTCCAAGCGGGGGTATTTCTCCCTATTTCACGGTAGCCGGTGCACAAAAGTCTTTCACTATAGAAACCGCAATCTCCTCTGCCATTTTAAACAGCACGCCCTCTCCAGTGTGGAAAGTCCGGTAAGAGGTAGGTGCCTTGCGTTGTGTAATTAATCAGTCTGTTGTGTCTCTCAGCTGTGATGAGCCTTAATGCTGAAGTTGTTCATTTAAAGCAGTTTAAAGCTATTTCCTAGCTTTAGTAGTGTAGAAGTAATACAAGCGATTACAGAGTGCTGTTGTATGTAAACACTGGCTGACGCGGATTCACTTCACGTCACCTAACTGGCTCATATCACACACAAAAATGATCTTTTGCCACCACTTGCTGGCTAACATATAAAAAAGGGACATATATCAAAGGACACATTGAGGCCTTTTGTTGATAAATTATCATGAGTATGTATCCAAAATTTCCCTCTTTTGAGTAACTGGACATTCAAATCACCTTCTCTCCGATGATGTTTAATCACTTCAATGCCAATATATTTCAGAGGAGACTGGATGATGTGCTAGGTATAATGTACTGCCACAGAACTCTTTGGATCATGATTTTTAATAGAACTTCTATGTTCTGATATTCTAGTTTTGAGAGACCCACTTGTCTTGCCAATATATGATGAGCCACAGGGGCAATGAAGCATATAATTACATGAGATAACACTCTTAATAGTAAAGGACTTCCCTGTTTGTGGATGGTTAAAAGTTCTGGTGTTGTACATGAAGTTGCAATGTTGGCATCTACCGCAAGGATAGTTGCCAGGAGGCACATCACTGAAAAAATGAGAGGTGGATGGAGGTGGTGGCAGATCAGCCCTAACTAACATATCACTCAAGTTAGGAGGTAAAACCATAATAAGCACAAAATTAACCATGACTACTCCAGTGCTACTAGAATATTACTATAGTAAAACCATGGTAACTGTATGGATACTACAGTTTTACTGTAGTAAAACTATGGTTAATTGTTCCAAAATCATGGTTTCCACCAAAAATACATGGTTGCTAAAGTCATGGTTAATACAATATTAATGACCAAAGTTCAGCCATCCAACTCTGTGTGGCACAAGCTGATCGGTTCTTTGATTTGTTATTCTATTAGCCAATCGCTCGCTCACATGTGACATGTTAAGCCAACTGGCTTGCATGGTGTAAGCTGATTGATCCTTTGACTTGTTATCGGGTAACCAATCAGCTTGAGTCTCTGTCTTTGTCTAACATTTAAATGGCTCAGTTTTGCTGATAAGCTGGTTTTTCTCTGAAACCCACCTCCAACCCAGTTTCCACCTGCCTAGATCTACCACATGGAGGATTGTTTGTAATGTCTATTTGTGCAGCAGCATGTAATACATGCTCGATGCTGCATGTCTTGGGTTTTGTCTATATGTGCAGCAGCAGCATGTCAACATGCTTAACTCAGTATGTATGTGTATTTTCAATTTTTGTGATGTACTGTACATAGACCCTCCATTCATCAGTCAGCAGCTCTGAATGAGCTCTCTTGTGTTCTGCTACTCTGCACACTCATATGTGTTTCTGTAATAACTGTACTGCGCAAGTGCATGTTAGTTGAGAAAGTTTGAGATTTTAAATGAAAGAAATGAATAGAAAGGTTCACTTTCACATGTCACTTGTTTACAATTTATTGCTCCTTAAAAATGACTTGTTTGTGTTCTTAATGATATTGTGCTTATGTATTATAGGGTATAGGGTGTATCCCAAAAGCTGGATCACTGTTTGCATTCTTCTGCATTATTCTACCCCATTTTGTAGTGCAAGAAGTGTGTTCACAATGAAAAAAGCATATAATACACAGAGTACTACAAGTACCTTGATGATGCTCTCCTTCAGCTGAAAAAAACTGAGCATGGAATATTGGACATTTCATGTACTCACTTGTAATTAATGGTGAATGTGGCAACCTCCGAAACTTCTGTTAAGGCAACACCTACAAATGTGAGCTGAATGCGTTTCCATCACCCAACTTGTGTGAATATTTATGTTATTTGAGATATAAGTGTTAAGAGATATAATTGGACTGAGGTTGGCTAATACAATAAAGCTAGTGGCAACAGATTGGGAGCGTTTAACACATAACTACTTAAATAAGTGTTCCATTTGAGACAATAATACCATTTGAAAATTCATACACTAGATGGCCAAAAGCAAAGTGTAAGTGTGCAGTGTACAGTGTACAGTGTGCCATCTGAGACCCATTTAGACCTGGCACAAAAGTACCCTCTTTCCCTTTCAAGTTCATTAAAAAAATGAATCACATATAAGCAGGTTTAATTTTATTGGAACGTAAATGTTCACTTTAATTACAGAAAAATAAAACCAGTTTATTTTTAGATTCTAGGTGACCTTAATAAATCAGCTTAGTGACAGCCTAACAGCTTCATTCACCACAAATCTGACCTCCACAATAACATGCACCACTAAGCACAGATTAATTTAATAACACTTTAATACTCTCCACAAAGAAGAGAACCTCAGAGTCCATTGCATATGCATCCTTTCGATTAATAGAATACTACAGTGACCACGGTTTAAAAATTACATAATGCCATTTGTGTTCTGTTTGGTGGTTCCAGAGCTTAGTTTTATGGACAAAATCATTCCTCTGCCACTGAGATGACTGTTAAAACTTTCTTAGTTTTCAACACTGTCTATGAGCAGTCTCACAGTAACCTCTCAAGAGACATAACTCGCATTAATTTGTCTTCTGACTGTTATATTAGATATCACTGATATGTGTTTTATATTTCAAACATATTTCAGATTAATGTTTGTTTGTTTTTTTAATCTCATTTTGGGTTTCCACTTGAACATCCTGTAATGTTTTGCTTCTCTGTGTGGTCTGTGTCTAGTTTATGTGTCTTTTCTCTCACACCACCCTGTCCCCATGTCAGTCTAACAGTAGCATTGCTGGCTAATTGGTATACTTGGTGGTTTGTCCTACTTAGGTTAGCCTCGAAAACCCTAAAGTTTCCAAGCTTTTCCTTCTTTTTTATGAGCCACTCAAACCAAACCCTTTCAGAGGCAGTTAAAATAAGATTTGTGGTTTGCCTCAAATACAGGATAAATGACTATGGAAAGAAAGAGAGGCCTGTATGATATTACCTCAAGGATATTCAATATCCAGCAATCAGCACAGAGGACAGCACACAACGGGCCTTGGTCAACACATGCCAGCTAATGGGAGAGCCAGCATTGACTCACTCAACAAGAAAATAAAATGAGAACCAGAAGGTATAAATGGAGAATTATCTGCTTTTGGTGGTTTCCTGCCCACTAAATAGTCACAGCTGCCTGTGTTTGGGGTTAGGATACACAGTGGAGTTTAGAACAGGCGGTCAATGCTGCCATCTGTAGCACAGAGATTAACAAGAGTGATGGGGTTTGCTCATGGAGCAGAATTCATTATTAAAAATACTGCAAAAATAAAATCCTCTAAAACATATTCACACTTATTGACACACATACACAGCCTCTGGCATTAAAGGAATGTTCCATGTTCAACACGTTCAAAGTCAAGCTCCAGTGACAGCATTTTTGTGGCATATTGTGAATTACCACAGAAAATAAATTTGACATCCTTTTTTTTTTTTTTTTTTTTTGAAGGGGTAACACTTTAAAATAAGGTTCCATTTGTTAGCATTAGTAAATGCATTAGGTGTAATGAACAAACAATGAACAATATGTCTCTGTGGTAACGTGCTCAACAAGCCATGTGAAAAGATGCGCGGATTGACAGTCTCAGATGCGGAGGCAACTGAGATTCTTCCTCCGCCATCCGGATTTAGGCGAGTCACTACGCCACCACGAAGACTTAAAGCACATTGGGAATTGGGCATTCCAAATTGGGGGAAGAAAAAGGAGAGAAAAAAAAAACTGCTAATGTTGTTAATAAAAATTACATTGTTCATGATTAGTTCATTTTAGTGCACAGTGCATTAATAATAACATATACAACAGTTTAATTAAAACAGTTTATTTGTATATGGTGAAATTAACGTGAACCAAGTTAATAAATGCTGTAAAAGCATTGATCATCGTTTGTTCATGTTAACTAAAGTTGCAATAATAACAAATGGAATCTTATTGTAAAGTGTTACCAAAAAAGGAAAAATTGTGGTTACAGAAACGCACTTACAATTAAAGAAAATGAGTCCAGTCCATGAACATTAAAATACACACAGTTTCTAAAGTATAGCCAATATGCATGTTAACATGATAGTGTGATAAAATCAGCAATTTACTTGCGTTGCTGCATTTACCAGATTACAGGACTTACTAGCGTTATGTCGACATGACAACAAAGTGGTAATATAGGATTTAACAATATATTTATATTACACATAAGGTTAGTAAGCAATTTTATCACACTAAAATGTTAACACATTTAATGTTTACGTTTTGTGGCTATACTTTTAAAAACTGTGCATTTTAATGTTTATGGACTGGCCCTAATTACTTCCATTGCAAGTGCCTCACTGTAAACCTGATTTTTACTTTATTTTAAATCAATTAGGGATTAAGTCAAAATTATTATGATCCTAGAATCTGGAACATTACTTTAACAACCCAACTCTTGGCTGAAATGCCTCACATAACAATTCATGCACAACGTTTCTCTCTATACCTCAAGCATCTCCTTTGTTCTACATATTTATCGATTTACATATAGGCATTTCCTAAATTAATCTTTGCATTTAGAGTTAATTCTCCTTAAAAAACTGGTTCCCCTTCTGTCACTCACTCGACATTGTGTCAATGTAGTGACACTAGGGGTCGCCCTTGGGAGCCCCAGACACCTCAGATCTTTGAGAAAAGGCCAATGAGAATTGGCGAGTGGAATTTGTATGCCACTCCCCCAGACATATGGGTATAAAAGGAGCTGGCTCGCAACCACTCATTCAGATTTTTTCTTCAGAGCCGAGCGGTTGTACTATCAGCGAGCTGAATACTACTGCTGTTCCATTCACCTCTTAAGAAGTGTATGCTGTTGGATATACGGCGCATTTCCAGCGGCTTTCTCTCCTTCTGAACGACGAGTGCAGATTTCACCCCTGGGCGTTTCGACAGCGCTAAAAGTGTGTATATTCCTGCTAAAGAGTATATTTTCTCTATTAGATCACACACATTGACGTTGAACATCTTTTTAAAGACGCGTCTTTATAAAGATGCCTTTCCGTCTTTGTGTGATTCCTGGATGCAGTCGCTATCTCTCCTCTTCCGATGGCCACGGGTGCTGCCTCACATGTCTGGGCAGCGATCACACTGAGGCAGCATTCGCGGAGGGTTCATGTTCTTATTGCAAGAATATGACCATGGCAACGTTGCGGTCGCGGCTATCCTTCTTCCGGGCGAAAGCCACTCTAGTAGCCCCCCGCGCCTCACCTTTTACCTCCGGGTACGGGGCCGGCCCGGCTGGCGCTGGAGGTGATTTGAGGGCTTCAATGGGCGCGGCTCCGCCAGGTAAATCCCCGCAGACCTCTTATTCCCCAGCACGCTCGTTTGCCCCCAGCGAGTTCCGAGAGGAGACCAGCTCGCCCCAGGGCCAGCTTAGTGTCCCTTTCGGAGCTCCGGAGCAGGATGAGTGCTCGATCGCTGCATTGGAGAGCGTACTGGCGATGTCAGACGCCGAGGACTCGACTGGGCTGCCACCTGGCGGGATCGCCCGGCACTCCCTTCCAAGGCCTGTAGGACGACGTCGTCACTGACAGCCAAAGCCTACAGCGTCGCTGGTCAGGCCGCCTCTGCCCTGCATGACATGGCCCTCCTGCAAGTACATCAGGCCAAGGCACTAAAGGAACTGCATGTGGGTAGTCCTGATCCCGATGTGATGAAGGAGCTGCGCTCGGTGACTGACCTCGCCCTCCGGGTGATGAAGGTCACGGCATGAGCACTCGGGCAGACAATGTCCACCCTCGTGGTCCAGGAACGCCACCTGTGGCTGAATCTGGTCAAGATGAGGGACGCGGACAAGGTTCGTTTTCTCAAGCCCCCATCTCCCAGATTGGCCTATTCGGCGACACCGTCAAGGACTTTGCCCAGCAGTTCTCATCGGTGAGGAAGCAGATGAAGGCCCGTATCCCATATCCCGTCTGCTCGCCAAGGGCTTCCCCCTGCAACGGCGAAAGCCCAGGTGGCTCCACCTCAGCCCGAGCACAGTTCTCGGCCCCAGCGTAGAGCCCCCCGCAGGAAGCTGATGCCCCCCACCTCATGGCCCGGCACGAGGACCCGGAAGGCTCCTAAGTGCTCCTGAGATGGATGACCCAGGGAGCGAAATGTCTGCTGAAAACCCAGAGCTGGTATCCAGACCACTCCATCCCTCGGTGAGGGCCGGGAGGTAAATCCTTGGTTTCCTTTTCTTTTATGTTCGCCGCACATCAAACAGGCTGTGGTACCCACATTCTCAAAAGAGCAGTTTCCTCACTCCCTGGGTCACATAGCCAGTGTTTACGACTGCCGTTATCACGGCAACCGGGCACTGAGCACCTACGACTTGGACGCCGTGAACGCGGGCCCCCTGCCTTCGTGCGTCCGGTCGCACCACACTCACACCCATGGCCAGGTGGTTGTGACGGACTACGAGGACAGACAAAAAGTCCCTCCTCCCCCATCACCGACCCCCCCGATGCTGGGAACATGGAGCAAGGTAAGTGCTTCGAGGGTCCCCTCAGCGCAGCCACGAGTTCGAGATGAAGCGAGGCTCCTAGACGTGGCATCCCCTGCTCCCTCCCACCGCGAGGCCCCACCCAAAGGTATGTTAAATGCGATCGTCCCCTTAGTGCCCCTCGCCCGGAGCTTGGATGCGTGGCTATTGCTTTCCAACCCATCACGGTGGTTGGCCAGGACCTCCAACTCGGCTACGTGATTCAGTTTGCCAGGCGTCCGCTTCACTTTGGTGAGGGGCGAGAATGCCACCACCTTGCATGCGGAGATTGCGACCCTTCTGCGCAAGGGCGCGATAGAGCCTGTCCCTCCAGCCGAGATGAAGAAAGGGTTTTACAGCCCTTACTTCATCGTACTGAAGAAAGGTGGTGAGTTGCGGCCAATCTTGAACCTGCGAGTTCTGAACCGGGCCTTGCACAGACTCCCGTTCAAGATGCTGATGCCAAAGCACATTTTGCCATGTGTCCGGCATCAAGATTGGTTCGCAGTGGTAGACCTGAAGGACATGTACTTTCACATCTCGGTTTTCCTCGATACAGACCCTTCCTACAGTTTGCTTTCGACGGCCGGTCGTATCAGTGCAAGGTCCTCCCCTTCGGCCTGTCCTTGTCCCCTCGCATCTTCACAAAAGTTGCAGAGGTAGCTCTTGCCCCGTTAAGAGAAGTGGGTGTCCTCATACTCAACTACCTCGATGACTGACTGATTCTAGCTCACTCTCGAGAGTTACTATGCGCACACAGGGACCTCGTGCTCATGCACCTCAGCCGGCTAGGGCTTCGGGTCAACTGGGAAAAGAGCAAGCTCACCCTGGTTCAAAGCATCTCTTTTCTTGGCATGGAGTTATACTCAGTCTCGATGATAGTGCACCTCACGAGCGAGCGTGCGCGGTCGGTGCTGAACTGCCTAAATTCATTCAAGCAGAGAACAGCGGTTCCACTGAAACACTTTCAGAGGCTCCTGGGGCATATGGCATCCTCGGTGCTGGTCACTCCACTAGGGTTGATGCATATGAGACCGCTTCAGCACTGGCTTCAGACTCGAGTCCCTAGATGGGCATGGTGCCACGGCACACATCACATGGCCATCATGCTGATCTTCCACCACTTGTTCAGCCCTTGGACAGACATTGCATTTCTACGGGCAGGAGTTCCCCGATAGCAAGTGTCCAGGAGCATCGTCATTACAACAGATGCCTCCAAGCGAGGCTGGGGCACTGTGTGCAATGGGCACACAGCCGCTGGCTCCTGGACAGGACCACGACTGTGTTGGCACATCAACTGCCTCGAGTTGCTGGCAGTATTGCTCGCCCTGCGGAGGCTTTTGCCATTGATCCAGGGCAAGCATGTGTTTGTCCAGACGGACAACACAGCAACAGTAGCATATATAAATTGCCAAGGCGGCTTACGCTTACGTCGCATGTCACAACTGGCCCGCCGTCTCCTCCTATGGAGTCAGCAGCAACTGAGGACTCTGTGGGCCACTCACATCCCAGGCAACCTCAATGCCACAGCAGATGCACTGTCATGGCAGGTGATGCTCAGGGGAGAGTGGAGACTCCACCCCCAGGTGGTCCAGCTGATTTGGAGTCGGTTCGGCAAAGCACAAGTAGACCTATTTGCCTCCTGAGAAACCTCCCACTGCCCGCTCTGGTATTCTCCGTTGGGGGCCCCCTTCGGCCCAGATGCACTGGCACACAGCTGGCCCCGGGGGCTGCGCAAGTATGCGTTCCCCCCAGTGAGCCTACTTGCACAGACCCTGTGCAAGGTCAGGGAGGATGAGGAGCAGGTCACCCTTGTGGCCCTGTATTGGCCCACCCAGACTTGGTTCTCAGACCTCACGCTCCTCGTGACTCACCTGAGGAAGGACCTTCTTTCTCAGGGACGGGGTACCATCTGGCACCCACGCCCAGACCTCTGGAACCTCCACGCCTGGCCTTTGGATAGGACATGGAAGACCTAAGTGGCCTACCACCAGCAGAGGTAGACACGATCACTCAGGCCAGAGCTCCCTCCACGAGGCAGCTTTATACCCTGAAGTGGCGTCGGTTCATGAAATGGTGTTCTTCCCGAGCTAAAGACCTTCAGAGATGCGCAGTCGGGGCAGTGCTTTCCTTCCTGCTGGAGAGGCTGGAGGAACGGCTGTCCCCCTCCACCTTGAAGGTGTATGTGGCCTCCACAGTGGCACACCACGTTACAGTGGATGGTAAGTCCTTAGGGAAGCACAACCTGATCATCAGGTTCCTGAGAGGCGCCCGGAGGCTGAATCCTCCTAGGCCACACCTGTTCTCTCCGTGGTCCTCCTGGGCCTTCGTGGAACCCCCTTTGAGCCGCTAGAGTCAGTCGAGTTGAATGCCCTCTCCTTGAAGACAGCCCTCCTGATTGCGCTCACCTCAATCAAGAGGGTTGGGGACCTGCAAGCATTCTATGTCAGCAATACCTGCCTGCAGTTTGGTCCCGGTGGCTCTCACGTAATCCTGAGACCCCGGCCGGGCTATGTGCCCAAGGTTCCCACAACCCCCTTCAGGGATCAGGTGGTGAAACTTCAAGTGCTGCCTCAGGAGGAGGCAGACCCAGCCCTGTCGTTGCTGTGTCCAGTGCGTACTTTGCGCATCTACTTGGATCGCACACAGAGCTTTAGACGCTCTGAGCAGCTCTTTGCCTGCTTTGGCAGACAGTGGAAAGGGAGCACAAACAGAGGCTTGCCCACTGGATCGTGGATGCCATCGCTATCGCATACCAGCCCGCCCCTTCGGGAATACGAACACACTCCACAAGGAGCCTGGCATCCTCGTGGGCACTGGCCCATGGCACCTCTCTAGCAGACATCTGCAGGGCAGCGGGCTGGGCGACACCCAATACCTTCACGAGATTTTACAATCTCTGGGTTGAGCCGGTTTCGTCCCATGTTCTGTCAGGTATGAACAGGTAAGTTCGGGAATACGGACAGCTGGCCAGGTGTATCGCTTGCGTATAGTGCCTTTCCCCTCCAAGAGGCGAAGATGTGCGCTTCTTTTCCCATGCGAGTTCGCGAACCCATGAACCCTGGATGTCCTTCCTCCCTAGTCCTGTGGCTCGCAAATTCAGTGAAGAAATTCACAGCCGGGACCAGTACATGTGCTAAAATGCCCTTACTGAGGTAGGTGCTCCACAGGTGCCAGTTACTCCGGTAACCCCCTGTGATGTATTTTCCGCAGTATGGTCTCCCTGTTGGCAGACTTGTGTCTCCCTTCGACAGAGCCCTTTCTGTCCCGGTCACCATGTTTGTAGAGCTCCTCCATTTTCAGACAGGACCTACCACCGCGCCTCTTCCATGTACGGCTCTGAGCCCACATGACGTGTTTGCCACATGTTACCTCCCCTCAGGGCAGGATGTGGTCTCTGCAGGGTCTTTTCCCCCTGAAAGAATAGGATAGGAAAAGAACACCTTCCCCGGCGCATATATTGAGCGATAAAATGGCCCCAGCTGAATAACTGAATACTCTGTGGAGAGAAAACATTGAGAGAAAAGGCCAGCTGGCACAGCCTGCTTCCATACTAGATACGTCTCCACCAACACGCGGGATGTGGGGAACTATATGACGTTTTTTGGGGCGTTGGGGGAGGCTACGTGCAGACCGGTGCACCTGCTACTACGCACGCAGCAGCTTGCTTGCACCTGCACCGGCAGTCCACGTAACACAGTTCAGCTAGTTGTGGTGTTTCGTATAGGGACCCCTAGTGTCACTACATCGACACAACGTCGAGTGTGTGACAGAAGGGGAACGTCGTGACCTCTGTTCCCTGATGGAGAGAACGAGACATTGTGTCCCCCCTGCCACAATGCTGTACTACCTGCTGAAATGGCCGGGACCCTGTCTCGGCTCCTCAGAACAAAACCTGAATGAGTGGTTGCGACCCAGCTCCTTTTATACCCGTATGTCCGGGGGAGTGGCATGCAAATTCCACTCGCCAATTCTCATTGGCCTTTTCTCATAGATCTGAGGTGTTTGGGGCTCCCAAGTGTGACCCCTAGTGTCGCTACATCGACACAACGTCTCGTTCCCTCCATCAGGGAATGGAGGTTACGACAGTAACCAATACGTTTATTATGCTGAACAAGCTACATTATGGCAACACTGTCATAACTGTGGTTTACTCACACACATACACACACCTGTTCTCTTTCTTGTGCTGGCCCACAGCTGTGACAGTTTTTGTGATGCAGTCTGAGATTGAATCATTGTACTAATTACTCATGGGATGTGTTCCATTTAACAGGTGAATGCAGTCTGTGAGTGGGGAGACAGGAAACAAAGCAGGCCTACAAAAGCTTCAGAACCTGCTTGTGTACTTTGAAAACATCATGCCGGCTGTACAAACACACAGTGTTTAATTAGGAGAAACAGAAAGAGGGAAGTGATGGGGGTCCAGATAGGGCTCATGTATTTTCTATCATCGCTGAGTTGTAGGCTTTCATATGAGTAGTGAGCTAAGGGCTGAGCAAACATTTCCAAACTGAATCTATCAACGCTCACAAACACAGAGTGTCAGGACTAACAGCACAGTTCTGGAGAGCTTCCAGCATATAGTCTACTGGAATGCAAATGGGCCAAGGAACTCAGATTGCTACTGATCAGATAAAAGGAAATGGGTTACTTGTAGGCCAAAGAATTAAATAATTAGTCTCTAAATATTCCATAGAATTAAGCAATAAAAATGTATTGTTGGTGTATTGTTAGTAGTTTAACTACTACTGCTGTTTTGAAATCTCTTCCACCACATTATTAAGCATTTATGTGTTGTCTCAGAATTCAGTTCCTAAAACCTTAAAAACATGAGAAATGAAACACCCAGCTGGCAGAAACAGAAACACCAATCAGTCATATTTATCGCAATGCTTCGGTGGATGTGTAAGTGCCTAAATGTGTGTGCCATGCTCCAACACAAACAGGCAGCACAGGGAGATAAGAGGGTATTTAGGCAGCAATTAGCGAGTGTGAGAGTGAAATGGCGTTGCAGACAGCGGCAGGCCTGTGTGATATTTGCTGGTGCTGCGTTTAAAGGCAGGCTGAGTAAACAGTACAGGGAAGGTCAATATTATTACAAGGAGGTCTTGGAACAGTGGGACTTTGGAGCAGAGGAAGAACTGACAGCTGTTTCTCTGTTCACATTCGCCACAAACTGATGAAATGTGACAGGATGTCAGTTTATACATGTAATGAATAAGGTCTTTAAAGAAGAATAATAATGTATAATACCTTTTAAAAATATGAGAAAAGGAAATATATATGATCTAAAGAATCTTAAATCTTAAAGTAAAAGGGAAATATTTATCCGGCATTTTTTTATTAAAACACATTGTATACATGTCATTTAATTTTCACTTTTAATGTGAGAGAGTTTGTACAGTGCTTACATGTTGTAAAATATTGCCAAATTGTTCGAAATGATGGGGTTGTTCTTGGTAGGCTACATATAACAATAACAAATATAGTCCAATGCTGCTCCCTGCTGATGTGATTCCTAATTACAAAGCCCCTGATGTCCTTCAACTAGGAACTAGTTGTGCTGGTAAACAGCAATCCTGAAGTAAATTGCCTTTATTCAGTTATAAACTATCTATATTCCATTTTAGATCAAACTGGAATCATTTACAGTTTGTTGCCACTCAATGGATGTCTATGGAATCTCTGAACCGCAAGGTAAATTTTTTTTTTTTTAAATTGTGGTGTCACAACTGTCAAAGACGTCCATCTAGCGCATGTTTATATAGACCACCAATTTAAAAAAGTGCAATATCATCCCAGTGGTGAAGGTTATCAAACAGTCAGAAATAACTCATTTTGTTGCACTTGACAACAAATGTCATATGAAACACATGTAACCCAGACATTCTGTCACCTTGATAGCATAAGATTTCATGCTGATAGTGGCACCTGGTGGTCAAGGTTGGTACCACATGCTAAATGTTAGCTAGCAAGAAAATGTTTTCTTGTGTTGCCACTTCAGAAAAGAAAAAAAACATTTTTGTGGGGGGGAAAAAAGTGAGATTTTTATTTTTATTTTTATTTTTTGAAAGAGAGAGAGAGAGGCCAAAACAAATGCAGAGAGAAATGTAGTTTTCAGTGAATCAGTGAAAAAAAACTTTCCACCTTGCGGTTCAGGGCTTCGGAAGAGTTCCTATCACTATACACGCAAAACATCTCTTCATACCATTTTGTGTTTAAATGAAACAGTTACAAATACTGCTGTGAAATAATCTCAAGCTCTTATTTCTTTGTTTCTCTTTAGAGGAAAAGTGCAGTTAAATTGTCTCCACCAATGAGACTTCTCAGCAGAACACTAAAGTTTCCTGTCAAATGTGTGTGTGTGTGTGTGTGTGTGTGTGCGCGCGCGCTTTTGTCAGCTTTTGTTGCGTGTTTGAGATTTAAAATTTGCTTTGACATTTTTCATCTTCTGCCAACAAAACAGAGAATGCTGAGCAAACAGACACACAAGTACAGAGAGAGAGAGAGAGAGAGAGAGAGAGAGAGAGAGAGAGAGAGAGAGAGAGAGAGAGAGGAAGAACTGGAAGCTCCAGTTCACAGTTCATGAGGCTCTGGGTCAGTAGGTCAACGCAGCTGAAAATGCTTGAATCACACACTTGAATGCTAATTATTGATGCGTGTATTCAAGATGGGCACTGCTAATTATGACAGAGCTGCAGTGTAAGACCCTGCTGGAGCATCATGGATATATATTGACATATAGGGGTATAGATGCATCATGCAGCGTTATTCAAACAGTAGTTTTCAGTTAAATATGCCATTGTAGAAATTCACTATTCACAATCAGCCATGATTAATTTAATCAATGAGTGAAAGTGTCTGTTATCATGATGGTTACTGAGATTAAGCAAGTAGTATTGGGGTGGTCATGCAATCATAACATGAGGAGACCCTCTTTATCAAGTATTAAAAAAAAGCTTTTATAAGGTTTCTGATAACAGGAATCTTCATTTCATGTGTGTACATGATTTTATACATACTGTATGTTTGAAAATTAATATTAATTTCTTAAGGAGCAAAACATTTTTAGGAAGAAAAAATTACTGACTGCATCTTTAAAGGGTTAGTTCACCCAAAAAATGATCATTTACTCATTTACTCACCTTCATGCCATCCCAGATGTGTATGACTTTCTTTCTTCAGCAGAACACAAAGATGTTTAGAAGAATATCTCAGCTAATATCTCAACCAGAAAGGTTGCTTCTGTTAATGTTGGTTTATTATTCATGTTTATTGATAAAAAAAAAAATAAAATTAAATGAGAATATTAAATTACACAAATGAGGGCTTTAAACTATATTCAGGAAAAATTTTGGTAGCTGGTTTGCAAAGTTTGTTGACCTCATTAATAAAAAATCAACGAGCTTGTATTATTAGTGGCACTTGCATTAGCATGATGGCCAACATAACATTCAGTGACTTAACATTCTAGCAAGCAGTCATTCAGTAACATCCTGGCAACTACCTAGCCATTCCCTAGCAGCCATCCAGAGCACCCTAGCAACCGTATAACAACATGACCCAGCCATATCTTGTCACCAGGACATCGTAGAGAAATGGGGTGGACTCATTTGATCTGGGGCAGTGTACCGAGGCCCTTGGCGGGACATTGTGGCTGCGAGTTTTGCCTATCTAGTCTTTTCTTTTCTGTCCTGAGCAGAAATTATGACTTCTTTGGTGAAGTTGTGCCTCATTTCACTGACCTTTGAATGAGCAAAAATATTACTTCATTTTTATACAAGTTTTAAGCTCTATTTTGTAATCTATTCATGGAAAGAGCTATCTGTTAGAACCCAGTCGCTCTTGCTCTTCTTCTTTTATTCTTCTTTGTGGCTTTAGTACACTTCTTAATCAGTTGAACCTACTAGAATGATGCATGCCCTATTGACATACAGTATATAAGATTTAAATAATAACTACATGTATAGATTTTTCTGAAAGCTACCACCACAGTGACACACCTTAACTGCAGCAAAATGTTCTTTTCAGTCATTTACTATAATTTTTCATTTTAAAAATTAGGAACATTGTGCTGCATTAGGAACAATGCAGCACATATTTTGTTATCCAGTTCAAATATTAAATCACAATAACTGCATGGATTTTGTAACTTTTCTCAAATGTTTTGCTGCCACCAGGCTGTAAACGGCAGTATAACACACACTGACAACCTTCAATCAGGACCTCTCTTTTTATTACACGAAAATATTTAGGTCTTCATTAGAAATAAAAAAATAAAAAAAAAAATTTTTTTTAAAAAAAGATAATTTTTTAAAAATATATATATTTTTAATTATTATTATTACAGAAAGATAATAAAAAAAAATTGGTTGCTTGACCAATAGCTGTCAACGGATGTGTTGAAATTATAATACCTCCACATTAATTCTTGTGCTGTTTTACAGTCTTACAGAGGAAATGTGTAGTAGTATAAATCACGATTTTCACTGTGGATTTTGTCATCTGTGCACACAACAAATACTGTACAGATATTTACACAATGGTTTAATGTTGTTAGTGATTTGCTGAGGTCAGTGCTGTGAGCTTGTGTAGTGTTTGTCTAGACATCTAAACAGAAATGGAGCCGTATTTAACACCCACCCAATGACTTATAATGTCCAGAAATGAACAGTGCCTTTCCGTGCACTCCCCTGAGAAGTTGTAACGCATTTACTCACTCATTCCTCTTAGCAATCTCAGCATGCATAGCTTCAGTAAACTTACAACCCCCTCTTGGGGATTTGTATAACGTAATATCTAGTAAAAAAGAATGTCCTAGATACGGTGGGGGGGGGTTGTACTTGCTTGTTTTGATTATTGGGGACGGGGTTACCTCCCCCAAATCCCCCCTGGAAACAACGCCCCTGCCTAGATATATTTCCATAATAACTTTGGTAATTATAATAGTTGTGCAAGACTGCGATCTGTCTTTCTCAGACCCCCATGTCTCTGGGAGCTCTTAGTCCTTGCATTTCTTTCCATCAGTACAAGCATCTTTGTTAGCTGTGTTTCTGGGTGGGGTGCCGTAGAGCAGAGGTAGACTATAAATGCATATGATTCCTAGACTGATGCAGACACAGACCAGGGCAGCCCCCAGTGTGTTGTTAAAGGTGATAGCTGGAGCACTGACAAGCAGCTGTGATCTTCTCAGCACCATGTCAGTTTCTATGGCCTTCATCTGGAAGTGTGTCCCAATGATCCCACATACATGGAACAGCTGATGGCTGTGACCTGTAGGGGTCAGAACAGAGTCACTGACTTGAAGCAATGCAGAGGGATTGGCAATGGTGTGTCAAAACAGAGACAGTGGCCAGAGAGTTCGGAATGGCATACTACCCATGTTTTTCTCACTACTTCTGCCATATTTTGTAACACCCTGCTAATGAATAGTTCATACCAATAGGGTCAGGGCCATACTTGAACTGACTTCACCTATTCACTATAAAAAGTGTTAACCTGCTGCAATTGTTACCTTCTACCTTCTGTAATTGTTGCTCTGCCTGATCTAACCCTTAAAATTACTTTTGTTGGTACAACCTAATGTAGTCAGGTTAATTCAGTGATGTTAAATCATATTTATATATATTTACATATACTTGAATACAACCAGTTAATTTAGATGTTCCCACATGAAGCAAATTTTTAGGTTAGAAGACTCAATTATTTTATCAAATATCTCATATTATCTCATGTAATTCTGACTCTTTTAATGGAACAGCTGTTGGCTGCGTGAGTCATCACTTACCTATATAGTCGAATCGTCCAGGTGCCAGTCTCTCAGGTAGGTGTGCTGCAAACAAGAATCCGGTAAGAAATGCAAGCAGTGTGTGTTGAATATGAATGGAGTTTGCCTCATTAACAGTGCAACCCTCACCTACACACAGAAATAACTAGAGAGAGATGACAGAGCAATAATTAGGCTACAAGTCACATGAGAAAGTGTTACATTATTCATACACTCCATTAGTAATCTTTACTAAAATGCATAAACATTCTAGAACTCAGATTTTTGTGATTTGCAGGCTTATGGTTAATGCATCAGTTTATTACCATTTTTAATGTATTAAAAAAAATCACTGACAATAGAAGAGCTCTTTGTTGTCTGATGTGTCCGCGTGATAAACAAGTATATGATATGATAAACAAATAAAGATTAATTTAACCTCTTGGCTGTGCAACAACCTGGGTGTTTGGGTGGATGCACACAGAAACTTACCCTGTAGAAAAGAGGAATGTTATCAAACAAGTACGGGTAGACAAAGGCAAGAATTCGTAAAACCTTACTCAGCCTTGGGCTCTGTCTCTCAGAAAATCTGAAAAAGATAAAGACACACATTTTTATGTTCACTAGTGATAACATTGGTAAGACATTTCAGTGCAGGCCCACTGAGATGTGAAATGTTATGTCATTTTAAGTACTGGTATACAGAATGTTGTTTGTTCATAATCACAATAATGGATAATTGCCTGGGGCCAGTTGCACCAGTTATACGCACATTACAACTTAGCCTTGTTGTTGCGTAAATGGGCACTAAGTCACAATTTACGCACTACTAAATATTTGAGCGTTGCACCATTAAATTTAGGTAGGACGTAAACCTACGTATAAACTAAATATTTACGGAAGCCTCTGACCAGGAGTAATGGATGGAATAAAAAAGCAGACTGATATTTTACGACATCAATGAGCTCATGTTTTGCGTGACAGGCTTAAATCCTTTCGACATATATGATGATGTTGGCATTTACGAGAAAGAAAAATAAAACTTACTTTTAAGGGGCTCTTCAGCATGAAACTGATCTAATGGTGCAGTATTCAGGGTGCGTCGCCCAGTGTCACGTGTCAACATATACAAAATATATAAGATATTAAAATGAATGGCCACCCGAGCCATGGGCTGTTCTCACTGCTACCATCAGGTAGGCGGTATCGCAGCATCAGGACACGCACCAGCCGACTCCATGATAGCTTCTTCCCCCAAGCAATCAGACTTCTGAACTCTTGATCTCCCACGATCAAAATACATCATCCCTGCACTTTATTACTCTTTTATCTCACACCGGACTGTCATAAATTATATTACTGTCATTATATTATGTCTCTCTTAACAACTGACTATCAACCGACAGCCTGAATGTCAATACAGTACAATACTGTACATTCTATATATATACTTTTTTCATATATATTTTAATTTTTATTGAATAATGTGTATCTATATAGTATCTATATAGTAAAAAACAAAAAAAAAAAAACAAAAAACAAAAACAGCATATTGTATACTGTGCAATGTATGTTATTATTGTATATTGTTGAGTGTAATTGTGTATAACAGATGTTTAAATTGTGTTGTGTTAATTTGATGTTTTAAGTTGTGTAATTATGTATAACAGATGTTTAAATTGTGCTGTGTTAATTTGATGTTTTAAGTCGAGTTTAATTATGTATAACAGATGTTTAAATTGTGCTGTGTTAATTTGATGTTTTAAGTCGAGTTTAATTATGTATAACAGATGTTTAAATTGTGTTGTGTTAATTTGATGTTTATTGTAGATTGGCGTATGTCTCATCACTGTCACGACTGCTATGTTGATCGGAACTGCACCCAAGAATTTCACACACCATTGCACTTGTGTATATGGCTGTGTGACAATAAAGTGATTTGATTTGATTTGAATAAATGTCTATTTTTCCAGCCTGTTGTATTAGTACTATATATTGTTATTTACACAGGGCAAATATACTATTTATCAGATCTACTTTTATTACGTATCCTATTTTAATGGGGATATAATTTATTACAGCTGACAGTTACGTGAGTAAACAAGGTTTGAACATCAACCGTAAAGAGATAAAACTGAAATTCACGGCCTTTTAACACTTCTGTGTACAAATTTGAAGGCTGCTTATTGGATCAATACAGGTAAACGTTATATTATGCGACTACACATTACTTTACGGAGAGCTTACGACCTACTAGTTAAGTCTTGCCTTAAGAACAGGTGGTGTAACCAAATTAAGCACTGACTTAGTTACAAACTAACTAGTAGTTACTAAGCCCTTAGTGTGAACTTTACGTCCTAACTTACGTGAGTAAACTGGTGCAACCCTACCCAGATTAATATCATGAGATGGTTTTATGTTAAAGGGGTCATGACATGAGGAATTAAATTTACCTTGATATTTGACATGTCAGTGGTCATTGTACTATAAAAACACACTGTAAGTTTTAGAACGCAAAATGTCCTCTACAGCCCAAAAAGAGCATTTATTGTTTCTACCCTGCAAAAACAACTCATTTTGAAATTAACCCCATAGTGATGTAGAAAAGGGGCTAATCTGAATAGTTCCCGCCTCCACAGCATACATAATCATCACGGTGACAGAGAAAACTGGATCACTCTGAAAGTGGTACGACTGTAACTGTAGTTTGCTTTTAACCAGCAAAAAGTGTCAAGTAAGGTCCCCAGATATTGTTGTGTTCCTGGTTGTGGAAAAACTGCATATCTGCAAAGCCTTTTGAAGGATCCCAATGTAAGGAATGACTGGCTTATTCAAACAAAGTTCCTGAACACGTCAATGACCACGTTTACATACACTTAAGAGAACTGTTTATTCCAGGGTTCTAGCAGAAAGTGGTGTTCTGAAACATCATGTAAACAAGAACGCTGATTTCTTTACACATTTTAAGGGATTAAGAGAAAGCGGTTTAATACACCTAGATTTCTCTCAGAGAACACTGCTTAATGTGGCCATGTAAACGCATAATCAGCGTTCTGATGGGTGTTTGAAGAGTGCGCGTGTGTGGAAAAGACCGGATAACAAACGTTATAGGATGAAGCCTAACAACATGTCAACACAGAAAAGAATTCAACATTTCTGGGAGTCCAGTGGGAAAATCATATGCACTATAAACCACACCCATTTATATACACCAATGTAAAATATCGACTGTCCCTCACGTTTGTGTATATGCGCTCATTCATTGGGGGAATCCCGGAGTTTTATGCAAGAAGGAAACACCACTATTGCAGTGCAATTCCGCTACAGGTTGTTGATAGAAAGTGAAGGAAACAAACACAGCAACAACTCTGGAATATCTGGAAATAAATTGAAGCAACGGAGAATAAAATAGCAAACTCTTCCTCGTATCCCATGTTTGTTATTTACACAAGCGTCACAGAAAAATTACATTGCTGTGGAGAAAGCTGCTTACTGACCGAGCCGCACGTATACGGGAGTAAAAGAGTAAGCCACTCATACAGTGCATATTTTGGCAGAAATTAACATGGAGGGATGCACATAGCCTCATATATAATGGTCAAGGGAGACCCCCTTCCCTGGTCGACTGAAGCGATCTGGGAGGGGGAACTCCTTACCCAGCGAATATCCTGTATTTCCTGACACACAATGTGTACTGAAGTGGGGAGATGAGACTGGGAAACCATGGGCCAACCGTCCCTCATAACTCTCCCTACTGCTGGATACAGATTTATTAACCCTTCACATTCACAATGTGTCTGAGGCTGGACTGTTTGTACTGTTGTCAGCTTTAGGTAGCATTATTTTATCACCAAATCTTTTATGCCTAATAATACAAGTACTAGGGTGCAAAAATGTGCCGACTTTGTTCAGTTTTATATTGTTATTTCAGTCAAACAACTGTTGGAGTTTAACTGTGTACTTCACATAAACTAAGACATATAGCTATCAATGATTGCCTGGACTGAGTGCTTTTATGGGATTTTGTAAATCGCTTGGCTTGCATGTTTTCATTCTTTCATTCTTGAGAAAAAAACTGTTCCACAGGTGTAGTGGCAGGGGGCATTTGATTTGCAAAGAGGTTAGCCAATCATACCAATGGACATGTCTTAAAGCAGAGCTTTTCAGACAGAGGGCCAGAGACAGGGTGGACAAGTCATGTAATACTACATTATGACATTTACTAGCATTTTAAGTGGACCTCAAGTGAAATAATAAAATTCGAAAACAATGGATGACATGACCCCTTTAATACTTATTTGTGTTGTATAAAGAAAAAAGGAAAAGCAAGATTTAGAAAGTGTGCGAACAAATTGTCTTTAAACTGTTACCTTTCATCTATGTCAGGGTTATAGTGAAAGAATGGTAAGCCAAGCCTTAGCCAAAAAAAAAAAAAAAAAAAAAAAAACTTCATTTTTATACAAGTCATTTACTATAGTGTAAAAAAAAAAGAGGAAATGAAAAGCAATATTAAATTATAAAACTGTAATACAATATTATGTAATATAAAAAATGTTATACATTTAGCACAGTAATAAGCTATGGCAATTTATGACACTTTATTATTTGTTTATTTGTGCTATGGAAACATTTTATGAATTCAAGACAGTTTTCTTTCAGTAAGATAATTGCATCAGACTTCTAAGTTATTAATGTTTAAAATAAAATTCAGTTGAATGAATGATAGGAGGTATGTAATATATGTGAAAACAATATAGCTAGAATTCTCAGTATGTTTCTTTATTTCTTTCAGTTCTGTTCTGTGAGGTGCCAATTATGGACAGAGCTTTTTACGGATAATCACATACTTCTCACCAGTGTGACCAACATTCATGCAACGGGCATTTCCGTTATCAGTATGGTGGTGTGTCAATACAGCAAATACAGTGCATAGTTTAGTATGAACTGGAACATTACCTTGAGTAGCAGGCTAGGCTGGTTGAGAAGATGGTGTTAAATACAGCTACAGGAATGTAGCATGTGTGAAAAGTGCTGTTGATCCATGCATCAGGTATAATATATGCAGAATAGCTGATCCCTGAACCTGTATCAACATGCAAGCAGGCACATGAATACAAATGAATATGGTGTGGATAATTAGTTGATGATGCATGGAAATGTGTCAGGAAGTGGTGTAAGGCATAACTCATGTGTTGTTCATGTGTAATGCTTGTTAGTTTCTTGCTTTCTAAGAAGTGTGAAACACGGAAAAAACACTTTTAACTATATACATAAATAATATGGTTGTCCTACCAATTAGTTAACTTACATGCACCAATTATTTATAGACACATAAACTGACTTTTTTTCTATTTAGAATACAGTTTACAAATGCAGAGACTCTGGAACAGTCTCTTTCTGCAAAAATATAATTGTACCTGTTACATATAGCAATACAGAACCTTGATCCTTGAACATAGATTTTAAGGCAATATTTTCCATAATAAGCAAAGAAACTGATAGTGTTTGTGTGAGTCTCTCCCTCTTTACCGAGGCTGTACAGACTGAGTGCTCCATAGTCAAAGAAGTAGCAGATATGGTGAGCACGGGTAGACATGGTGCTGAAGGTATGGGCACAGCTGGAGGCCAGTGGGTACACACAGCAGGAGAACAGAAAGACCAGCAGAGGCCATGTATACTCATCATACCACACATCCTTCATCAACAACACAGTCATCAATTTCCATAGAAAGTACCTGAGAGAGAGAGAGAAAGATAGAGAGAGAGAGAGAGAGAGAGAGAGAGAGAGATGTGATGATGACAATAATGTTGACACAACACTGCAAGATTGGAACTCACAACAAACAATGTATATAATGAAATAATAATTCCATGAATACTATATATTCCACCAATATTCTGTTGGTGGAATAAACATTATACACAAGAATATAACAAGGAGAACAACTAACAGACCGAAATCCATTTCCTCTCAAAGGAGTATTATCAGAACTCAGCACTTTTCATCCTTTTTGACCAGTAGTGGAGTATTTATAAATGGGGTTCCCCTCTATTTTAAACAGAAAGGCTAGAGGACAGATAGCTTTTATGAAGAAGTGACTATGTAATAGATTTGTTATTTATGCAAATGCATTAAAAAATAGAAATAAATAAATAAATAAATAGAATGACAGAGCGTGGGGAAGTATATTCTATTCAAATGTTTAATCTGCCCTGACCTGCTTTGTTACTATGGATGCGTCAGACAAGAAAACACAGATACAAACAGAAGTACATGAATATACTGTACATACAGACTACACAAAGCAGCCTTATCAGTCTAGGTGTGTCTGCCTATATGGTTTAATCTTAATGAGCACTGGGCAGGCCAACGTGTCTATGCTGACATACAGTATGGTGGGGTCAAAAGTATGAGACCACATTGAAAATCCAGGATTTAAAATCTAATATAAACCTGGAAGTTTTCAGGTTTTGGACGTAAAATGAACAAAATAAATCTTAAATATTCTGCAGTATTTCTAGATCAGGGTCAAATAAGCAAATCTTTGACACTGACCATGTTAACTTCTATGTTTTATGTGTACTCCTATGTAGATCAGTTGCTTAATTTGAATCACACAAGATGCTTTTTGCAACATTCTCAAATCATGCTGGAATAACACGGATCATCAGGATTTGTACAAACTTGGCAAGCTCAAGTACAGACTGTCATTACACCAAAAGGGGGACAAACTAAACAGTAAGGCATTTTTAAATTCATGTAAATTTTTCAAATAATTGTTTTAACTTCAATTATTATGCTGATAATATAATTTATAATGAATTCTTTTTTCAAAATGTTGGAATCTTAGACTTTTGGACCCCACTGAATGTAACGTCAAGGCTAAGAACCTGGATTGTAATGTTTTTCGAGGGAAATCCTTTAAAACAAACAGAGAATGTGAAATGTAAAGATCTTGTCTTTAAATCCAGGGATTTTTCAGTGATGAATCACAAGGTTTGATTTACTATTGCTTGATTTGAAGGGATCAGTAAGTTAAACATGAGCAAACATTAACAAAAGGTCAAGTTACAGAAACAAAGTTTTGTCCTTCCATTGATTAACTGTCGAGACATTGTGTATTTAACCATTGTGTGAAATCAGATGGTGTGTTAGTCTGAAGATATGGCATGCTTTAAATAGATGAGTATTAAGACTTTGTTGAAAGCTGCGAATGGAAATGTAAAGGAAAATGAATGGAATTATGAGAGGATTTTGGAAGTAAGCCTCTACAAATATTGTCATGCTTGTTGTACTGTCTAATACGATGCTGGATTAATGCTGGGAGTTTTTTAACCCTTCGTGACATTTTTGTCTTTTTCATTTATTTTTTCGGTCATTATATTGGCTGTGTTAATGCCAATGGCATACATTTTGCCAAAAGTGTGTATTTTGGGGGGAATTTTGATATTTCAACCTCAGTTCCTATAATACATCTATAATACACTGTGTACACAAAATAGTTACACTCAGGACCTTCAGGACAAAAATGTCCCCATTGGAACCCATTAAATTTGATCCCAGTGCCATTAAAGCATAAAATCATGAATTCTATGATATTATGCTTTCATTCTGGAGCCCTGGCTTCAAAATTATTTTTTTTTTAAATATTTTACACCAGATGGCGCCATGTTTTTCATGTTTATCGTATGGAGCAAATACAAATACATGCTTTTTTCCTATTTTCTGTTTGTTGTATTATAGAGCACTGCAGGCCAATTGAATAAATGATGCAGCTAAAATTGTGTGGGTGTGCTGGAATAGATGTTAGAGTGTGTTTTTTTATGTGTGTATTGAGAAGAGTGTGTGTGTGTGTGTAAAAAACAACAGTGGCATTATGTAAACAAACTGGCATTTAAAGGGTTAAAATCCTGAAAATGAATGAATATTTGGTAGTTATAATCAGGACTGATGTTGGTTAAAAAAATTTAATCATTGAAAGTGGAAAACAATATTAATATATAATATTATTATGGCAGTTTTTGACGTGTACATTTTTGTCCTCAAAGGACCTCTGAGTAACTTTTTTTTATTTTTTATAAAGGTTAATTACTGAATGAGCTGATTACAGTATTTCAGTTCCATTTGCAGACCTGAGAGGAAAGTTCTTTGGAAAAATAAGGGATGACCTGAAAAAGAGCAGGCAATGCTGTGGATTTGTTATCAAAGGTCAGAATTAATTGGAGCGCCAGCAAGGCAGCGCTTTATTGATATTTCTCAGACATTCTAGTATCAGGGTTGTTCTGCCTCTAACCATATGCATGAAATGTCTGCAATTAATATAGTCCAAACTGCTTTATGTAGGACTCCACTAAAACTTTTTGTAGATAATTTCAACTGAAAATTTGAAAATTTGTGTGATATCTTATTTTGTTTCTTATAAACTTTATACTTTTGATAAAACTTTACAGTAAGGTTGTATTTGCTAACATTGCGAAATGTGTTAGGTAACAATGAACAGTATTTTTTCAGCGGTTTTTAATCTTGATTTTGAATATTGTTTATTATTATTATTATTATTATTATCGTTTATTATTATATTTATTATATTTGTATTTATTATAATTATAATCTATAATTATTACAGTTTATTATGCATTAACCAATGTTAACCTATACAACTGTTAATTTAAAAAAAATGTGTTGGTATATGTTGATATTAAAATGAATCACATTTAGTACATGCTATAAAAGTTTTTCATTGTTAGTTTATGTTAATTAATGTAGACAACTAATGCTTGAAGTGTTACCTTACTTTTTAAGATTCAAAATCTCAGACTTTCATTGATAGCATTCAAACTTATTGGGCTTCTTTCAAGTCAAGTCATTTTTATTTATATAGCCCTTTCACAATATGTTTCAAAGCAGCTTTACAGAAAAATCATGCCTTAAAAACTAATTTGTCTTTAGGCCCCCAGTAAGCAAGCCAAATGTGACTGTAGCAAGGAACCCATAACTCCAAAAGACAAAAAGAACCGTGGGAGAAAACAGGCTCAGCTGGGGGAGCCAATTCCCATATTGGCTGACATCTATTTGTCTATTGAATTGTGATTGGTCTTTTCTTTCTTGCATCTATGTATGTAGCTGCATTTACACTTTAAAGAAAGTGTTGTTATGTGTTGGTTCTTATGTGCAGGCAACAGAAACCAAGATGCTTACTGAGTATCATAACACCAGTAAAGCAGCTCTGATGCAGCATTTAATTTATGCTCAAATCAAAAGGTTAGTTCACACTGCCCCAACAAACTCAGTTGGCAGTTGGATTTAGATCAGGGGCCGGATTCACGAAACTCTCTTAAGAAAATTCTTCTTAAGAAAACTTAAGAAAAAAGTGAAGTATATTTTGTATTCCCGAAAAAACATTGAAAAAATCTTAAGAAGAATTCAAATTCTCAAAAAAATAAAAAAAATAAAAAAATAAAATAAAATAAATAAAAATCATTATAAATAACATTTTAAAGTTAGGATAACCTCACAGCTGTCCAAAACCCAAAAATGTAACGTATAATGAATTTTTTGGGTTGTTTCAAATGTGACACATTTTATCATGTTGAGAAGGAAGTTGAAGTGATCTGTTTATGAAAATTTTTATTTTAGACCAAAACACATTTTTGACTGTTTTGTCAATAACACTTTCCTTTGTTATTTTTATTTTCAGCGTTCAAACCATTTAAATGTTATCATGAAATTCAAACAATAAGTGTAATTTTGAAGTTTATGAATGTGGCGACCAATCATGCAAGTCAATTCAAACGGATGTGCTGCATAGCACACTCTCTCCATAATCTTTAGAGTTCTTAGAAACATGATAATGTTATTCTAATGATATAATTATAAAGCATTATAACTTTATAATACTAGCAATGTATATAGTATATGACGGTTATTGTCGTTAACCTAACACATCTCAAACTTAACGTTCAAAAAAATGATTTAGAGGTGCTTTGATACTTAAAAAGTAAGGTTTATAGATAAATAAAATTATTGTTACAATTTACCAGTGTTGAAGTATTTAATATTTTATATTAGACAAGCAACCAGATGAGCTGGCTAGTATGACTGTCATTTTATTTTTAAGAAGAAAAAAAGGACGTTCTTAAGAAAATATTTTAGAAATTCTTACGAATTTTTCAATGATTGCACACTAAGTTTTTGTTTAAAAATGCATTAATTTTGCTACGTTTATACCCCATCCACACTAGAACAGTATTTTTCTCCATCAAAAACAGAGAGTTGGGAAAATGCTCTCTACTACCGCATACTTTGAAAAACTATGACATTAGGAAACTGAAAACTGAGTTATCAAACGAAAATGGATTAGTGTGCACATGGCCTTAGAATATTCATAAGCATAAATGTCATTATCAGACATAAACCCCCACATAAACACCTGCATAAAAAAAATGACAGGAAAGTCAATTAGACAGGCGTTCAAAGACTATGGTTCACTATTTCCCAGAGAATCAAAGGTGACATAAACAGCTCTTCTACATGTTTGCGTCTTGTGAGTGCTCTGGTGAGAATAATGCTGGGAGCTCAATAACACTGACAGCAGACTCTCTGTGATCATCCAGTAAGGTTAAACTCTCCCAGGAGCTGCCCAGCTGGGCGAAACCACTGTGAGGGAAAAGACAATCCACTGAGGGGCTTCGGAGTCTCAAGCTGAGTCTCAGCACATGGTATACAGTCAATCTAACAACTGTTGCAATGGAACCCAGGGTTGAGTAATTATTGGTATGGTTGTGGGGTTGTGTATGCACAAGATAAAAAAATTTCATGCAAAAGACAAACAGAGGGCAAGTGGCAAGGAGAGAGAGAGTGAGAGCAAGCAATAGAGATATAGAGAAACAATGAGAGAGATTGTCTGCTTTGGACATCATGACTGTGCAAACGAACAACTGTTTCTCTGTACCAGGTTGATAGAAAATGTGTCCAGACATTGAGGGTTTCGTTGGTGAGCTGGAAGAGACTGAGGACACAGTCTGTGGCCGAACTACGAGGGTGTCGATAACCAAAGATGATACTGTCCTCCTGGAATGCCTGAAATGGGAAAAGAGTCCTCACAACATAGCATAGAAACCACTTTTCATTTAATAAGACAAAGATAACAATCAGTTGCACAAGCATATCTCCAAATGCAACAAAAATATCTCTGCAGGTAAAATGTTAAAGGCAAATCAACTAAATTATGTAGCATTATTTTGAAAATGTCAATATGTGTTTGGGTACACACCTTCAAACTGTTGAACATCAGGATGCACAGTAATTAGAGGGTAAACAAAGAATTCATTATTTATCTACTGCAAGAAAACACCCCAAACTAATAAAACCAAATAATGCAAATTAGTTGAAATCACACATATCTCTTTGCTGTGGTACTTTTTTTGTTTGTTTATTTGTTAAACTTACTTTGGGCACCTGGTGGACAGTGAAGACACGAGGTAGTTTGATCAGGCTGAACATGTTCCCCAGATGAACGGCCCCTAACTGCCTGACTCAGGAGAGAGAGGCAAATACATGAACACACAGACAGGTACAGAGAGAGAAGTGCATGTACACAGACTCTTCCTCTCTATCTGATGTGAGACTGGCTTGGTTAGCCCTGCCCTTTTCCTTGCATCAGCCTCTAACATAAACACACCCCCACACATACACACCTGACACACAAGCTACTGTAGGTAACAAAGCATGCACACTTGTTCAGCAGCACATTGTTTTACATGAGACAGTTCCACAATAAAGTGCAAACTAGTCATACTTTTTATGGATTATTTTCTTTGCAGGATTTCAGCAAGTTCAACAAGTTTCTCAGAAACTTCTGAACTCAAGTTTAATTCTGGTCTACTTATGCAAGCGTCACTAACAGAAATGAAAAGAGCCAGGTTTGTATCATAATTTCCCAAACCTGGTCATTTAAGGATTTTCACAGTCCACTTTTGTGGATACCTGAGCTTTTTGCGTTTTGTGAGACTTTCTCAGTCAGGGTGGGGTGTTCAGGCCAGTTTCAGTCAGTGCAGGTAAAGTTGTGCAATGAATGAATAGAGGGTGTGAAAGAAGGTAATTGAGAAGCAGTTCACACACACAATCTTAATCCATTACATATTAAATCAGAACTGAGTCACCATTCTCCTACTTCTTGGACTTTCCTTTACAATGCAAAAATGTGTTAAAACTCATTTGCATTCAAGAACACTTATCATAAGCAAACTGTAAATGTTCAAATTTATATCCTCTCAGCAGAAATGGGAAGTGTGTTGGTGTGGTCAACTAAATTGGAAAATGAGGGCAAACGAGGGTGGGGAGCGACTTCATTAACAGTGTCAGTATCGGAACACGTGACCCCATGCAAGAAGCAGACGTGTGAATCACGAGCTCTGCACACTTTGCTAGTTTTTAAATTATTTTCATGTTATAATCCAGTGAGATTCAATACATCCAATTACATATTTGCTCTTTGAGGTAAACATGGCAAAGAAGTCAAAATCCTCAGACTCTGGAGATATTAAAAGACACTTACGTGCTCAAGCTGACACCCCCGAGCAGGCCGCGAGCTGGGGACTCAATTTGGAAGGCACATCAGGAGAAGAAATTCAGCGTCAACTTTCCAACATCTCGGTGATGCTGACGAAGATTGTTGCTGACTTGGAGGATCTCGCTGTAATACGTCGATCGATTACGGCGATGGAAACAAAATTCTCTGAGTTGGTCACAAGACTGTCAGATGTTGAGAAATGGTACGATTATCTGGAGTCATCAGAAAGGGAATTATCCGCTAATCCGCCTGCGTCCAAAACAGACTTGGAACACATTTTGGAAAAACAGGAATATCTTGAAAATATGAGCCGAAAGAACAATACGGATTGTTGGAATTCCTGAGCATGAAGAGGGCAGAGATACGGTGAAATTCCTGGATGAGCTCTTCCCAAGTCTGCTCGACATAACAGGCCATAAACTGGAAATCGAGCGAGCTCACAGAGTCCCTGCTCGCAGATCTGCTGAGAGAGACAGGTCCCGATCAATTCTGGCCAAATTTCTGAGATCATCCGTTAAATATCTCATGTTGCGCCAGGTGAGGAGCAAAGGAAAGCTTTATTGGAAGAATCACAATATTTTCTTGTTCCCGGACTCTGCGAATTCAACAAGAGAGAAACGCGATCTGTTCAAGGAATGTAAGAAACTTTTACATCAACGGAAGATCACTTTTGCATTGATGTTTCCGGCCAAACTGAGAATAGAAACGAAGGATGGTTGCAAAGTATTTACATGTCCAAAACAGGCACTCTTCTTCATAAATACATTGGAGTAAGCCATTTGATGTTTCTTATATTAGTGGTTTGACTCGCTGAACATACACTCGATTGTCTGAGGAAGCTGGGTGCCATTTTTTGTTTCTTTTTGCATTGGCTCCGCCTAGCGGCTGGAGTTTGTTTTGTGGAATGACACTTCCTTCAACAAACTTTTGCATTGACGGAAGATCGTTTTTACACTGAAGTTCCCAGCCAGATTGAGAATGGTCACTATGTATAACCACAAAATATCTACATGCTCACATAAAGGACGGCTTTTATAAAGTTGACGAGCTGAGTATGTCATGGTGTATTTTTTTTTATTATTTTGTTTTTTTTTTGTGGGACCTCCGAGTGAGTTTGGATTTTGATCATCCGAGGAACCGGGATGCCTGTTTTGTTTTATTTTGTGCTGGTTCCGCTGGAGTTTTTTTTTTTGTGGAATATTTTTAAGGGACATTAGAATGATTACGTCATCTGGTGTACTCATAAACTGCCGGCTCACTGAACAACTGTTTGTCTGTCCGAGGAAACTGAACGGCTTTATATCAACTGGAGTTTGTTTTGCAGAGGAACACACCTTCGAGAAGTTCTGTGAATGAATCTACATGTTCTTTGTGTTTATTCTGCCTGTTGGCTGGGGTCTGTTTTACAAAGTATTTTCTGTTATGTAATTTTGCCTCACAAAATTTGTATAGAAACACCGGACTTGAGCAATCCGTTGGCAAAGTTGTCGCGGGGACTCTCGTAGGCGTACATGGACTCTTTGAATTTAGAGGGATGTCGTGCGCTGGGTTAATGCGCACTTTTTTATTTTTTCTGTTTTTTTGTTTGGGGGGAAGTTCGGGGTTTGATTGTTGTATTAATGGGAAATGTGGTCTGTATAATCTTGTTTTTGACACAATGTTTTTAATTTTTTTTTATTATATCAATATGTCAAATGTTAATATGAGTAGGTTATCTCTCTCCACATGGAATGTGAATGGGTTGGGGCACCCCATAAAAAGAAGGAAGGTTATTTCTTTTCTTAAACGAAAGAAATATGATATAGTGTTTCTTCAAGAAACACATCTTTCCCCGTAGGAGGCTGTAAAATTTGGGAAGATATGGGGTGGACATGTTTTCTTTAGTGCTGGCTCAAGTAAGAGCAGGGGAGTCATTGTACTGATAAATAAACATCTACAATTCAAATGTCTCAAACAGATTAAAGATCAATTAGGAAGAGTCATTATTGTTTTAGGAGAAATTCAGGGGCAAATGTAGATTTTGGCTAATATTTACGCACCTAACGCTGATGATCAGGGCTTTTTTATAGATCTTGAGGAGATGTTGCAAGCCGCTGGCACCCCTCATGATATAATATTGGGAGGAGACTTTAATCTTTTGATGGACTCAGTCCTTCATAGTGAAGCAAAAGTGTGTAAGCCCCTAGAGACTTTTGAACCCATCTGGTAGGGACTATAAATTTTTTTCATCAGTCTATAAGATTTATTCTAGAATATATATATATATATATATATATATATATATATATATATATATCTAAGCCCCTCATTTCATCTGTTGTTGATTGCTCAGTTGGAAATATCTTAGTCTCAGATCACGCCCTGGTGAGTTTAGAGGTGTTGCCACATATGGAGAAAAAGAAATCATATAGTTGGTGCCTTAATGTGTCCTTTTGCAAAATCCTTATTTCCAACAAATGTTAAAGACTGAAATCAGTGTTTATATGGAGACCAACTGGTCCTCAGTATCCTCTGTGGGCGTGGCTTGGGAGGCACTTAAGGCAGTTCTTAGGGGCCAGATCATACAATATGCCTCATTTACCAAAAAATCCAAAGCCCAAGAGCTTGTGGAGTTGGAAGAGAATATTAAAAGTGCCGAAGCAGAGCTGAAGCGCAGAATGTTGTCTGATGGCCTCAGAGAATTGACTCGATTAAAATACAGATATAATGATAGTTTGTAGCAGAAAGTGGAGTTTTGGTTGTTCAGGACAAGACAGTCATACTTTGACTTGGGGGACAAAGCAGGGAAGCTTTTGGCTAGATATATAAAGCAGAGAGAGTCTTTTTCTACCATTCCCTCAGTGAAATCTGCTGGGGGTGAAATTTTTACTTCTGCCATTGATACTAATAATGTCTTTAAAGAGTTCTATCTTGATCTCTATAGTTCCACATCTTCGTCTACTGATGAAGATATTAGAAAAGTTGTAGAACCATTAGAACTCACTAAACTGATGGCTGAGCAAAACAGTTATCTTGATTCTGAGATAACCTTGGAGGAACTTGAAGAGATAATTAAGGCCTTGCCTACAGGCAAGTCTCCGGGGCCAGATGGTTTTTCTGCTGATTTTTTTAGATCTTATGCTACCGAATTGGCTCCACTTTTGTTAGAAGTTTATACTGAATCATTAAAGAATGGAAAGCTTCCTCCAACCATGACACAAGCCCGGATCAGTCTGATTCTTAAAAAGGACAAAGATCCAAGCGAGTGTAAAAGTTACCATCCAATTTCTCTGATTCAGCTAGATGTTAAAATTGTCAAAAATTACCGGTTAAGTAAAGTTATGCTATCTCACTAGATGCCAAAAAAGCATTTGATATGGTAGAATGGGATTATCTTTTTAAGATTTTGGAAATGTATGGGTTCGGGAGTACATTTATTGGTTGGATTAAGTTACTTTATAGACACCCAGTAGCAGCGGTTCAAACGAATGGATTAATTTCAGATTATTTTACTCTGAATAGGGGCACTCGGCAGGGTTGCTCTCTTTCCGCCTTGGTTGTCTTGCCCTGGAACCATTAGCAGCCACGATAAGTAAGGAGGATGATTTTCCAGGGGTGGTGGCAGGAGGTGTGGCGCATAAACTTCTGCTTTACGCAGATGATATTTTATTATTCGTCTCCAACTCTACAAGATCTATGCCTTGCCTCCACAGAATTATGAATTCCTTCTCCAAGCTCTCAGGATACAAAGTCAATTGGTCTAAATCTGAAGCTTTGGCTCTGACGGCATATTGCCCGGTAACAGCTTTTCAGCCGGGCGCCTTCCAGTGGCCCAAACAGGGCATTAAGTATTTGGGTATTTTATTCCCAGCAAATTTGTCTGATTTAGTTAGAGTTAATTTTGACCCGTTAATAAAAAGGTTTTCGAGCGATGTGGACAGGTGGGCTTCATTACATTTATCGATGATTGGGAAGGTTAATGTTATTAAAATTAATTGTATTCCAAAATTCAACTACCTGCTACAGTCACTCCCTATAGATGTCCCTCTCTCTTATTTCAAGCAATTTGATAGCATAGCAAAGTCCTTTATTTGGAATGGTAAGCGTCCCAGACTACATTTCAACAAACTACATAGGCCGATTGACAAAGGTGGGCTAGGCCTACCCAAGATTTTGTTTTATTGTTATACGTTTGGTCTCAAGCATTTGGCTCATTGGTCGCTTCCACCTGAAAGAGCCCCTCCCTGGTTTTGTATTGAACTGGAAGATCTTGCCCCTATTTTGCCACTGCAAAGCCTTTCTATCAAACTAACCGGAGAAGTTAAATCACACCCCATTATTTCACATCTGCATGTGATTTGGACAAGAGTGGCCAGAGTATTTGATTCGGACATTTATTTAAATGTTGCCTCAAGCATATGGCTGAACCCCAAATTATGTATCAACAAGTCCCCTTTCTGCTGGTCAGAGTGGATTGTGAGGGGGGTTACTACACTCAGCGACCTGTATGAGAGTGGAGTGTTGAGATCTTTTGAGAATTTGGGTCATCATTTTGGGATTCCCAGTTCTCAGTTTTATAGGTATTTACAACTACGACACCAGCTCTGTATTGTTTTTGGGAGTAGCACACCCCCCCTCCTAAGGCGGCAGGTGCTTTGGGAGAGTTGATTGCTACTTTTGGAAAGGGTCATGAGGCATCAGTGTATTAATCCCTGCTAATTCAGAGTCTGGGGGATGGAGCTTTAACTTCGCTCAAGAGATTATGGGAGAAAGATTTGAATTTGGTATTGGAGGATGGAGTGTGGACTAAGATTCTGAAAAATGTCAAGTCTGTATCTAGAGATACAAGGGTTCGCCTTATGCAATTTAAGATTTTACAAAGATTTTATTGGACCCTCTCTACATTATATTGGCTTGGTCTTAAAGACACACCCACCTGCTGGCAATGCCAATCAGAAGTTGGAGGTACTACCCATGTCTTTTGGGGGTGTGTTAAGATCCAAGATTTTTGGTTTAAGGTTCAGAATAATTTGTGTGATTTTTTGAACGTAATTTTTCTTTGTCCCAGACTCTGTGTTTTGGGTGATGGGGCGGTCATGAATTTGGGGGATAATCACATTAAAAATTGGGTTCTGACCAGTCTCATGATCGGCATGCAAGTAATTTTAAGGGGTTGGAAGTCAAGTGGAGCACCCTCTTTTTCGGAGTGGTGTGTGGAAATGGGGAGGGTAGCTGCATTTGAGGATGTGGTAAGTAGAAGGCTGGGGTTTAGGGACTTATTTGTTAAAAAATGGGGCAAACTTTTTGGGGGACTCTCGGGGAGGGGATGTGGAGAGTGTAGTTTAGTTTAATCATGTTTGTTTATTATTATTTTATTTTTTTTTTTTTTTGGATTGTGTATGTGTTATTATGTGGGACCACAGGGGTGTTTGTTGGGGGTCAGGGTGGGATTGTATTAGTGGGGTTTAAATGTAAAATATTGATTCTCCGTATATATGTTGAGTTTTTCTCTGTCATGTGTATGTGAATCAATAAAAATTTTAATTACAAAAAAAAAAAAATAATAATGTCAGTATCATTAAGATCTTCGATATGTTTTCGTCATTTTCCGAGTATGACATTTCTGGTCACCTCCTAATAACTATAAGCTTCTAATTAGAAATTACAGCAAATTTTGTATGTAAATAAATGTAATGCATAATATACTAATTAAGTGTGATATAACACTATTAAATCACTTATAAGAGTGTGATTAACTAATTTATTTAACAGACATAGGCATCGGTCCACACAGAGTTCCTCTGGTTGTATTTGCCTCAATACATTGTGAAAGTAACTTAATGCAAACATTTAACATCATATTTGATAATAATAGACATAATGTGTGAATGTTTTTCCATTTATAAAATATATTATATTTGTAAATATTACAAATGTACATATTACAAATATAAAATATTCATTTCTCATGGTCATTATATACAGACATGCTGAAAGTGCTATCAAAAGAGATGTGTGGGGCCTTTGCTTAAAGGAATATTCCGGGTTCAGTACAAGTTAAGCTCAATCGATAGCATTTGTGGCATAATGTTGATAACCACAAAAATAAATTTTGACTTGCCCCTCCTTTTCATTAACAAAAGCAAAAATCTGTTTTACAGTGAGGCACTTAAAATGGAAGTGAATGGGGGCCAATTTTTGAACGTTTAAATACTCATTGTTTCAAAAGTATAACCACAAGATATAAACAATATGTGTGTAAACATGATCTTAATGTGATACAATGACTTACTAACCTTTTCTATATAAAGTTATAGCCAATTGATGTAATGTCAACAAACCCTAAAACGACTGTAAAACTGACAATTTAACCAATTAAACAATTAAACTTTACAGCTCAAATAATACACAAGTTTTAACAGAATAATCAATGCAAGTGTTTTTGTAAAATTTAAAGATTTACATTTCTGCCTTTAAACCCTCTAAAAATTGGCCACATTCACTTTCATTGAAAGTGCCTCACTGTAACCTCAATTTTTGCTTTTTTAAAGACGAATCGAAAATGTATTTTTGTGGTTATCAACGTTATGCCACAAATTCTGTCGATTGAGCTTAACTTGTATTGCACCCGGAACATTCCTTTAATAATTATACATAACATACATGTTAAATAGCATAAAATTATGATAAAAGACTGTAATTTTTGTTTACATTAAAAACGTACAAAATAAATAATAAATTTAGAATGGGAATGTGAAAAAAGTGCATAGCAGACATTACACAGCATGTTTCAACATTACATCACATTGCTGTTATTCAGTTGTGTGGGTAAAGGGGAAAGTACTGATATAACGTTAAAAAAAACACACAAAAAAAAAAAAAACGTAATGGCAAATAACACCACATGATGGCACCATTTTCTAATTTAAAATAATCTATTGTTTTTCAGCATGTTGTCTTTTAATGTCCTAAACTGTGCCAGAAGGCAGGAGTCAATTTTAACCTTTTATTGAAAATTGGCTTTTATTTTAAATTCTCATCCTCTTTGAAAGTCTACTTGAAATCTCCTTTCCCCTTAACAAACTTTAAAGAAAACCCGAGAGGCACATAAATTATAATCAATGATTACATTTGGAAATGGTATTCTTAACAGTGCTTGCTCATAAAATCAGAATACTGCCTTAATCCACATAAAGGGACCAATGTAGGGGTAGAATGGGCTTTGAAAAAAACAGAAATGCTTTATTAAATGTTATAAATCCTTTGCTATGACTCCATAATCCATCACTGAAAACATCCCTTCTCCTTTACGAGTGGATGTGAGCCATGTTTGAGCAGTATTAGCCTTGAGCTTGGGAGTGTTTACTGATATGAGGTAATTGAGCAATGCTATTCTGTCTTTTCCCTCTGTTGTAACCCTTTCAAGCACAGCTGTTCTTTTCGCATCTCTCATTTTGCGTTAGAATTTAGAGTAGGAAACTCCATTTTATGAAGAAGAAAAAAAAAACTGACTGTTGTTCAGGGCTGGGCAGAGGAGGTGATGTTATAGCTGCAGTTTCTCTCCAAAGATGGGTGCACACTTTCCGTTCGGAGCTTCTAAAACTGCTTACCAGCTGAAATACGTTGATTTTTGAGGATTTATAAAAAATTACGCTACATCTGTATTGCAATTTTATTAGGGAAACGAAGTGTTTTAATGCACAGAAGCCACTATGCATATAGGTCAAATGTATAGGCTACTGTGCATAAACAGGAAATGACCATGGCGTGTGACAACAAATGGTGGTCAGTATTCTATGTTTGGTGAAAATTAGGGATCTTTGTATATTAAACCATTCACAACCATGATGTGTATGCGACTCAAGTTTCTTCTACTCATGAACTTATTAAAGTGTTTATGCTAATCGATACAAAAAATAAATGTAAACTAAATGCTTTGCACCAACCAACCAAGAGCCACTTAATGTGCAGTGGTAACTTGGAGAAGCCTAGCCTGCATAATCACGCCCAACGTGGGATTTAGTTTGGATGGTTAGATGGTTTGTCAGACATTCATACCAATAAAATTGATTGGTTGAAATAAATTCTGTGTCTGAAATGGTTAATATTGTAAGATTGAGCAGACTGAACCTAAATCAGGAGTTTCTCTTATGTGAAGTGGGTTGCATATATGAATTATGGTGTAAAAAGCTATAAGGCACACATATCCACCATAACGTTCATAAAAGCACTGGCACACCACTGCAAAAATTTCATAAGGTGCGGAGTCAAAAAGTACTACCAAAAAATGGAGAAAAACTCACACACTTACTGCTACAAAAAATGTGCCATTAATAAATATATGGTTATGGTTTGGAGCAGTAAGTGTGTGAGTTTTTCCTCTGTTTTTGTTTTTTTACACATATCCACCATAACACTGGCATTTGTCCAGTTTTGTTTTAAGATGGCAGCACCTCTCATTATCTCCCTCTCTCCATTCAACTCAAACAGACTCTCTTCATCTGCTTCATTAAGTGTGTGTGTGCGCTTGTTTATGTGTGTATTGTCTGGAGGGCAGACATGAGAGAATGTGGGAGTAAGCAAGGCTGTGTGTGTGGCCTTGCTTAATGCATAATTAAGCAGCAGCAGTGTTGTGGAGGCCAGATGCAGACAGACAGAATTGAACAGTGTTGCAGAGGGCATGGCCTATCCAACCCTCCAGACTGGCACAATATGCCAACGTCAACTCCTGCCTCCACCTCTGTCTCTCTCCCTGCTGCCAGAGCAGCACTGATATCTCCTGCTGTTCTGGAGTGATATCTTACTTGCCCCTGTCAGAGTAATACTAGTGGTAAAATACATCATAACATCTCTGAGTGTGCCGAATGAGAAGAGGCTGAATTCTGCATAGTTGAGGTATTAGGCCATAAATAGGAAATGACACCAGTGCGTATGAATCTCTAACAAGAGCCGCAGCGCTCACCATGTCCTGTTGCAATGACAAAGTAGACAACTGAAATGGCTGCTACATTCATCAGGGATACAAACATAAGTTGAATGTAATGAAACAGAAATTTGACAGCTTTGTTACGGTCTCTGAGCTGTTTTGCAGGTATATGTGTCAAAGTATATCCCTGATCAAGTTAAGTGTAATAAATTCAGTTAGCACACAACATACATTTCAAAAGATGAAACGTAGCTGGTTAAAGCAGCGTTCACACATACAGTGCTTACAATCCTGGAGGTCCCTGTGCTGTTGGTTGCTAGTCCTACTTGATCACTGTAATCAACTGTATCAGGCTGTGGATCACTGAATGCATTTACAAGCACGCAAATATGCTAATAACGGCTATAAAATCGGTTTATTAAAAAAAAAATCTGGCAAACACAAGAAAACCATTTATATGAGATTAGAAATCATTGATATATTCTCTGCTTTGGACATCAAAACATAAACATCCATGCACACTATGGCAAGCACTTTTGACACTTATTCCTTAAAGCTTACTCGCTTTTATTTAGTTACTAGTAAGTATTTCAATAGTGATTAGGATCTTTTCCAATTTTGCTAGTACTTATTAGATACTAGTACTTACTCCTTTGCTACTAGTCACTGTTCCAGAAGTGGCAAGTAAATATTCCATACTACATTTTTCCATTGAATTCTATTAGAAAGCTTTAAAGAATAAATGTTAAAGCACTTTCCATATGTGCCCATTGAATAAGCCAGTGAGAAAACTGAAATCAGGGTAACATGCAAAACTCTTATGTGCTGATCTGTTTGTTTAAACCGTTTCTGACCTTCCCTGATAAAGGAAAACTGTTTAAATTTTACAGTTGTGTTAAAAAAAAGATAGCAGTACAACATCAGTAACCTGATGAACCACTGTTATTAGTAGTAGTGATATTTCTGCATTGCAAATAATTTACTTTTAGATGTAGTAGTGTAATGTTGCAATGAGAATTCATTCATTCTGTGAAAAAACAGGTGTCATTAATTGTCCTTTATCAAGGAAGGAGGAAGCAAATGTTTCACACATTGTTATAAAATATATTTCCTTCTGAATTGCTAAGTAAAATGGGCCATTCCAAACATTGTTCGGAGAAACAACGTAATTTGATTCAAAAGTTGACTGGAGAGGGGAAAACGTATAAAGAAGTGCAGCAAATTATAGGATGCTCAGCTAAAATGATCTCAAATGCTTTAAAATGGCAACAAAACCCAAAACACATGGAAGAAAACGAGCAACTACTGTTAAAATGGATCGAAGAATAGTCAGAATGGCAAAAATTCAGCCAATCATCACCTCCAGAAAGATCAAAGATGATCTAAAATTACCTGTAAGTACTGTTACAGTCAGAAGACATTTGATCGAAGCTAAGCTATCAGCATGAAGCCCCATAAAGCACCATTTTTGAAAAAACAGCATGTGCAGAATCAGTTAAAATTTGCCAAGGAACACATCGATTGGCCCAAAGAGAAATGGCGTAATATTCTGTGGACTGATGAGAGTACAATTTTTCTTTTCGGGTCTAGTGGTCATCGACAGTATGTCAGGTGACTCCCAGGTACTGAATTCAAGCCACAGTACACTGTGAATTCAGTGAAGCATGGTGGCGCAAAAATCATGGTATGGGGATGTTTTTCATACTACGGTGTTGGGCCTGTTTATCGTATACCAGGGATCATGGATCAGTTTGAATACATCAAAATACTTGAGATTATGTTGCCCTATGCCAAAGAGGAAATGTCCCTGAAATGGGTGTTTCAACAAGACATCGACCCCAAACACACGAGTAAGCGAGCAACATCTTGGTTCCAGACAAAAAGGATTGAGATAATGGAGTGGCCAGCTCAATCCCCTGACCTCAACCCCATTGAAAACTTGTGGGATGACATTAAAAATGCAGTTTCTGAAGCAAAACCCAAAAATTCACAGGAACTGTGGAATGTAGTTTGTTCATCCTGGGCTGAAATACCTGTTTCTAGGTGCCAGAAGCTGGTTGACTTGATGCAACGCAGATGCACAGCAGTTATCAAAAACAATGGTTATGCAACTAAATATTGAGTTTGAAGAGAAAAATGTCAACATTGCTATTTGTTTGAACAGATTAATATTCCTTTTCTTTGCTTCCTGTAAAAGAATAACGCAGACTTAAAATTTGTTAATGCTTTGATTTGGAATGAATTGAATGTGTAATGTTTCCACTACATTTGAAATATGGAAATAAAAGCTATTAAGAAATATTTGCAATATTTGAACACAACTATAAGCATTTACATGATCTTACACATTGTCCGCTTAAGCATAATCGGTGTAAGACCATGCACCATTGGTAGTTGTCGGGTTGCTCATTTACATAAAGTTGAGCTCTGCTGTTGCTCGTCGCAGAAATCACCAACTCATTAAATATGAATGACTTCCAGTTGCTCTGTCGCTGCAATTCACTGCACGCGTGAATGGCCCAAAAGTCTAGGTAAAAACTGTTAAAAAAAAAAAGTAAAAAAAAATTATAATCTGTTCAGACAGTCATTAGGATGAGCCGCATGGGGTGGCTTCACCCACCGTCTACCAGCACCATGTGCTCAGCTAATGATGTCTGCAATAAGATACAGACTAAGGAGACAGGCAGAGATAAGACAGAACAAGAACAATGTGAAATGCCAGAACAGACCCCAGGCTGTGGCTAATAATTAAACTATAGTGTCTGTGTGTGTGACTGAGACAGAGAACATGTTGTAGGAATAACAGTGAACGGGGGCATCTGAGTTGATAAATGCTTCTGGAGGGTAATGCAGTTGTCAGGCAGCCTTAGGCAATGCATAGCACTCTCTAACTGGTCATTTTTGCTTAGCTACTGAGGGAGTCTGAGTGACTGTGTGGGAACAGAAATGGAGAACAGTGGGACCTATGTTAAATTAATAAAAAAAATAGTTAAATGGCATTTATTTAAATTATGGTTAATTTCAGACCACACTCTCTCCATTCTCCAAAATAAAAAAAAAACACAGTGGACCAATTTATGTATAAAAAGAAATGCATTTATTTATAGATTTTAAAAAACAATTTAAAGCACAAAGACTTTAATAAACATTTGTCCTGCATACAAATGATCGCATGTGCACATTGTGCTTCCACTGTAAAGTCTGTACAAGCTCTGGGCGTGCAGCTGTTGCGATCGAGTTCAGCCATTTATTGCATACACATGAAACACAACTCATGTCAAAAACCCATTCATGGAAAAGAACATTGAAACAAAAAACAAAAAATTGGGAAGGGGTGATCATCCACAACTCTACAGTTTCACAATTCTAAACTGCAGCAGCTTTCAGAGGAAGGCTTTGCACATTGTCCAGAGGAGAAATATTATTGAAACAACAACAAAAGATGAGAATAAATTAACTAAAACTATAGTTGTGCTTTAATGTTGCTTACTCCAAGGAGTTCACTCAAAGCAAACAACAAGGTTTGTTAAAACCCAACTCTGCTTTGAAACAAGGCTTCCAAGAACAGATCTGCTGTTCCGAGTCTCACTTTTCCCTATCTAGCACCCTATCTATATCTAGCACTGAGCGCTTGCTCTATATAAAGAGTTGCACACATCCCCATTGATAGTGGCAATCAATAGTATTCCCTGTTCACTTCTCTACACGTTATATTATAGAAATCTTAGTCTGAAAAAATAACAGTATCAAAAGGCATTTCCTCGGAGGAAGGCATATATACTACCCAAAAACATTCTGTCAATCACCTTTTCCAAAAAGAAATACCAACACAAATACTCCATTGTCTTCCATATACAACAATACAGAAACAAAACTGGGGGGAAAAAATGACTTTAAAGACTTTGGTATAAACAAAATGTAGGCTTTCTACAGTGACTCATGGTAATGCCATTTTCCCTTGTAACATACTTTTGTCCACCTATTAAGTGACAAGTATGAAATGTGCATAGTATTATTTGTGAGATCAGTGTCAGTGAAAACTAGCAGCAACCTAGTTTTCATGGGAAAACAAAAGATTTTTAAACTGAAAATGGGTTAACACAGAGATATTCCTCAGGGCTAAAGCACTGAGAATAGCTGACAGTCTCTAAATGCTATCTCTACCAAACAAACATCAACCAACCAGTTGCTTTGAAGTCAAACATTTATAAATGTCAAATTTTTTCAACTCTGACTGCTTGCCATTTATTAATATCTAAAGCCAAAAGCCCACATTGGAACGTGAGCATCTGTTTAAGATGGTTCTGAATAGCAGGTTGTCAGATAATGAGAGTTTCTCTGCATCTTAGCCGCTGTGGTTAGGTGAGATTTGAACAGACAGGATTCAGCCAGGTGGAGGTTTTACTGCTGAGGTGAAGTAGCAGATCCCTCTGTGAAACGGCCAAAAACACTTCTAAACTCAAAATATGACAGTCTCTAGGCACTCAAAACACTTGGGTGCACTAGTCAGGGATGGGATTTTCAATGTGTGAAGACATTTTTGGAATACCAAATAGATATTCTTCTGTTAAATGCAGATCAAATGTCTTTTTAATGATAAATGTAGAGACTATTTTAGCTTTTAATACATGAAAACCACATTTCATTTTTTGAGACACTTTTGCTTGGCTGAGACACAAGACATTCAACTGAGTGTGAGAGTAAATCATCTCACTCTTTTGCTTGACAATCTACTCAGTTATGTAGGTTGAAATTCACCAAACTACCTTAATCAAATTATACAGTTGTCCAGTTGTCCTAAAATAATATGTATAAATCAAAACAGCTTGTTTAATAAAACATGTTGGTAAAGGGAGGAAATGGGTATAGCTACAATGTGCTTGGAATCAGAAAATTCCCTTAAAAATGGTTAATTGTCATCAAAGCACGAGATGCAGAAATGAAATAATGAATTGGTTAGAATTGAAATCGTAATTCAATTACAAATGGTTCTAAAAAAGGCATCTTCACCACACACATGCCACACAAGTAAAGTGCATGAATAGTTTATATGTGGTACAATTCAACTGAGGTTTGACATCTTGATTACAGGAACGAACACCATGGCTTACAAAACCATTTTGGGTTCCTTAAAATACTCAAAGCAACTGAACTGTGCTGATCTCACCTTTATTAGTCTAGTACAGTGGTGTCACGGTGTACTTCTTAAGAACTACATTTATGTTTCCTGAAATTTGCTGTAAGCATTAAGCAAGTGACCTATAACCTCACTAAAGCTTTAAGTGCATTATGGGCAGGCCTGGACCACATTAATAACAGCCCAATCTGATTGTGGTGAGGGTTTGACTGGGCAAAGGACCATGATATGCAGACTGAAGGCTGTACAATTAATCATAGTGTGTGGCCTTATCTAAAGGTGTCGTGTTTCATTCCAATGTCAAATTGACTAAGTAAACCTTAACTGTTCTTTGACATATAATTATGCTACACTTGTGGACATTTTCAGCATTTTTTTTCTATAGCTTGTATGTATTAGTATTCTGCTATTGGGCTATGAACTTAAATAACTTGAATCTACAGCAGCTTAAGCTTTTTCCTTGCTCTCTACAATCTTTTCAACTGCTTATTTTTGAACGATTTTGCCCATCTGGTGATTAATTATTTTCTGAGCTTTACTTTGGAAGAAGGTCCTGAAAGCTGTTTTGCGATCCATCTTTTTGACTGAAGTGTGCCCAAATGTGGCAAATCTCAGCAGACGCCTCTCTCACTCAAACCTGTAGATCTGGAGCTCTGATAATTAAATAACCAAAGCGTATCCCCCTCCTCATCCAGACACATGCTGCAAGCAGCTGCGTTTGTTCCTAATTAAAACCTCAGCACAGACACAAGAAGCACTGCAATTATGGTCTCAAACAGAAAATCAGAGGGCTACTAGAGAGTTCAGTCTTTTTTTTTTTTCTCCTTGCTAGAAACTGCAGCAGATTGCGGCTAGCAGCTTTACACTTGGCCTCTCTGGTCCTCAAGGCGGCAGTCATGAAGAGGATTTGAGAGCTTGAAGAGATTTTAGAGGCTTCCTGTGCTCTAGTTGTGCTTGGCCTTCCCTCCTTTCAGGTAACTTTTCCAGCGCTTGATGAACTCCCTGAAGATGGGAGAGTTGTCAATAGAGCCCAGCAGCTGGAGCTGGTTGATGTGCGTTGTATGGTAGTCCCAGCGAGCCAGATTGGGCGCTGTGCCCAGTATAAAGTGGCGCAGATCATAGATGGTTCCCGACCCTGTATCGTACAGGGGCAACATCACTTTAAGGGACTCCATCCCCTTGCTGTACAGCTGACCTGCGTCCCGACCAAGTTTCTCACCCGCTGTTTGTGCCAGGTCATACAGGCCTATGAGGGAATAGATGAACCCATTCAGTACGAAGGAGCTAGGGATTGTGGGATATTCCTCATACCAGTCATATTTATTCATGAACATAGCTTTGACTCCGTGCTGCTCTGAGGGCAGTTTGAAAGGTCCTGTGGCACGAAGGGCAGACTTCAGGTACGTGTCATCTTTTGTCATCAGATAGGCACGCACTAAAGTAGACATGGCCTGCCCTTGTGCCATGGCAGAATACCAACCGGGCTCCAGTGCACGAAAACCCTCACCAACTTTACGAGTCACCATGATTGGCCAACCACCACGCTCGTCCTGGTTGCGCACCAACCAATCACTGGCAGCAAAAAAGGCTGTCATATGTGAAGTGGTGGCGATTGTGATGTTGTCTATTGCTCCGTGGCCATGTAGCACTATCTTTACGACACGCCGAGGCATGGTCTTGGTGGCTTTCACCGCTTTGGTGTTGGAGAGGCCAATGCCTTTGCGGAGGTCAGTGAGAAGGTCACGGGTGACCATAGACCATGCAGTCCGAGGGCCAATGCCATAGGTGATGTCACGATCCTTGAACAAAATAAGCCGTGTAGTGGTGATATAGTGGATAATGAATGGAGGCCCTTTCTCTGTTGTCTCCAAGACAACAGAGATGCTACCATTAGATGCAAACTTCAGGTCAAAAGAGATGATGAAATCTTTCATGTTGCCAAGTGGAAGAGAGATACCCTCAGAGTTTTCTAGAAAACACAAGAGAGATGAGAGAACAGAAAAAGAAAGTGTTACAACAGGTTGTCTACACTGGCTTCCTCCTGTGCTGCATAGATACACAAACACACACAGATGCACACACTAATGAATAGTGCTTGTGAACATTGAAGGTTGGGTGTGGTCTTGAAGGAGGAAGGTTTCATGTGACACTTTCTCCTGGGGTTAATTAAACAGACAAGTTAGAGGTGGAGAGACAGCTGGGCTCCAACTGTGATATAACAACTGAAAAATAATCCATCTCACATTAGACAGATTGCTGAAACTTGTGATTTTGCAAAGCACTTTAGAGTGAGCAGATCAGAGTTTTTCAACTCTCGAAGTAATTCATCATCTTTTTTCACGCAACATTTCATCCTAAAGTCATCTCTCATTGTTAGCATCAAATCCCTCTACCTGCCTCTTTCTGTTGCATTCTGACAAGATTATGCAGGGAAAAAAGTAAAACTTCTCATGCCCTCTACCGAAAGGAGATGAAGGGAAAAGCAGCAGCATGAAAGAGCAAGAGAAAGGGAATAGCAGTTGAGTAAGTGAGCAAGAGAAAGCATGCAGGGTAATATTAAGAGCATTAAAGAAAGAGAAAATAGGCCAGAGGAGGGATGAAAAAGGAAAGCAAATAAAAGGAAAACGTAAAGAGAGACAGCAGAGGACATTCTGGCTCAAGCAGTCTCCTATCACTATTTAATGCACTCATAAATCCATTACTTAAAGGCAATGCAGAGACTAAGTAGATTTGTACTGTCCTGCTCTGATTACCCCCCCAATCAATACCAGTGATGTGGAGGACCGAGAGAGGAGGAAGGGAGCGCCAAGCTGGAGCCTTAGGCCCAGCGTGTCCTAGTTGGCCCCACTCTCAATGCTTTGGGTGATGACACCAATTACTGCCTGCCAGCACAACAGCCCAGCTATTTCTAATGGCTATTGAATAACTCTATGCTAAAAAGTAGCAGGGTGTGTCCAAAACCTTAAAAATGCTGCCTTAACATGCTGAGGGAAGGGGGCATCAAAGTGAAGGCATGTCTGAATCTAATGCTCACGTGACATCCTGTCTACTCAAATGGATCCAACTGGTCATTTACAGAATAGAGCATACCTGTAATGTATCCAAGGCTCACCATTAAGCTATTCAAGGTACTTGTCTTTCAAACAAGTAAAACTGATGTTACTTGTCTGAAAGCTTAAGTCACTTTTCCAAAAGCAAGTTTTCTTCAATACAGATTCAATATATTCAAATTATTAACAAAGTGGGAATATTAAATAAACTTTAGGCTCAAAACATACACTACGTAAGTACGAAAATGCAGATACTTCTACTGTAGCTATGCATGCTTGTTTTGTGCATTGTTTTGTGCATTGTTGTTCTGAAATTTGTCAGAGAGCAATTCATAAAACAATGCAAGTACAAGCAGCATTCTCAGCATTGCCACAAGGGGTGCTGTAGTTGAAAGTCAATTAATTTATTGTTGTACAATTTTTTCTTTTTCTACTTAAAATTCTATTTCTTCCCAGAAATAAGCATTGTTGTCAGATATTTAAACATTCACTTATCTTTAAACCTCACTTTAATTTGTTATATATCAGACGTAATATAATGGCCAGTCTGAAGCCAGTTCTAAGATACCTTCATCCCAAAAAGCTTTTTAAGACACTGACTCACTGGGCAGTATAGAAGCTGCCATCAGTTTTAAACATTCCCTCAGTGCAATGCTAACTAGAAAATACATGAGGCTGGTTCAAAGGAGCAGAGTATGTTTTGAAGTTTTGTTGGTGTTTATGTGCATGCTCAGTGAGGCAGGACTATAAGAGGCAGTGCAAAGATGCTGAAAATAGTTATAAAACAATAAAGAACAGATGGAGTGAGAAAGATTAAAGAAAAGCAGGATGCTTTTCTTTGAAGAGATAAGAACAGATATAAGCAATTGTAAGGAAGAATGCAAAAATTAGGGAAAAAAAAGAATAGTTTATGAGAATATAAGGCAAGAAAGGTGTGGAAAAACAGGTGAAAAAGTGATGAGAGTATGAGGGTAGGGGAGAGAGGATTGAAAAACAAACAAAAAAAAAACTTTAGAGCACATGAAAAACAAATAAAAGGGTGAACAAAAGAATACTAGATAAACTAAAAGCGGAAAAAGAATAAGATTAATGGTGTAAAGATGAAAAAGTAGTAAAAAAAAAATTATTTAATGCATGAAGCTTAATGTCTGCTGTGGTACCTGGAGCGCTGAACTGTCGCACTGATGTGGCTCTGGTCTTGTCATAGACTCTGGTGAGAGCGCAGCCCTTAGGGACAGTCCACACGCCAGACCTGCTGTCTCTCTCCTCCGCTGTGTCATACACCTCCACATGGGGCAGCCGCTCTGTCAGGTTCTTACTGTAATGACTCAGGCCATACTGAGCTATCTGAATAGCATAGAAATACCCTTGAGGACCCCACTGGGTGGACAACGGTACTCCTGTTGAGAGATGAGAAAACAGAACAAGAGGGGATTTGCTGTTAGGAAAGACAGATTGGTTAACTTTTAATTGGGTGCTACATTGAAGAGAAATGAAACAAATTTACGTAACAATCTCAAGCTAGGCGGCATGACAATACTTTATATACAGTACTGTGCAATGGTAGAATTGTCAACCAGACTCTGCTATATCATAATTTATACCTGGGTAGATATACCACTGCTAATTTATGTTTTTCATGATCTTCAGAACCTGGGGTCCTCTCTATTTTAGGTTTATTAATTAATTTATTTTTCAGTCACATGGCAACAAAATGTCTACCTACATGTTGGTTACACCACAAAACTTTGATTTGATGGACAAAGGTTTTTCACATTTTACACATTTTCAAATAAAATAGTTTCACTGCTTATTTAAAAAATATAATAAAAGATTATTCTGCACTGCTCATGCCAACATTTCTTTTTTTCAAGAATTTCAGCTTTTGAGATTTTTTTTTTTTTTTTTACTGTTTCCGAATGGTTACACCATATGACTTTTTTTACTTAAATAAAATTGACTAGAGGACATGCATTCAAATAACTGTTTTGTATGAATTTCATTTGTAATGTATTTTTGAATAATTTAATACATTTGGACAACAACAACAACAACAACAAAAAAAAGAGTGCGTCACATCATTGACCCTTATGTTAACAATGTAAATATAAGTATTTGACATTAAAGGATGACACCATATATTTTTTATTTGGTTAGAAAAAAAAAGGCACTATAGGGCTATAAAATGCCCCAGAAAATACCCTGGAAAAGTTAATTTCTGTCCATGGTTGCTTCATTGAATTCAGATTCTAACAGATCTACAAAAAGCAGTGAACACTGGGAGAAAAAAAGCCCCAAATTTTCTTTAGTTAGCACCAGTTCCCTTACGCTCTGGTACTAGTATAAGTAGTATGAGATTGTGCTGTTTATACTGACAAAAACAATAAGGGCTATAGGTCATCAGGCTTTTCATCCACCCTCACTCTCTCTCCCTCAACCACAACTTGTCTATTCTAAAGCCTGTCATGACATTATTAAGCCACAGACAAATCTTTGGGACCCAACTGCTAGTTTTAAAGCATCTATCCACAAACATACACATAAAAAACAAACATGCAGGGTTAAACAAAGACATAAGGCAATAGAATTGACAAACACTAATGAGTCTTCCTCTTTCCATGGCACAAGCACAGACATAAAGTGGGACCTGTATGAGGAGGCAGCTGGGCACTGCGGAGACGCTTTCCAGCCTAGATTCTATTCAGAGCACTCTGATCCTCTGCTGGAGAAGACATCATCCCTCAAACTGAAGGAGGAAAAAGGAGCTCTCTTTCACTGTCACCCACCGTACTCATCTCCTTTTCATTCCTTTTTATTCTCCCTCCCTCTCTTTCTCCTTCAGCTGTGGCATGGAGACTGATGAGTCTGTCTGCTGTCTCTAATAATTGGCTCTCTGCACTAACACACTGCCACAGGCTCATGTGGCTTATTACCTCTGAGCTTAACACACTGTTTTTCTGCCTCCAAACGCCTAGGATAAAAATGAAGGGAACAGAACCTTTAATTAATCTTTGTCTTCTGTGTTGGTGTGCGTGTAAACACTGCAAAGGTCTTCCCGACCTCTCAAACACATCTCACAAATGAATATACTTCCTAAAACTGCCGTGTTACTTAATCTTTAAAGGGATAGTTCACCCAAAAATTAAAACTGTCATGATTTTCATGATGAGGTGTTGAGTGTTAAGTTTCACCATCTACTTTCAGTGCATCTTTTTTCCATACAATGAAAGTGAACGGTGACCGCAGCTGTTGTTCCTCCTAACATCATCTTTCGTGTTTCACAGAAGACAGTCTGTCTTACAGATTAAGAACAACATGAGGTTCAGTAAATGATGACAATTCTCATTTTTGGGTGAACTACCACTGTTAAAAATGCCATGCACTAAATTAAAATACACGCTGAAAGACTATCCATGTTACCACAAAGATCCAACATTGACGCCCATAGGACAGACGAAGTTCAGACCAGTACTGTAATGTTCCTTGAACACTGCACTCAATTCTGTTTTTAAAAGTCACACTTGTGCATTGAGGCATCACTCTCTTTAATTTTCCATGGATACTGGGTGAGAATCAGAGGCAATGCTCCAAACCTTCGATGATTCCCTACAGGCTCCTTCATTCCAACATGGTCATAAATGCTACAGAGCTCCTTTGCAGCTCACAGAACAGAGAGCAGCACCATGTAAACAGTCTGAGTAAAGGACTGGCTCTTGGTTATGGAGGAGCGGAGACAAGAATGGAACAAAAGCAGGGGACTAGAATAAATTCCATCGCTTTTGTGCTGCCACATAAATTACGAATTTTATCTCAATTGATAGACAACCCAATTTTTCCACCTGCCATGAAGGATTATTGTACAAATGTGCCTCTTTGAGGTGTCACAGAAACATTGGGTATCTTTGAATACCGCTCTGAACGATATCTGAATAACACGTTTTTTTAAAGTTTTGGCCAGAAAAGAGTAGAAAGCGGTTTAATCCAGAATGCTGATCAATGAGCAGTGTTAATCTCATCAACGAAATCACTGACAAAAATGTTAGTTGATGAAGGTTTTTTTTTATTGTCAACGATAACAAAGATGAAACGAAAAAGGCACATATCATGATGACAATTAATAAAGCATACTGTTGACGAGATACAAATTATACTGCAAGATATGAATAGTGCAAGATATAAACAGAAGAAACATCTTGAGATTCTGTAAATAGAAGATATTAGATACGGATTCATCTAATCCATTAAATCGAGCATGTTAGGGATTTCTCCGCTTGAGCTGCGTGAGTTGAACATGTTGAACACCGATTAATTTGGCAATTTGCGTTGCGTAACTTGCAATGTGAATACACTGTTTCCGTAATAAACACGCTTCATACAATGTAATATCCTTTCACAGAAAATTTATAAATCTCTAAAACATGAAGAATTTAGAATACAGTAAGCAAACTTCTCAAAAGTAGCTAATACTGCAGTCTATTCATTATTATTTCAGGAGCTCAGGTTTTTTACAACAAGGACAGTATGTATATGTTAGATACATGTTTACATTAGAACATTTAATTTTTTTCTAAATGTTTGACTATTTTATTAAAGTTTGGTCTGTTACAGTTTGACACACTTTGTCCATTTTGCATGTTATCAACTAAAAGATATAATTTTTGTTGACAAAAATTTTCATTTTTGTCATAGTAAAACTGATTAAAATTAATAAATATAACATGACAAAATATTGACTAATTCAAGGACATTTGTCAAAAGACAAACTATGAAAAATTAACACCATCATGAGTTCGCAATAAGCGAAAGCTCTTCTGAGCATCATGCCTAGATGTGCCACATTTGTGCATTTTAATTCAGTGTTACAGAATATTTCCATTTCATAGGTGTGAAGTGTGCAACAGTTTGCGTATATGCCTGTCATTTGTTATACTGATGTACTGTACATTTACACAATAAACTGATTTGATCTGCTTTGAATTTTATTCATATTTAATTTTATAGATTCCAAAATGTTCAGATTTTATCCTTTTCATATTACACTTTGTTAGCAATCTGTATCCCATGAAGCATTCTTAACTGATTAAAGAGACCATCACCATCAGTGAATAGTTGTTTTGGTTTGGAAAGCATTCTTTATACTCCAGCACTGATCAAATGACCCCATTGTCAATCCTTCCATAACAACTGCTTACTTACCGAGTCCCTTTATAAAGAAATGAATATACAACTGCAGATGGGAACTGAGTGGATCTTTCTTCTCTTGAGGAAGTATAAAATACTTTTCAAAATGAAAATGTATCATTTATTCACCTTCATGTCATTCAAAACCCATATGACTGTCTTACAAAAGGAGATGTTAGGCAGAATGTTAGAGACTGACATTATCAATCACCATTCCCTTTAAAGGAATAGTTCACCCAAAAATGAAAATTTGCTGATAATTTACTCACCCTCAGGCCATCCAAGATGTATCTGAGTTTCTTTCTTCATCAAAACAGAATTTAAGATTTTTAGGATTTCATTTCAGGCCTCCTCCTCTAAACAGTGCAAGTGAATGTACTCCATTTATTTTTTGATGGTCCAAAATGCATATTTATGGTGCATCAAAATAATCTCGACTCCAGTCGACAAATAAAGTACTTCTGAATGCAAACGACTGATTATTTTGAGAAACAAAACAATACTTATATACTTTTTAACTACAAATGTTCGCTTCCGTACATCTCTGTGATGTGCGCTCATGAGAGGGATGACATAAGCTCATTGGTAAGGTCACGCGTCACGTGGAGGAGGAGTCAGGAAGTGCGTCATTGTTTACAAGAGAAACTTGTGCCGTTCACAAACCAAAACAGTCCAAAACAATTTCAAAACAACATAAACTAAAATAAAAAATAATTTCCAAATAATAATAATAAAAAAAAAACAATGTAAACAACGACACGCTTCCTGACTCCTCCTCCACGTGATGCGTGACCTTACCAACAAGCTTATGTCATCCCTCTCATGAGTGCGCCACAGATGTACTGAAGTGAACATTTGTAGTTAAAAAGTATATAAGTATTGTTTTGTTTCTAAAAATATTCAATCGTTTGCGTTCAGAAGACCTTTATTTGTCGACTGGAGTCGTGTGGATTATTTTGATGCATTTTAAATATGCATTTTGGACCGTCAAAAAAAAGTGAGGACATTCACTTGCATTGTTTAAAGGAGGAGGCCTGAAATGAAATCCTAAAAATCTTAAATTCTGTTTTGATGAAGAAAGAAACTCAGATACATCTTGGATGGTCTGAGGGTGAGTAAATTATCAGCAAATTTTCATTTTTGGGTGAACTATTCCTTTAACTGCTTTTTTTTTTTTTCAAATAATGAAAGTGAATAGTGACTGAGAATGACATTTTGCCCAACATCTCCTTTTGTGTTCTATGAAAAAAAGAAAGTAATACAGGTTTGCAATGACATGAGGGCGAGTAAATTACAGAATTTTCATTTTGGGGTGAACTACCACTTTAACAGCTCAGATATGATAGTAGTGGCATAATGGTGAGGGATCTGGGCTGTTAATCCATAGGTTGCAGGTTTAATCCCAAAGAGCTGATCCAAGAACTGGAGTGTTACTGGAATCAGAGTTCTGCTCTATCACCACAATGCTATGAGCAGAGCACTTAAACCTGTCTGCTGAACACTGTCCTTGAAATAGAGAGATAGTGAGAGTGAGCCAGCAGGAAATGGTTGAAAGTAATCTGTCAGGCCGGAGAGACAGTGATGGATCACTGACACAGCAGACAGTAACAGACAGAAAAATGTGCTATCTGGACAATGAAATGCCTTTGAAGGACACAACTGAGACCACCATAATCAGCCTTTTCTCTTCAAGTGTTGTCTGTTTCCTTTATAACAATGAAGGAAAATGAATCGTCTTTTCTTTTCACATTGGTTTACCTTTTTCTCATTTATATTCAAATGGAAGACACATGGGAGCGCATGTAAAATTTTCCTCCATTAAGTTTAAGGTCATCAAATCAGCACTTGTGATGTGGCTGAATCAATCCCACTTTCATTTGCTTAATGTATAGTCCATTGAGAGTGCATTACTCACTAAGAGGCAAACTTAGATCACTTGAGCAGGCTTACAGGAATCCTCTCTTGGACTGCACTAAATGACTATTAATGGCCACTAACAAGCTGCGTTAGAGATGAGGCAGGTAGCTTTGCCTCTCACTTCTCCCAACCTGCTATAATTATGTGCTGCTGTAATATGACATTAATTTATGTGAATCTTGATGATGAGAAGGGAGAGTAACCACCCCCTAACCTAATTCCAGGTTTAAACAGCAATCTATCTTGACTAATCACTTGTGATCGGATACCTGAGATGGATGCCAATGTCATGCTTATATAGAGTCATCACAAAAAGTGCAAAGAACAATTTAGCATAGCATTCTTAAGCAGTTAAGACCGGATAAGCTCGATCAGAAGGATACAGTGCAGCATAAAGTAAGGAAGAGTTGAAACCATCAACACATATCTCACCTTCCACTCCACTGATGCACTTGACTCTGTCACGCACCTCCACGTTATACCCCTCAAAGGACATGAAGACTCCTTTGGGGTGGTAAGGTTCTCTCTGGGCATATACTTTGGAGTAACTGTGAGAAAACTCAAATCGATCGTAGCCATCGTACTGTACCACCTTCCCGTATACCTCAAAGTACTTCTCCATCCAGCTGAAAGGCAGGTACACCTCACTACCCTCTCGACGGCCCTTAATGGTGGCATCCTCATTGATAAGGCAGTCGATCTCTTCATAGCGTACTCCACCGACCACAGGTGGTGGTTCGGGGGGCTGGGGTTGTTGTGGGCGGCTGTCTATTCTAGGGCTGGGAGGGGTCTGGGGTTGCCGGGGGAGGAAGCGGAGCACCTTCTCACTTGTGCACTTGTTCCACAGAACAACCGTGAGCAGAGAGAGAAGGGCACAGGTCACTATCAGGGTCTTGTAGTGAACCCGGGCTGCCAGACAACGCATCATCACTGCTTACCTAGAACATACACACACATATATTCTATGAAATATAATATATATATTATTTTACATGATATATATAATAAAATATATATATATATATTTTTATTGAACTGAAAGTCACAGGAAAATGTACAATCATAAAGTCCTTTTCCACCAAACAGCTGAGCAAGCTGAGTAACTGTTCCAGTAGTTTTCCACGTGCTAGCGGTTCAGTATGGTGCGATTACAAACCATTCCTGGCCCAGATTTCTCAGAGAGAAACGTGCTGGTGGAATGCCTTTAGTAACGTGGTGACTCACGATTAGTCACTTGCTCAGTCAGATTGATCAGTCCATTCTACTACTGATTCTGCAGCACTGCAATGGAAAAACAAACTGTAACAGTGCCAGCGAGCCTGGATAGGTATGGAACGGCACAGTTCTACAACGAGATCTGTTTGGCCTAATGGGGAAAAAGCACCTATAGACATTCTGTTCAAAATACACCAGTGACATTTTAGATTTAAGCTAGTTTTGGCAAAGTAATCAGTAATTCAGTTAGAGGAAATATTATGCATATCTACAAGGAATTAATCAGAGTTTAAAATGTCTGATCAATATTTTTCCCTCTGCATGGATAATAAAATGCAGCATAACAGAAATTCAATATCTGTCTGGACAACTGTGTACAATGTTTAGGCATATGTACAATGCATACAGCTCACAAACTTCATAGCAGCAACAAAAACAAAGTAGATCAATGCAACCACACCACATAGATGTGAAAAAAAAAAAAAACAACATGAATTTATATATTTGTCACTGAGGGTTTAAGTCTTTTACCTAAAAATATGCACAGTGGTATTAGGCATTCTGGATTTATACATATAATTGAATTATGATTTATACTTAATAGTTCATGTCTCAGAGGCAGTGCTCCACACTGAACAAAAGTTGCTCCTGTATTTGGCCGGAGTTTCTTGCTGTCTATGTAGTGATACCGCTCTTACAGTTTATGAGTAACAAACAGAGTATGAAAAAAGTATTAAATTTTCTCTACACATCTTCTTTTACAAATAGCATTCTGTTCATGCAGTTTCAATGCGATGAAGACAATCACATTAATTTTGTAAATGCAGCTCATAGCACAAATTAGCAGCCTCTCCATATCATAACATCTCTCTTTAGCATTCTATCATCCTTGCAAAGAATAAAAATCAATAAGCAGAAACACACTGCCTTCCACTACAGCTAATTACTGCACTGGGCTTGGCATTGAAAACAAGGCAATACCATCATTAGCAGTCCACACCACTCTGAAGCTGAAGTGAAGACTAAGGTCAGGGGAGAGTGAAAACGCATCAATTTCACAATGGATTCGATCCATCAACCCAAACTATTATGCTCTATATTTAACGAACTGGCCTAAGAGGAGCAAAAATATGATGAATGGTTGCCATACAACACATTTGAACTGGCCTCCATATATTAGTTGGAAACCTGAATTCATATAGTTCAAGCCTGAAGATCTGAAATTCTTGCTGCTGAAAGATCAGGACAACTGAATCATTCTTGCTTCTACCCTCTGTTTAATCTTCTTTGCAGAGCCAACACTTGTTTCACATATCTGTGCTCCATCGCTTTCTAGTCTCTCTCCCGTTCATTCACTTTACTCTTCCAACCCCATGTTGACGCCGCACCCTCTGTTCAGAGCACAGAGAGTAGACCAGCGTCTGCCTGCTCTGTAAAAGATAAGATGCTCATCTTGTTTGCTGAGGATATAAATAATTAGATCTTTTTGGCTTTTGCAGGGAGGGAAATAAGAGTTCAAATGGGCAAACTCAGAAAGTGCCACCTGAATCCTAACACAGAGCACCTGAGTCAAGCCTCCCTGATGGAGCATTTGGATCAGGCGGCCCACCGCAATTATCCTTGTATCTGTGTACAAGGATAATTTGTATTCAGATCCACTAATATGCAGGAGATATGGCTGAGGTCTGTATAATCCAGAGATCAAACCAAAAACAGGAGGAACACAGATGTAATCCTTTCTCTGTAGTGGCACAGCGGACTTAAAGGGAGAGTACACCATGTCCTAGGGAGCAACAAACCATGATAGATTTAAGAAAATGGCTTTTATAAGAGTGGGCTTAGGGATGGTCAGGGATGAAAAAGTTTTTACAACACACCATCCCCATAGCTAAAGCTGTGGCAGATCTGTAAGAGCCGCTCCTTTGAGGAAAGCAGTGTTAACCGTGCATCTGCAAACTGCTGTTGGCGTGACTGGAGACACCATAACCATCGCATTTTTAAAACACCGTGTTAAGTTGAAAATAGTTTTTGAAGACCCTGAGATCGGTTACATTCAGCTGTGCTTCATTAAGATGTTTGAAAGAAAGAGTTTGCTTCTCCAGAGTGTAGAGCGCTGTTTTTGCCCCAGACAGAAAGTCACGCTGTGCTCTGTTGGAGTTTGTTGTGGTGATGATTCACGCTTCCTCCCATTTAACTCTGAATTTTAAACTTCATACTGGGAAAATTGCAATTGAACGCTACTTTATTTTGGACTTACAACTTGGAAACGTGTGCGGAAATCTTCAGCTCTGATTTCGCTGAGATGTAGGTGTGTGACGTCACACAAACATGTCGGCACCCAGGGAGATTTTGAGTCAGTGATAAACACTCACTTTTGTTAAATTTTATACACCAAGTTTATGTTTCTACATTGTGACAATAAAACTTGTTTAGCAAACATTTGCAGACAGGTGTTCAAAAAACACAGTGAATTAAATGTTCTTTTGATTATTGTAAACCTGTAGAACAACCGCTAGCATTGCAGCATTGTTTATCAGTTTGGCTGCAATGAGACATCTCTGTTGACAATCAAGGTACTGCTGAAAATCCCAATATAATAAATCTCAAAATTCAAAACAAGGCCCCTCTTTGACACGTTTGTGTAAGGTAGTTGTCACTGAATTTCAAATTCAGTGAAAAGTCACATCACACATTTTCATTATTGATCATCGTTTTTATGATCGATCATTACTGTCAGTTCTGAGTAGGGGTGTAATGGTATGACATTTTCACGGTATGATAACCATCATAAAAATTACCATGGTATTATGGTATCATGTTATTGAGGTGCACTGATGATATTATTAGCAGTTTAATATTTGGTTATGAAATATGTCTGATAAACACAGAAATATTTCAGTTATAGCCATTTCTTGAAAAAATAAAAATAAATAAAAAAAAAAATATATATATATATATATATATATATCTCAAACAGATAAAACAACAACAATAATAATAATAGCAAGGTACAGTAGTCAGATGATTATAACGAAAAAAATATTTTGTTATTGTTATTTTATGATTTATGAAAGTGATCTGTAATAATTTGTAATGATTATTGCCCAGGTTAACACTTCAGATTTGCATTTGTATGCATTCAGTAATTTGTTGCATTTGTGATTTAGTTAAATTCTAAACAATATCTACTGAATATATATATATATATATATATATATATATATATATATATTTTCATTGGCAGTTTATTTATTGCCATTTGTCCAATACTATTTCCCGCCACAGTTTCACTGTCAATTTCCTGCATGCATATTATCAATGTCAATTTCCTGCACAAAAGCCATGCACTTTGTGAACCCTATTTAGAACAAGTAAAACATCAAAGTAGTATCAAACACAATGTTGGCCTACTGTTGTGCTTCACTTGAAATGAACAAACAGTTGGCACATCGTAATGTTGAACGAGTGCTTAAAACCGTTTGCTGCATTTGTGAATGTGACAGAAGGTATAAACAAAGGTTTAGCCTACCTAGTCATTACATATGTAAAACTACAATGAATCTGGTGTTTTTATGAAACAGGGGCTATAATTTATTATCCTGTATACTGGATTTCCACTTACATCATCTCCGCAAATTCCGTGGAATTGTGATCACGGAGAAGGTGCTTTAGGTTTGAGGTGTTTCCCCCCTGAGCCAATCCTTTTTTGCGACAAACTTTACAGACTGTCTCAATCAGCTACCTAGTTCAGTAGTCAGGGCACTTATCAGGGAGTCAGCCATTTTTAGGGCTGTCTCAATCGCAAAATCGTTCCAGTGCACCGAAAAGTTCGCTTCCTAAAAAAATCCCACAATGCACCGTAAAAACCAGGAAGCATCATTGCTCACTACGTTCCCTTACTGGAAACGTCGTCATGTCTTCTGAAGTCTCTCAAGCCATTCGATGATGAGCACAAGTGTAAAAATATGAAGTCCAAGCCTTATTTTCTCTTTAAAGGAGATGTTGTTTGTAATGTCTTTCATTCATAATTACCATGAAAGTGAAACAATGTTTTAAATATTTGAGTTGTTAAATGAAGGTTTAAAATACACTCCTATAAATTTTTATTTCTTTATTTATGCCATTTATCGGTTATAATAACACTGTACATTTGAATATCTTCAAGGAAAATGAATGATAGCGTCATTTATACAGGGATGGTGCTGATTAATAACAGCTGCACTTCTATGTGCAAGCTTGTTATTGTGCCGCAGGTGATTGTGTCATAAGTGTCCCAATGTTCAGTGGATCAGTACCCTTACCAGTGCCCGAATTCATGTTCACGATATACTGATTCACGTCATAAGGAGCTAGGGAGCTGATTGAGACTCAGAGTGGGTAACCATCAACATTGATGGTGCCTCATGGGTCTTTAATATAGCGAAAGTAATCTCAGACAGCGGACTTCAACCGCTTTGGCGAAAGGTTCAGGCTCGGACATGTCTGTATGATGCGCTCGTGTTGCACTCATGCTGCGCTCATGCTGCACTTCTGATGTGCTCGTGATGCGGTGCGCTCGCGACACCTGCATGTCACCTTTAAAATTGAGTGACAGTCGAATGTAACATGAGGAAGGCGCAATTTAAAGATTTATTTTATCTCGGCAAGTTTATATGATGCTGTAAATGTTGCCGATTCTGTCTTAAACCGATTTGGATTTTAGAAAAGTTCTGAAAAAAATCTGTCTATATATTCATCCAGTACTGTCAATAAGAAGATTTCAACGGTATGATAACTGTCCATTTTAAAACAGAGGTATATATTTTGAAACCTTGAAACAGTTACATCCCTACTTCCGAGTACTCGGGTACTCTTGCCCATCCCTAAATTAAATACTTTACAAATGAAAGGTACTTTATCTCGTTTGAATATTTTTTCTTTCTATTTAGAACTTCATGGACACAAACCAAAAGAGAAGATTGTCACTGCATGTAAAAGATTATTGCAGAAACATCAAATTAATTCTATATTAATGCATTAAGTTGTGATGTTGCTTGGCAACCCTAAATAACTCAACTCTGCCTTATGTTGTACAACCCTTAATAACACTCGTCATAATTTGTTTGGGACAAGTACCCTCTCTGTAAGTTCACATTACTCCATGTTTCTTCATCACTCTTACAACTTAAAGCAGTCCTGCCCACTAATAGCAGCAAAAATATATCTACCATGATATAAACAGTAAAGCAGACACTCTACCGGTTGACACATTTCTACCATCACACTGTACCGTCATACCACCCAGCCCCAGGCTACGGTCCTCTTCTGCCACCATGGGCTTTGGGAACAGTTGGAGGCATTGTTGACACATGTTATGCTGTCAGTGAAGGAAGGACAGGGCTGGCACAGGAGTACAATGAATACCAAGCTTTCAGCTCATTTGTCACCACAACCCACACAGACCTGCTCCCGAGACTACACATCTGTCCTCCCTACTCAGGCTTGCCACCGGCTCTTCATGCAATTCAGACAAAGCTGAGAGGAGCTGGTGCCCCACTGATGAATGCAAGCATCTTTTTTTTTTTTTGCAACAGTATCACCGTTTCATTATGGTATAGTTTATAATAAGCAAGTCATGGTAATCCCAATCAATTATGCTAATGAGAATGAAAGCTTTAAATATTGGCTTTGGATTTAAGAAAATTTTAGAACTGCAAACAAACTGACAATTCAGCCACCGGGTAATTTATAATGTGTTTGTTTTATCCATTATGAAATTTTGTCAAAACTAAACAGTTTGGTGACAAGGGTTTGGTAATGAAAACAACAGCCAGAGAATCAGAGGCCTATTTAAAGAAAAGTTAATAAGGGCTTAATGGCATCAATCTGCATTGAGAAATGCCACAGGGGAATATTATTTCCAGGTCTATTACAACACATATTAAATCACTGAAGACCTTAAATATGACTTGTGTTGCCTTGTACATCTCAAGCCAAACAGAGGAAGGAAATAAGCTATCGAAATAACCTGTGGTGAGATTTGGATCAGACAAAATCTGGGTTCAGGAAAAAAGAGAGCAAGACTCAGAAGTCCATTAATGACTAGTGTACATTACAGGACTTAAGATCATTTCCTTTGATGTTTTGAGTTGGCGATCGGTCTGCGATGAAATGTCTCAGATCTCACGACGGATGGTCTTGTTGTGTGCACACTGCTGCGACACGCCCCGAGTCATCCCAGATGCCAAGATGGATTTCAAATCCAGACGTCTTGTCGTCATGTGTGAGCACTGTCCCGACGAGCAAGAGACCACATAAATCGCACAAACGATTGCCAGTTCTTGCTCCATGTTTGCGTTGCTATGCGAGTTTGCATGACAACTTCCAGATTTTAAAGCTACAGTCTGCGACGAATGGTTGTGTAGCTGACACACCCAGTCATGTGGAGCGTGCACCAACACAACCAAAGACAAAAGACTGTGAGTCATGTAGTGTTTGCAGGGTGCTGACTGTGAGTCCTGTAGTGTACACTGTGCATAACATGTTGTAGTCCATGTTGCAGTTTTTCACTCCTAACTTGAGCCGCAAGCTGATGCATTTAATTGTTAGAATAACAGAAATTGCTAGACTAGCAATGATCAGAATGTAACCCTGGGCAACCCAACTCGAGGTGAGCATTGAGAATCTGACTGAAGTCCACTTTAGTCGTTATGAGTGAGAACCCGAAAAAGATCAGACTGTGCTGTATCCCTCCTATAGCTGCAGTAACATTTAAAATGCACAAACCATCTCCATGTTCTCCATCCCCTTAAAGATTACATAAAATACCATTTGCCATGTATTTAAGATAATTTTACGCATTTCAGAGTGAAATAATATCTATTTGGAAATAATGCACTGATTTTGTTAGAGCTGTGGTGCAGTGGGCTGTGCAGATGCTCAAGATGGACATATAAATGAGCTGTTGGTTCACGGGGACCGTGGGCAATGTCCCAGTCCCATTCTTCCTTTCTCACCCATTTCCTGTCAACACTCTACTTTCCTCTAAAATAACAGCAAAAAGATAAAAAATAAATTACATCAAAAATATATATATAATGTGCTGATTTTATCTGTCAGGGTTTGGTGGACAGTGGATGTTTTGCTATGCTATAATGGCTTAATCCCCCCCCCAGCCACCCTCATCAGCAGTGGCTTGCGTACATCAGCAGAAAAGTTTTGATCTTTTAACCTCACAATACGCATCACAATAAATACTTTTCAATATATCGTGAGAAATCACGATACCATCATTGGGTTGCAATTGAAACAGTGGCAAACATGAGAGAGACTTGCCGTGATCACGAGAGAAAGAGTGAATGTTTACTCAATGCTTTGGCAACATTGTGCTGCTCTACACATTCATGCCAATAAAGCCTATTTGAATTTAATTGAATCATGCAGGCTCTGATTCAATCGCTCTCATGTCACATAGAAGCAGCTCTGACAACAATGGGAAACTCTGGTCTGAAAGTTTGCACTTTAGACAAACTGATTCTCGTTTATTGAAATGTTGACCAATATGTTACGTTACATGTTACAAATATGAGTGTAATGATTCAACAATGGCAAAGGAGGAAGCTGTGGCCCACTTGACAAAACACAGACATTTATTGTTGCACTTTTCAGTCGCACGCAATAAGGCCGCTTTTCAGCAGTACACAAAAAGTTTGCTTTTCAGCAACACCACACTGACACGCAGACACACACAGACAGGTTCGTGCATTTCTCTCCCTCCTCTGCTGCTGTCTTCTCTACTCAAATACTCCTGCCGCCCCTCACTGGAACACGAGACCGGTGGGGCACACAGGTGGAGCTCATTCACCACTTATCTTCCCGGCCTTGCTCTGCCCAGATGCAGCTCATCCCTGCCTTGCTCGCCACATACCCCCATCGCCAAACTCAGGTCGGGAAATTCTCCAGCCTGTGACATACACTGTCCCTTTCGGTTGCCGGCTGAAGCAGAGCTCCAGTGCCACCAGACTGTACACTCCCTCGGCGTCACGATCCTCAGTCAGCGGCGAGGACTCCTTGACGGCGCATCCTTCCTCCTTCCCGGGATTCGGCACCAGTGTAACAATTAAAAGGACGAAGGTAGCTGGGGCCGGCTTGACAAAACACGCAGACATTTATTGTTGCACTTTTCAGCAGTACACAAAATGCACCCCACTGATATGCAGACACACACAAACAGCTTTGTGCATCTCTCTCCCTCCTCTACTCAAATACTCCCGCCGCACCTCACTGGAACGTGAGACCGGTGTGGCACACAGGTGGAGCTCATTCACCACTTATCTTCCTGGTCTCGCTCTGCCCAGACGCTGCTCGGCCCCGCTCTGCTTGCCACAATGATTGTATCGGCACAGCCCTATTGTTTACGTTGTACTGTAAAATGAGAATACTCTGCAATATTCTTGAATATTTCACAAGAAAACTCCTTGGAAAATGGTCAGGATCATGTCTTGGCCTTTCTACTCGAGGACAAAGTCTGACCTGCCAACAGAAGCAGAAAAAGTACAAGCCAAATGCAAGAGATATGTTGGGTAGGACCAAGAATCAAGTCATGTGTTTGAGCTTAGGTGTGTCAGCTCTAACTAAACTCCTGACATTTCCACTCCAGTGACTTGCTGATCAGGCAGGGTGTGAATCAAGGGCAAGCAGCCACTTCACGTAGAGCTTACAGACTGATCACTAATACCAGACCTGGTAAATTAATGAATGTGATGAAATGAAATTACAGTGAGTTCTTGTATGAAACAACTACATTATTATGCTCATTAGAGAAAAGAAATTGCCAGATGTGCCTTCTACAGCTCATCAGAGGGGTTCCCCCTGTGGAAAAGATGCAGCCCATAATAAACACTGTTGACAGGCTAATAATTCTACACTGTATGTAATTTAGTCTAATTCTCATTAGAAATAGAGCACAGGAGAACTCCCCCTTCAACAAAACAGCAGTAACAGTACACACACACACACACACACACACACACACACACACACAGGACTGTAAGTTGGAAGTAAACCAGTAAGTTGCATCAACTCCCTTATGGCACTTTTCCACTGCACGTTACGGTTCGACTCGACACTGCTCGCTTTACTTCTCTGAGCTTGCTTTTCCACTGCAGTTTAATGTCGCCTCAATGCAGGTGGGATTATAGGCTGATCGTCATAGTTGCGCTGCCTCTACTGCCGTGACATCATCTTAAACGCGACAAACATTACTGACCATAAACAATAACATGACCGCTAGCTGTTAGCTACTAGCTCATTGTGATGCATAAAGCAGTTGTTGCATGGTGATTTTACACATGTGTAACAGGTAAATTGACCTGGTTGTTTTAGAAGTAAGCTTTCCAGTAGCTGGTCAACTGAATAAAGTGAAGCTTTCAAGCAGACTACAGAGTTAACATAACAAAACGTACCATCCTCCGTCATGGACTCCAACAACGCCGTGGCCGAGTCCAGGGCACTCTCCCTCCCATTGCTCGGTCTATTGCCATAGATAGCGTCCATTTGGTCGAACCACTTCCACTTTCTTCTGTTTGAACCACTCCAGCTGTTGTGGTCCTTGATGGTTCTGTAGTCACTTAAGTTTTTTTAACTTCTCCCTACACTGTTGGTAGGTCTAGTGTTAGCCGTTTGTGGCCAACAGCTGAGACACTTCCTGAAAGACTTTCATTTCACGTCGTTTCGTTCGCGCTAACGAGAGGAATGTCTGCACCTCGTTTATTGACCATGGCATTGTTTTGCACACAGCCATTTCTTTTTACAATACAGAAAGTTGTGTGAACAAATGATATTGCTGTTGCTAACTTTAAAACTTGCGGGTTGATGTCCCATGTCGCAAATCCAGTGACGCTGGTAGTGACGATTCTCTCTGACCAATCAGTGATCTGCAAGGTTTTGACATCACATTTAGTATTGGCTCAGCTCGCTTGGAACTAGAGGTGGTACTAAAAAAAGTACCAGGTACCAGGTACTATCCACAGTGGAAAACCCCCAAAAAGCGAGCAGAGTCGAGCTGTACCGTGCAGTGGAAAAGCCCCATTAGTATCATCATGTGGACATTGTACTAAAGTAACCAGTATTACAGGGTGTCTGTAAGCATAGCATTATGTTGTCAGTTAAAACATTGGACAGAACTTTACATAGATTTTATCACATTAGAGTCATCCTAGCACATGTTTAAGTTATACTTACACCGATCAGCCACAACATTAAAACCACCTGCCTAATATCGTGTTGGTCCTCCTCGTGCCGCCAAAACAGCTCTGACCCATCGAAGCATGGACTCCACAAGACCTCTGAAAGTATCCTGTGGTATCTTGCACCAAGACATTAGCAGCAGATCCTTTAAGTCCTATAAGTTGTGAGGTGGGGTCTCCATGGATCAGACTTTTTGGTCCAGCACATCCCATAGATGCTCAATCGGACTGAGATCTGGGGAATTTGGAGGTCAAGTCAACACCTTGAACTCTTTGTCATGTTCCTCAAACCATTCCTGAACATTTTTTGCACTGTGGCAGGGCGTATTATCCTGCTGAAAGGCCACTGCCATCAGGGAATACCATTGCCATGAAGGGGTGAACGTGGTCTGCAACAATCTTTAGGTAGGTGGTACGTGTCAAAGTAACATCCACATGAAAGCCAGGACCCAAGGTTTCCCAGCAGAACGTTGCCCAAAGCATCATACAGCCTCCGCCGGCCTGCCTTCTTCACATAGTGCATTCTGCTGCCACCTCTTCCCCTGGTAAATGACACACCAGAGCCGTCCACATGATCTAAAAGAAAACGTGATTCATCGGACCAGGCCACCTTCTTCCATTGTTCCATGGTCCAGTTCTGACTATCACTGCCCATTGTAGGCGCTTTTGGCAGAGGACAGGGGTCAGCATGGGCACTCTGACTGGTCTGCGGCTACGCAGCAAGCTGCGATGCACTGCGTGTTCTGACACCTTTCTATCATGGCCAGCATTACGTTTTTCAGCAATTTGTGCTACAGTAGCTCTTCTGTGGGATCGGACCAGACGGGCTAGCCTTCACTCCCCACATGCATCAATGAGACGTGGGCGCCCATGACCCTGACGCCAGTTCACCGGTTGTCCTTCCTTGGACCACTTTTAATAGGTACTAACCACTGCATACCGGGAACACCCCACAATACCTGCCATTTTGGAGATGCTCTGACCCAGCTGTCTAGCCATCACAATTTGGGCCTTGTCAAAGTCACTCAGTTCCTTACGCTTGCCCATTTTTCCTGCTTCCAACAAATTAAATTCAAGAACTGACTGTTCACTTGCTGCCTAATATATCCCACCCCTTGACAGGTGCCATTGTAATGAGCTAATCAATGTTATTCACTTCACCTGTGTTGGGCCTCATGTGTTCAGATAGAAGACAAAGGCAGGCCTAACAGTCATGAAAACATAACTCAAGCCCCCACCAAGTCGTAAATTTTACTGATAAAAATCGCGCCAAAATTAAACAAAGGGAGTCCAAAACAGACTACAGATCCATGAAGCCTTGCCCTCTAAAGGATCGAGCTCTCAACTCTTATTGGATGAGGCACACAACAGAACATCCCTCAAACATGACATCATCAGGACTTCAAATAATTCTGAAATGCTAAAAGAATTAGCTACCAGCGACTTCGTTCACCGAATAAAGACGTAGCTTTTTGCTGCTCTCCGGTGCAGCCCCGTGGCATAAGGAAGTAATGTCCGACTTGAAACTGTAGCCATACAATCTCCATCTCGCTGGACGAGTTGAGATTACTCTGTGTTCAGCCGAACACTCTAACGGATCCGAAGGAGACTGCCGAGCAATTTGCATCTTCATCCGTTGGCCTACAGAAGTGAAGAGATTAAAGATTTCTCTTCCATCTTCAATCAAGTCGACATTTCTGAGTTCTCCGCCAGCCCGCCGAGAATCAACAGCCGTACCGCCCTCTGAGAATCAACAGCCGTACTGCCCGCCGACAGCGCGAGGAAACGGCCTCCCGTCATCACCCGAGCCTCAAGGAGCCGGGTCAAAGTTAAAGGACGGAGGAAAACACATTCTACCTGTGTCCTCATGCGATTCAAGTAAGAGGTTATGTCTGGGCAGAGATAGAATATTATAGCGTGTTATTCTTGTGTTTCAAGGTTTTTTTGCTTATACAGTTTACAGATCTCCATGTCCGCTCATTATTAATACACAGGGTATTAATTATCACAAATTTGTTTGCTGTATTGTGGTCCAACCAAATTGGATTGTTGTGCATTTTTGCCATCGCGGGTGAGACAGAAACTGAGTTCATCCATTAGAGTCAAATAACGCAGGATTTTTACGAGCCCCGCTCGTAAAACTGCGTCTCTGAGTGATGAACACGGCTGCTTTATCTCCAGTTATTGCGAACTCAGCTTTCGGGCTGTCACTGAATAATCTCTCTCTCTCTCTCTCTCTCTCTCTCTCTCTCTCTCTCTCTCTCTCTCTCTCACTAACCACACTGACACACACACACACACACACACACACACAGTCACACACACCCCTTATATGTTTTAGGATTATTTTTATTTCCATATCTAATCATGTCACTGTTTAGTTTGTAGTTGTAAGTCAGAAGTTTATTGACTGCATTGTATTAATTATTAATTGATATTACTGCATAAATAAACTTTTGTTTATATTACAAAGAGAAGTGTTTTGGTTTGTTTTGCATACGCCTGTGTCATGCTGACGGGATGTCAGTACTCGGATTCAAACCTTCATTCATTGTTTTTTTTCCCGAAAATCGATATTCTTCGGATGTCGATTTTCCTAAGAAAACAATCTAATATTGAGACTGTTTTAATATTCGGTTATTAGTCCCTGATTCCAGGGTGGTGCCCCGTCAATTTTAATCCTTATTAATATTCTATTGATTTTTGATAATTGATAATTATCTTTGATTGAATTTGAATGATCAATAAGCTAGTGTTAATTTTAATGTTTCATCGATGTTAACAATTAACGATTATCTTTGATGTGTTGATTTTAAAGGATTAAAAAAAGCTAACATTGATTCTCATCAATGTTCTATTGATTTTTATAATTAATAATTATCTTTGATAATTATTAATTATTGCTAATAACCAAACTTGCTCCTAAACGTAGCACACTACATTTACTGGAGTCCCATATGAGGTTTTAATGAGTTAGATCCAATTAATTAATTAAAATATTGATTAATAACTACAGAAATAATTAATTATTTCTGATAGTAACACTGATCTAAACAACCAGTAAAGCCCTACACCTGTCAGTGGTTTTCATGTTGTGGCTGATCAGTGTATACTGTGTATCAAAACGTTTTGTGGACTGGTCTCATTTATTTCCATTGTAAATGTGTTACTGCACATGCGATTTTTGCATTTGTTTAAAAAAAAAAAAAAATGGCTCATGTGCATCAGATCAAATGACAACCTCTGTACAGGTTTGATCTGATATTAGAATGAGGCATGGTGCTATTTTCTCTCCTTCAATGGTTCAGATCCAGAGTTTATAGTTGAATAACAAAAAAACATTTGCAACATACAGTGGTCAGATGATAATGAAAAAAATATTTTATTGTTATTTTATGATTTATGAAATTATCCTGGTTGTGACTTACTGTCTAAATCAACACACGTTCCATCAACAGCTCCTTGGAAGCCCAAGGAAAACTTACATTGTCTACAACATTAATGCAATTCACCACATACCACAACAAATCCAAGAGCAGCTGGCAAGAGCAGAGGTGTGTGATCAATAAAGGACTGATAATAGAGAAACTTACTAAAAAGCTGCAAAGAAGACTGTTTAGTCCTAGTACACAATATAGCCATTAAAGGGATAGTTCACCCAAAAATGAAAGTTCTCTCATCATTTACTAACCCTCATGCCACCCCAGATGTGTATGACGTTCTTTCTTCTGCAGAACACAAAATATGATTTTTAGAAGAGTATCACTGCTCTGTAGGTCCATATAATGCAAGTGAATGGGTGCCAAAATATTGATGCTCCAAAAAGCACATAAAGGTATCATAAAAGTATGTATGTAAAAGTATATGACTCCAGTGTTTTAATCTATATTTTCAGAAGCGATATGACAGGTGTGGGTGAGAAACAGATCAATATTTAAGTCCTATTTGCTTGAAATTTGTCTCCCTGCCCAGTAGGGGGCGGTATGCATGAAGAATGTGAATCACCAAAAACACAAGAATTTAAAAGTGATCTGTTCCTCACCCACACCGATCATATCACTTCTAATGATATACATTTAAAAACTGGAGTCTTATGGATTACTTTAATGCTGACTTGTGTGATTTTTGGAGCTTCAAAATTTTGGCACCCATTCACTTGCATTGTATGGACCAAATGAGCAGAGAAATTCTTCTAAAAACCTTCATTTGAGTTCAGCAGATGAAAGAAAGTCATGCACATCTGGGATGGCATAAGGGTGAGTAAATGAGAGAATTTTCGTTTTTTGTGGAACTATTCCTTTAAAAGTTAGTGTCGTATAGCCAGGTGCAAACGATCTGGTCCATACTGCGGTGTACGGTTGAAGTCAGAAGTTTACATACATCTTAGCCAAATACATTTAAACTTAGTTTTTCACAATTCCTGACATTTAATCGTAGAAACATTCCCTGTCTTAGGTCAGTTATGATCACTACTTTAAGTATTTGAAATGTCGGGAGTCACGTGATGCCATGCGAGGATCAGACGTGTGAACGGCGAGCTCTGCGCACTTTGCTAATTTTAACACTTAATTATGTAAAATGGTGAGATTCGATACACTGTTCCATAACTGTTCTAGGAGGACAATATGTCAAAGAATTCAAAATCCTCGGGCTCTGGAGACATTAAAAGATGTTAAGGATGGCTGTAAAACATTCACATGCCCACAGCAAGCGATGTCCTTCATAAAGTCAATGGAGTAAATCATCTTGTGGTACTCATGCTGCAGCCAAGTGGAACGGCTCACTGAACATTCACTTGACTGTTCGAGGAAACTGAGCGCTTTTTTTTTGTGCTGGTTCTGTCTATCGGCTGGAGTTTATTTTGTAGAGTAAGACACCTTCAGGACAGTTCTATGGATGAATCTACGTGCTCTTTGTACTTACTCCTCATTTTGCCTGCAGTTTGTTTTGTGAAGTATTTCTTGCAAAGTCATTGGAGTGATTAAGTCATTTGTTTGCACTCATGTTGCAGCCGAGTGGACTGGCTCACTGAACATTTCTTTGACTGTTTAACGAATTTGCATGCTTTTTTGTGCTGGTTCTGCCTAGCGGCTGGAGTTTATTTTGTAGAGTAACACACCCTACGGACAGTTTTATGGATGAATCTACATGCTCTTTGTGTTTATCCTGCCTAAACACCAGACTTGAATAATCCAATGGCAAAGTTGTCACAGGGGTTCTCGTAGGCTCGTAGAGTTCGGAGGGACGTGCGCAGGATTAATGTGCATGTTTTTCTTTTTTCTGTTTGTTTTGTTCTGGGGAATGTTCAGGTTTTGATGGGTGCACTAATGTTGGAATGTGGTCTTTATAATCTTGTTTTTAACCACAATCTATTTTTTCTTATGTCAAAATGTCAAATGTTAATATGAGTGGATTGTCTCTCTCCACGTGGAATGTGAATGGGTTGAGGCACCCCATAAAAAGGAAGGAAGGTTATTTCTCTTCTTAAGTGTAAGAAATATGATATAGTGTTTCTTCAAGAAATGCACCCTTCTCCGCAGGAAGCTGAAACATTTGGAAAGATATGGGGTGGGCATTTTTTCATAGTGCTGGCTCAAGTAAGAGCAGGGGAATCATTAAACTAATAAGTAAACATCTACAATTAAAATGTCTCAAAGAGAGTAAAGATAAATTAGGAAGAGTCCTTATTGTTTTAGCTGAAATTCAGGGACAAAGTCTTATTTTGGCTAATATATATGCACCTAACGTTGATGATCAGGGCTTTTTTATAGGTCTTGAAGGGATGTTGCAAGCCACTGGCACCCTTCATGATATAATATTGGGAGGGGACTTTAATCTTTTGATGGACTCGGTCCTTGATCACAGTGAAGCAAAAGTGTGCAAGCCCCCTAGAGCAACACTGACTCTTCACAGGATGTGTAAAAATCTTGGTCTTACAGATATTTGGAGACTTTTGAACTCATCTGGTAGGAACTATACATTTTTTTCCATTAGTCCAAAAGTTTTATTCTAGAATAGATTTTATTTATATATCCAAGTCCCTCATTTCATCTGTTGCTGATTGCTCAACTGGAAACATTTTAGTCTCTGATCATGTCGTGGTGTGTTGAGGTGTTGCCACATATGGAGAAAAATAGATCATACAGTTGGCACTTTAATGCATCCCTTTTGCAAAATCCTGAATTCCAACACATGCTAAAGGCTGAAATCAATGTCTATATGGATACCAACTGGTCCTCAATATCCTCTGTGGGCGTAGCTTGGGAGGCACTTAAGGCGGTTCTTAGGGGCCGGATCATACAGTATGCCTCATTCACCAAAAAATCCAAAAGCACAAGAACTCGTGGAATTGGAAAGGAATATTAAAAGTGAGAGCTGAAGCGCCAAATGTCGTCTAATGGCCTCAGAATTGACCTGATTGAAATAAAGAAATAATACTATTTTGTCGCAGAAGGTGGAGTTTTGGCTATTCAGGGCAAGACAGTCATACTTTGAGTTGGAGGACAAGGCAGGGAAACTTCTGACTAGATATACAAAACAGAGTCTTTCTATCATTCCCACAGTGAAATCTGCTGGTGGTGAAATATTTACCTCAGCCATAGATATTAATAATGCTTTTAAAGAATTCTATCTTGATCTCTATAGTTCACGTCAGTCTACTGATAAGGATATTAGAAACTTTATGGAACCATTAGAACTTCCTAAACTGACAACTGAGCAAAAAAATTCTCTTGATTCTGAGATAAACTTGGAGGAGCTTGGCGAGGTAATTAAGGCCTTGCCTACAGGCAAGGCTCCGGGGCCAGATGGCACTGCCACTATATTTTTTAGATCTTATGCTACAGAACTGGTTCCATTTTGCTAGAAGTTTATACAGAATCATTAAAGAATGGAAAACTTTCGCCAACCATGACACAAGCCCGGATCAGTTTGATTCTTAAAAAGGACAAAGATCCAAGTGAGTGTAAGAGTTACCATCCAATTTCCCTGATCCAGCTAGACGTTAAAATACTGTCAAAAATTTTAGCTGATTAAGAAATGTTATGACATCTCTTATACAAATAGATCAGGTGGAGTTTATTCGGGGCAGTAGCTCTTCTGATAACATTAGGCGTTTCATCAATATCATGTGGTCAGTGGTGAATGATCAGACTCCGGTTGCTGCCATCTCACTTGATGCTGAAAAGGCGTTTTGTATGGTAGAATGGGATTATCTTTTTAAGATTTTGGAAATTTATGGGTTCGGGAATACTTTTATTGGATGGATTAAGTTACTTTATAGATACCCGGTAGCGGTGGTACAAACAAATGGATTAATTTCAGATTATTTTACTCTGGAACCGGCAGGGTTGCTCTCTTTCCCCATTATTGTTCTGTCTTGCCCTGGAACCATTAGCAGCTGCGATAAGAAAGGAGGATGACTTTCCAGGGGTGATTGTGGGAGGTGTGGTGCATAAGCTTTTGCTTTACGCAGATTATATTTTATTATTTGTCTCCAACCCTACTAGATCTATGCCTTGCCTCCACAGAATTATTAATTCCTTTTCTACGTTCTCAGGATACAGAGTTAATTGGTCTAAATCCGAAGCTTTGGCTCAAACAGGGCATTAAGTATTTGGGTATTTTATTCCCAACAAATCTGTGTAATTTATTTAGTACATTTTGACCCTTTAATAAAAAGGTTTGAGCGCGATGTGGGCAGGTGGGCTTCATTACATTTATCTATGATTGGGAAGGTTAATTTTATTAAAATGAATTCCAAAATTCAACTACCTTCTACAATCTCTCCCTATAGATGTCCCCCTCTCTTATTTCAAACAATTTGATAGCATAGAGAAGTCCTTCATTTGGAATGGTAAATGTCCCAGATTACACTTCAGTAAGTTACATAGGTCGATTGACAAAGGTGGGCTAGGCCTACCCAAGATTTGTTTTATTATTATGCATTCGGTCTCAGACATTTGGCTCATAGGTCGCTTCCACCTAAGAGAGCCCCTCCTTGGTTCTGTATAGAACAGGAAGTTCTTGCCCCTATTTTGCCATTGCATAGCCTTTCTATCAAACTAACCGGAGAAGTTAAGTTACACCCCGTTATCTTGCATTTGCACGTGGTATGGACAAAAGTGTCCAGAGTTTTATTCATTTTTTTATTTTTATTTTTTATTCTCATGTTTGACCACAGGGACATTTGTTGAGGGTCAGGGAATAATGGGGGTTAAAAGTTGATTTGGTGTATATACAGTTGTGCTCAAAAGTTTGCATACCCTGGCAGAAATTGTGAAATTTTGGCATTGATTTTGAAAATATGACTGATCATGCAAAAAAAGCTGTCTTTTAAGGATAGTGATCATAAGAAGCCATTGATTATCACATAGTTGTTTGGCTCATTTTTAAATCATAATGATAACAGAAATCACCCAAATGGCCCTGATCAAAAGTTTACATACCCTTGAATGTTTGGCCTCGTTACAGACACACAAGGTGACACACACAGGTTTAAATTGCAATTAGTGTCTGTGTATAAATAGTCAATGAGTTTGTTAGCTCTCACGTGGATGCACTGAGCAGGCTAGATACTGAGCCATGGGGAGCAGAAAAGAACTGTCAAAAGACCGCGTAACAAGGTAATGGAACTTTATAAAGATGGAAAAGAATATACAAAGATATCCAAAGCCTTGAAAATGTCAGTCAGTACTGTTCAATCACTTATTAAGAAGTGGAAAATTCAGGGATTTCAGCCACAACTGGCAGAAGAATTGTTTGGGATACAAAGAAAAACCCACAGGTAACCTCAGGAGAAATACAGGCTGCTTTGGAAAAAGATGGTGTGGTTGTTTTAAGGAGCACAATACTTGTTGACCCCTCTCCAAACATAGCACTTATGGTTGTGACCATAAAGCTCTATTTTGGTCTCGTCACTCCAAATTACAGTGTGCCAGAAGCTGTGAGGCATGTCAAGGTGTTGTTGGGCATATTGTAACCGGGCTTTTTTGTGGCATTGGCTTCTTTCTGGCAACTCGACCATGCAGCTCATTTTCGTTCAAGTATCGTCATATTGTGCTCCTTGAAACAACCACACCATCTTTTTCCAGAGCAGCCTGTATTTCTCCTGAGATTAGCTGTGGGTTTTTCTTTGCATCCCGAACAATTCTTCTGGCAGTTGTGGCTGAAATCTTTCTTGGTCTACCTGACCTTGGCTTGGTATCAAGAGATCCCAGAATTTTCCACTTCTTAATAAGTGATTGAACAGTACTGACTGGCATTTTCAAGGCTTCTTTTTATATCCTTTTCCATCTTTATAAAGTTTGCAAGATTGAGGAAGTGCTTTAAAAGTCTGTCTGCAGTATGCATCAGACTGGCTGTCTGTGGGTGTACAGTCTGAGAATGAAACAAAACATTTTCTGTGGATTAAAAAAAATAATCATTCAAAAGGCAATCCAAAATAAATAAATAAATAAATACAGTGCTGTGAAAAAGTATTTGCCCCATCCTGATTTCTTCTGTTTTTGTGTATTCTGTATCTCATATTAAATTGTGTAAAAAAAAATCAAACAAAATCTAACATAAATCAAAGGCAAACTGAGTAAACACAAAATACAGTTTTTAAATGATAATGCTATTTATTGAAGCAAGAAAGTTATCCAATAACAACTGGGCCTGTGTGAAAAAGTATTTGCCCTTTAGTCACTAAATCCCCACATCTATGAAACTGCATTCATAATGGGGTTCAGCTGGACTAGACACACCCAGGCCTCATTACTGCCAGCCCTGTTCAATAAAATCAACACCTAAATAGAACTTTTTCAGCAGAATGAGGTTGGCTAAAATGTCTCACCCAGTAGCACAATAAGCCAAGGTTAAAAGAAATTCCAGAAATGAGGAAAAAGGTGACTGAAATACATCAGTCTGGGAAGGGTTACAAAGCTATTTCAAAGGCTATGGGACTCCAAAGAACCACAGTGAAAGCCATTAAATCCAAATGGAGAAAACTTGGCACAGTAGTGAACCTTCCCAGAATTGGCTGACCTTCCAAAATTCCTCCAAGAGCACAGTGACGACTAATCCAGGAAGTCACAAAAAAGCCAAGAACAATATCCAAGGAACTGCAAGCCTCTCTTGCATCAATAAAGGTCACTGTTCATGACTCCACTATCAGAAAGACACTGGCCAAATTGCCATCCATGGAAGTGTGGCGAGGCGAAAACCACTGCTAACCCAGAAGAACATTAAGGCTAGTCTGAATTTTGCCAAAACACACCTTGATGATATTCAAACCTTCTGGGAGAATGTTCTGTGGACTGATGAGTCGAAAGTGGAACTGGTTGGAAGACAGGGGTCTCGTTACATCTAGCATAAATCAAACACAGAATTCTGCAAAAAGAACATCATACCTACGGTCAAGCATGGTGGTGGTAGTGTGATGGTGTGGGGATACTTTGCTGCTTCAGGGCAGGGCGACTTGCAATAATTGAGGGAAACATGAATTCTGCACTCTACCAGAAAATCCTAACAGAGAAAGTCCGGTCATCAGTATGTAGGGCTTTATTGGTTGTTTAGATTAGTGTTACTATCAGAAATAATTAATAATTATTTCTTTAGTTATTAATTAATAAATTAATTAATTGAATCTAACTCATTAAAACCTCATATGGGGCTCCAGTAAATGTAGTGTGCTACGTTTAGGAGCAAGTTTGGTTATTAGCAATAATTAATAATTACCAAAGACAATTATTAATTATTAAAATCAATAGAACATTGATGAGAATCAATGTTAGCTTTTTTAATCCTTTAAATCAACAGTTATCAAAGATAATCGTTAATTGTTAACATTGATGAAACATTAATTAAAATTAACACTAGCTTATTGATCAAATTCAACAATCATCGAAGACAATTATCAATTATCAAAAATCAACAGAATATCAATAAGAATTAACATTGACGGGGCACCACCCTGGAATCAGGGACTAATAACCAGATAGTAAAACAGTCTCAATATTAGATTGTTTTCTTAGGAAAATCGACATCCAAAGAATATCGATTTTCAGGAAAAAAAAACAATGAATGTAGGTTTGAATCCGAGCAATGACATCCCGTCAGCATGACACAGGTGTATGCAAAACAAACCAAAACACTTCTCTTTGTAACATAAATAAAGTTTATTTATGCAGTAATATCAATTAATAATTAATACAATGCAGTCAATAAACTTCCAACTTACAACTACAAACTAAACAGTGATATGATTAGATATAGGAATAAAAATAATCCTATAACACATAAAGTGTGTGTGTGTGTGTGTGTAAGGAGGGAAACGCACAAAATGGCGGACGTGACTCTCGTGGAGAGTATGTCACGCGAGACTTCCGGCCAGGGAATATGACCGCGAAAGGGGGCGGAGAGAAACCAGTCAATGGCGTCTACCAGTTACCGCGTGTATCCACTTGTACAATAGTTTAGGGGCAAAGCTGGGCTTTAGCATTAAGCAATCTACGAGCCAAAAATGTGTGCCAGAATGTTTGTGAGGGGTCACGTGCATATGTGTGTGTGTGGTTAGTACGAGAGAGAGAGAAGTGACGGCCCTAAAGCCGATTTCGTGATCGTGGGAGAGAAAGCAGCTGTTAGTTTATCACTCAGAGACGCGGTGGATGGCTCGTAAACAGTCCCGCGTTATTTGACTCTTTAATGGATGAACTCAGTTTACCTGTCTCACCCGCGATGGCGAAATTGCACAACAGTCCAATTTGGTTGGACCACAATACAGCAAAACAAATTCATGATAATTAATACCCTGAGTATTAATAATGAGCGGACATGGCGGTCCGTAAACTGTACAAGCAAAAAACCTTGAAACACAAGAATAACACACTATAATATTCTATCTCTGCCCAGACGTAAACCTCTTACTTGAATTGCATGAGGACAGAATGTGTGTTCATCTGTCCTTTAATTCCGACCCAGTTCCTTGAGGCTCGGATGATGACGGGAGGCCGTTTCCTCGCTCTGTTGGCAGGCACGGCTGTTGATTCTCGGTGGGCTGGCGGAGAACTCAGAAATGCCAACTTGATTGAAGATGGAAGAGAAATCTTTAATCTCTTCACTTCTGCAGGTAAACGGATGAAGACGTGGTTTGCTCGGCGGTCTCCTTCGGATCCGTTAGAGTGTTCGGTTGAACACAGAGTAATCTCAACTCGTCCAGCGAGATGGAGATTATATGGCCACAGTTTCAAGTCGGACGTTACTTCCTTGTGCCACGAAGTTGCACCTGAGAGCAGCGATGAGCTGTGTCTATACTCGGTGAACAAAGTTGCTGGAAGCAAATCCCAGAAGCATTTCAGAGGTATTTCAACTCCTGATGAAGTCATGTTTGAGGGACGTTCTGTTGTGTGCCTCATCCAATAGGAGTTAAGAGTTCGATCCTTTAGTGAGCAAGGCTTCATGGGATTTGTAGTCTGTTTTGGACTCCCTTTGTTTGATTTTGGCGCGATTTTTATCAGTCTAATTTACGACTTGGAATGTGGGGGCTTGAGTTAGGTTTTTACGACTGTGTTAGGCCTGCCTTTGTCTTCTATCTGAATACATGAGGCCCAACAAGTCCATGAGTTGAAGCTCAAGCACAACTGGATTATGCAGCAAGACAATGATCCAAAGCATAGGAGTAAGTCCACCTCTGAATGGCTCAAAAGAAGCTAAATTAACATTTTGGAGTGGCCTAGTCAAAGACCTGACTTGAACCCGAGATGCTGTGGCAGGACCTTAAATGGGCAGTTCATGCTCGAAAACCCTCCAATGTGGCTGAACTAAACAGTTCTGCAAAGAGGAATGGGCCAAAATTCCACCATAGTGTTGTGAAAGACTGATCTCCATTTATCAGATGCGTTTTGTTGCAGTGTTGCTGCTAAAGGTGGCAAAACCAGCTATTAAGTTTAAGGGGGCAGTTATTTTCGTGCGACCCCATGTCCTACAGCGTGGACTGTGTGTTTTGTCTATACGCTATGCATAATTTAATTTAAACTGAGTGACTCCAGCCAGGTCTCCTAAGCAACCAAATTGGCCCAGTTGCTAGGGAAGGTAGAGTCGCATGGGGTAACCTCCTCGTGGTCACGATTAGTGGTTCTCACTCTCAATGGGGCGCGTGGCAAGTTGTGCGTGGATCGCAAAGAGTAGCATGTGCCTCCACATGCTGGGAGTGTCATGCACAACGAGTCACGTGATAAGATGCGAAGATTGACTGTCTAAGAAGCGAAGGCAACTGAGACTTGTGCTCTGCCACCCGGATTGAGGTAACCGTGCCACCACGAGGACCTACTAATAAGTGAGGATTGGGCACTTCAAATTGGGGAGAAAAGGGGATACATTTTTTTTTTTTTTCTCCAAAAGACTGATCTCAGTTCAGGACCTCAGTTAACATAGTTGGCACTGATTGGATGATGCTGGCCATTACTTTGAATCAGAATTATTTATGCTAATTTCTGATTGGTTAAATGCTTGAGCACTGGCTATCACTTGTTTGTTTGACAGTGCAAAAAGAGAACATTGAGATTTTGTTGTCAAAGTAGCAAAAAAAAAAAACATTGTAACATAAGTCAAATCAAGTCAAATAATTTTTATTTATTGTATTACAAACAATATAGTTTTTTTAATTGTGCTTTTCCCAATACACATTGTTCCAAATCAGCTTTACAAAATAGCAGCTGTAATGTCTGTAATGTCTGAAAAACATGAATAACTAACACTACTGAAAACATAATTTTATGAGACTTTCTATGGCTTGGTTAGTGAGGACATTCTTTTTTAGGAAGACTATTTTCTGTTATAAAAAAAAAGAAAAAAAAAAGTCATGTTTATTGGGGGCTACTCTTACAACTTAAAAAAAAAAAAAAAAAAAAAGGGAAATGGAACTGCACACAGCAGTCACGCTCGGGTCTCTGGAGGATATACTGTATATATAGTTGTGACATCTTCATGGGGATGTACTGTATGTCATGTCATTGAAGAGTAATTAATATTCATGAGTAAAAGGGTTTTGATGATTTTAAATTTTAAAATTTTAAAAAGAGATTTAAACTGATTTGATGATTCAGTAATATTCATCAGGAAAGTGTTACCTGATTGGTCAGAGAAACTATAACCCAACCCCTAAACCTAAACCTAACAAATCAGGTAGAGCTTTCGTCATATGAATGAGTATTCCCTTATACTTCGTCATATGTTAGTCATCTTGCAAAAATGTACTGGTGGAGCACTAACAGTACCTCTAACATGACCTGCTTTACTTCTAATTGGTGTTGTGACGTCTTTTTTTGTTTAGTTTTTTCCAACATTATGTAAAGGCAATCCAACAACATGGGGAGCTGTGCAGTTAAATGATATATACACTACAAATAACAGACTACTGATATTATTAAATAACAGGGGCCTCATGTATAAAACTCTGCTTAGATTCCTTCCTAAAAGTGTGTGTAAGCACAAGTCAGATTTTGCGTACAAACCAAAACAATTCTGATTTATAAAACTGTACGTATGCCAGAACCTGCGCATAGTTCCCTTAATAAATCCCAACTAGCGGAAGATTGTGCGTACATGCACGTGATTCAATCCCCACCCCGTCTCCTCCCCAAAATAACCATATATGGAGTGTACAATGCCTGTTTTTACTATGCAATGTAATCTGCATACAATTACCATATGCATTTCACCATCCAGACACATGATTACTGCATTTAACGGTACAAGAAACTGTATTATAAGAGATAAGACTGTAAATGCCACATATAAGGTTAGATACTGCAGCGTGTAGAACCATAATTTTTATGATATGAACTTGTTTTCAAAGAATACATCTTGAATATCCCTTGGCAAAATGTTTTTATCTTTGCAGACATAAATCTAACCTAAGCAATTTTGCTTCTCAGAAAACCTTTTTAAGGGTGTTTTTATTGAGAAGTTAAATATTTAGTACTGGAAACAAAACCAAAATTATTAAAATTCTTTGTGCAGCATTGTCTGATATCATCGGATTACAAAGATTTTATATTTGACTGGTATTTTGTATTCAAAAAACAGCTGAACGGCAAATGTACTTTTCATAATGTTTTAATTAGACTAGAACGGGTGTTTCACTGCGATGAAGTGGAGCAGGCAGCACATTTGATTCGCATTTTGTGTGCATTGCTGTACCTGTGTGCAGCTGTACAATACAGTTTCTGATGAGACATGTCTCTCCAATGGTCCGTTCGACTACTGAATGTGGCCAGCAGTGCCGGTCTTATAGCTACTGTCCATTTTACCAAGCCATTTCACGTCAGTCAGAGTCAAGTGCGCATCGCATTACAGATAATCTTTATTCAAATGCTGTACTTATCTCATTACATGATTGTAATAGACCAGAAAATATCTCAAACTAAGAAATCTTCACTGTCATTTGTAGTTACTGTATGTTCCTTCTCTATGATGACATAGGAAAGTTCTCCAAATGCAGCACATCCCAAACCAATATTTCCCTTTTACAGCTTATATTTGAATGCCTTTTCAATTAGTTACATAATAATAATAATATAGCCTACTATTGGCTTGATAATGATTACTTCTGTTTCAAGTGCTTAACTACATACTTTTTTATTCTATATGTGAATTAAATGAAAATCAGAGTTTATAATCAGTCTGTTTAGTTCATTATTTGTCCAACTGGAGTCGCCAATTCACACACACCAGTAAAAGAGTGCGTACGCACAGTCAAGTGTGTCCGGACGGTGCGCACATATTTATGGCAAGTTTATTTTTTTTTATAAATCATGATATGTTCGTGGAAAATTGCTTACGCACATTTCAATGCCCACTTTGTGCGTACGCAACATTTATACATCAGGCCCGTTTATTACAAATTTGATTGCAAATTTGCTGGTCAATGGCCTATTTAAATTGGTGCTGCTCCATTAAACAGTGTTTCTAGGCATATATCTTCTTGCAGTGGGTTAACAAAGAAATTGCTTCAAAGTTAATGCCCACTCATCAAATTCATCAGCAGTCAGGGGATTAGAGTTGTTATATTACCAAAAACAATTACAATTACTTACAATCTTATTGTCAACAGGGGATTAAACACTTCTCATCAAACCATCTGACAGAGCCATTATGACCCACATACAAACAGTTCACAAACTGCACTAGCAAACACACAGCATTCACTCTTAAGAGCCTTTCATACTGACAGTAATGTGAAAGAGCGACTAATGAGTGTTTACAATTTCCGGCAACATAAGCGACTTTGATGTTGGTGATGCAGTGCTCCATGTTAATTATTTTATTTATTTATTTATTGATTGATTTTTTTTTTTTGTTGTTCATTTTTTAAAAATATATTTCTTTAAAATGAATTTCTTATTAAGTTTGAGTGTACAAATGAATATGCTTCTGTTTTGCCCTCTTTCAAATTTTAATACAAAGGTTTTCATTACAATCAGCATAGTTTCAGTAAAAGGTAGAAAAAAGTACATGAATTTCAGAATTTCTTAGTATTTGGTATGTCCTTTTTGCTTTAATGACATCATGCATTGGAGGTTGCATGGACTGCAAAAATTGTAAAAAGTTGTCAAAACCTGCTGATCCAAGTAATCGAGTACGTTAACATACATTCATTTTCTTCAATCCAAATAAATTTAATCCGATTGATATACTGTTTATATGTTCCTTAAACTTTGCAATCACATACAAATATTCATTTACATGTGCATTACATGTATTCCAAACAAAACTTCAGCATATGCAAAGAGAGTCAGTCTTTGCATTCTGAAGCAGAGGAAGCCACCGCAAGCATGGCACCAAAGTCGGTAATTGCCATTTTTGCTTTGTTGACATATCTAAAATAAATATGCCAAAAAGATTTCTTATGTTACTAACTTTACTCGCAAAACAAAGAGAATTAGCAGCGACCCAACATCCTGTCTGGCTTAACTATATTAGCCTTATGCCCATTCCTCCTCCAATAACCAGGCATCTCTGGACAGTACGAAGATTGCAGGAGAGAGTTGTTTATAGATATGGAAATGGTAATTTTTTTTAGAACAATGTTCTTTTTTTGCTTTAAGGGATTGTCATAAAAGGACATAATGAGCCCAGCAGAATATACAGTGCGAGCCCCAATACCCTTAAAAATGTGTGTTGCCAATGCCATTGTTTTGTATAAATTATGTTCCAGCAGCAAGCAGAATCAGAATGTGCTTTATTGCCAAATGTTCTCACGTACACAAGGAATGTTTTTTGGTGATAGGAGACACAAGTGCACACAGAACATTACAGTGAGACACGGGATATAAAACAAGGTAAGAGTATAAATAGACATAAAAATAATAGGACATATAACAGAATGGCGTATGTACATGTACAAATGGTAATGTATGTGCAAATTAGGGGTATGTTCAGTTATTTAATTAAATATGTGAATATGTGAAGCATAGTGTCATTTCTAATCCATTTGGAATTCATAAAAAGCACTGTTCACTGCACATGTGCGCAAGGTATTTTTGAATCCAATTGAGAAAAGTCAGATTCAAAGTTTTACATGGCTTATATTCTTCTATTTAATAGATTATTTTTAGGTCTATAACATCACTTTCAATCTGATGGATCAAGCTCAGTTGGATCGACTGTGGTGTTTACAAGGTTTTTCAGTCCTATTGAGCCATCTAGGTAGGTTACATGGGACGTAGGAAATGTTTAAAAAAAACAACAACAAAAAAAACATCTAGTGTGCTTCAATGTAAGCAATGAAATCTAATCTTTTGAACATTGGTCAATGTCACAAACTTGCTTACACTTAATTAGTAACCCAGAAATAGTAGATTTTGAAAAAAAAACTAAAAATAATTATGACGTAAAATGAAGAAATGCACAACATGCCATTTCTTGGTCACAAATTTAATAAGCCAAAAAAAACAAAAAAAAAACAGGGTTTTATGGCTAAAAATAGGCTAACGATAAGTTCTCTTTGAATAACAGATTCGTAGGTTTCTTGCATTTCACAGGGCTTAAACTAAATCAGACCACACAATTACATTTACACCTTCCTAGAAGTCTAACTGTTGCACTGATTGACTAATGTAGAGTTATAAGTCCTTTTAAGTAAATTTAGTTTAGTCAGTGATGGAGCTATTTAGTATCTGGGCTCTGATTATAGTTACAAAGAACTTCAAATCACCATGATCAGCAAAGATCCAAGAGAATGCTTTTAACATAAATCAACTGTGGAGCCATTATTACATTTCGAACAAGATTGCATGAACAACACATTGAGGTTAGCTGGTTGCTAGCTTTATAGCTAGGTGTAAATAACACCACTCAATCATATTTCTTACCCAGCTCCATTCACCAGAGAAACTCTGACTGCGCTGTATGCCACAGTTTTGCTCCCCTGCAACAGCTCATTTAGGGATCTGCTTCACAGAGTAGTCTGTCATACCTGAAACAAAGGAAAAAGAAACCGTACAAGGAATTACTCCAGTTAAGCGGTCGGGATAGTGCACAAATTGTAACAACTTAAAAACACTGAAATTTCTTTGTTTTCAAGAAACTTGACTGCCCTGAAAAAACACGGTTTTAGGGGTTATATCTGCAAACTGAGGACTAATGTTAACACTGAGACCATCTCTTCTGAAGTAGTGGTCCAATTTAAGATACAGTTGAAGTCAGAAGTTTACATACACCTTAGCCAAATACATTTAAACTCAGTTTCGTAGAAAGCATTGCCTGTCTTAGGTCAGTTAGGATCACTACTTTACTTTGTGAAATGTCAGGATAATTGTAGAGAGAATGATTTATTTCAGCTTTTATCACATTCTCTGTGGGTCAGAAGTTTACATACACTTTGTTAGTATTTGGTAGCATTGCCTTTAAATTGTTTAACTTGGGTAAAACATTTTGGATTGCCTTCTACAAGCTTCTCACAATAAGTTGCTGGAATTTTGGCCCATTCCTCCAGACAGAACTGGTGTAACCGAGTCAGGTTTTTAGGCCTCCTTGCTCACACACACTTTTTCAGTTCTGCCCACAAATGTTCTATCAGATGAGGTCAGGGCTTTGTGATGGCCACTCCAATACCTTGACTTTGTTGTCCTTAAGCCATTTTGCCACAACTTTGGAGGTATGCTTGAGGTCATTGTCCATTTGGAAGACCCATTTGTGACCAAGCTTTAACTTCCTGGCTGATGTCTTGAGATGTTGCTTCAATATAATCAACATAATTTTCCTTCCTCATGATGCCATCTATTTTGTGAAGTGCACCAGTCCCTCCTGCAGCAAAGCACCCCCAAAACATAATGCTACCACCCCCATGCTTCACGGTTGGGATGGTGTAATTCGGCTTGCAAGCCTCACCCTTTTTCCTCCAAACATAACGATGGTCATTATGGCCAAACAGTTCCATTTTTGTTTCATCAGACCAGGAGGAAATTTCTCCAAAAAGTAAGAAATTTGTCCCCATGTGCACTTGCAAACTGTAATCTGGCTTTTATATGGCAGTTTTGAAGCACTGGCTTCTTCCTTGCTGAGCAGCCTTTCAGGTTATGTCGATATAGGACTCGTTTTACTGTGGATATAGATACATGTCTACCTGTTTCCTCCAGCATCTTCACAAGGTCCTTTGTTGTTGTTCTGGGATTGATTTGCACTTTTTGCACAAAACTACGTTCATCTCTAGGAGACCGAATGAATCTCCTTCCTGAGCGGTAGGATGGCTGCGTGGACATGGTGTTTATACTTGCGTACTACTGTTTATACAGATAAATGTGGTACCTTCAGTCCTTTGGAAATTGCTCCCAAGGATGAACCAGACTTGTGGAGGTCCACAGTTTTTGGACTGATTTCTTTTGATTTTCCCATGATGTCAAGCAAAGAGGCACTGAGACTGAAGGTAGGCCTTCAAATACATCCACAGGTACACTTCCAATTTACTACAATCAGAATCAGAAGATAATTGGCTAATTGCCTAAAGGAAAAACGTCCTACAGGTTTAGAGCAAAATCAGGATGAGTGAATAATAGAATTTTCATTTTTGAGACAACTGTCCCTTTAAAGTTACCATCATATATCATCAGATTGTTTTGGCAGATTTGATTGTTTGCACAAATTCATAACATTTAGTTGAAGTTAAGGGAGATCAAAGCAAAGCTAATTGGGCAGTTATCCATAAATGAAATTTGTTGCGAGAGGAAATGAAATTGGCAAAGCGCATTTGTCCTAGGCATTAAGTACACGTCCACGTCAAGGCACACTGACTTACAAGCCCTAAATAGACCATAAACGATGGAGGGGAAACAAATACATATTTGTAATTGCATTCATGATGAATTTACAGGCTTGTCAACAACCCGGTCATTAATGTAATGATGATCCATCAGCTGCAGTGTGTAGAGAGTGACAGCAGCTCCTCACCCCACAATTCATCTCCACCATAACAGTCTTCCAGGACCCAAGGAAAGGTTTGTTAAATTAAAAACTCAACTAAAATCACACCGTATATAGTGTATTGATCTTTTTATAAAATGGCTGTATTGATGAAGCACTTGCTAGATTTTAGCAAGTTTATAACAATTTGTTGGATATAGGCCTCATTGACAAGGTGCCCATTTGTCACAATGTCACAATATTATGGGGTATAAGAAGAACTGAACACCAAGAATGATTAGACAAATGTCCATAATTTATGATGATTCAGCCAAGCAGGGCTATAAAAAGTTAACACAAGCAACACAAACTCAACATGTGAGAAATGTAAACCTCCGAAATGAAAAATCACCAAGCAAATGATTGAAAGAATTTGATTTATGGCTGTAGTCAAAAACAAAACAGGACAAAAAGTGCTTACTATAAATGAAACTTGCTTTACAGCTGACAAACTAATTTTTTATTTAAATTTTTTCAGAAAAGTCAACAGAGATACACAGCACTGATAGTACAGCAACTGTAAAGCATTTTATTATTCTTGTTGGTGCAATTTATTTAATGCTTTCCATTGCATCATGTCTATTTAAAGGGATAGTTCATATAAAACTGAAAATTCAGTCATGACAAAAGGAGATGTTAGGAAGAATGTCTACATTAGTCAACATTCACTTTCATCTATTTTTCCATACAATGAAAGTGAACGTTGACTGAGGCCAACATTTTGCCCGACATCTCCTTTTGTGTTCCATGGAGGAAAGAATGTCATATGGGTATAGAACAACATTAAGGTACGTAAATTACAGAATTTTCATTTTTATGTTATCTATCTCTTTAAGAGAAAGGCACACAAACTGATTCTCAGGTTGCCTGTCTGAGAGTCACAGCATCTCATTGCTAGTTATCACCTCATTTAGGTACGGCTGTCTGCGGGGCATTGTCAGCAGTTACTATTAAAAGCCCTGTCTTTCATGCCTGCTTCCCCACCAAAATTTACAGCAGCTAAAATATGAGATCCCAGCAATTTTGCAATTCCTTCAGGTCATACTCTGATGGACTAGAAAGCAAGGAGGGCTTCAGACTCAAGAAGTGTGACATTAAATAGGCTTTTCAATAGCCCCAGCAGCCATCAGATGATCAACGAAAATTTGAGCAAAGCTCATTGTGCCATTGCACCATGTAGAGACCAGCTTCCTCCAGCTACTGTGTCATGAGACAGGGCCTTAAAGGGGTCATGACTTGAGGACTCAATCTTTCTCTGATCTTTTGACATATAAGAATTCATTGTACTATAACAACATACGGCAAGTTTCAGAACTCAAAACTTTGTCCTCAATGCAAAACATTTTTATTTTATTTTTTTATTGAAACAAAGAAGGGCTGGACGATATGGCTTCAAAAATTATATCTCTACATTTTTCAGCCAATTGATGACATTCATCATAACATACAGTATATCACGATAATTATTTATTTGCTCAGAGATGGCTCAAGTTTTTTATTTATTTATTTTATCAGAGGAACCATTATTTCATCCAAACAGCCATTTTATTATGTATTAAATACAAATCTGTTTAAAAATAATGAAGACATGTTTCCTACAGTTTTTCACTAATTAAACAAGGGAGAATGAGATTTAAGATCATTTTCACTGAAAACAAACATTTATATTTATATTTTACATTCCATTTACAATGAATAAATAGTAGCTTAATGAAAATGAAAATCTTTATTTACCTTTACTAAATATATTTTTACTAAAAAAAAAATTGTGAATGAACAAGGTGTGCAAAAACTATTTTTGGAACCAAGTTGAATTTTGGATAATACTAAATTATTACTGTGGGACCAAGTCATGTTTATTATTATAATATAATACAGAATTATTATTTTTTTGAGGATTACATTTGTGTTATACAAAAGTAATATATTTGTGTCCATTCTGTGTCCTTCACCTTGGGCTTTTATTCTGACACTGAAATAATATGTGTATTTGACAGTTAACAATGTTCTGCATCTGATGAAACGCTGTCATCTTTTCATTAATAATGTGCTGCATACTGCATGTAGACTTGTATAATAACTTGTTACTAATGTATGGAATTACACGAGTGCTTGAACCTGCAGTAATTTGATTTCAAATTGCATGCGAACTGCTCAGAGCGCTGCCCCGTGCATGCACACAGATCAGCGCGTCAACCGTTTATTCTGAAGCAAACACAAACATGTTTATCTGTTTTAAGTCGCAGCCCACTCACTGATGCTCACTCATAAAGGTGAAGAGGAGAGAGTAGGACAGATAGGCCTACTATTGCTCACCAAAAGGCACTTACATAGGTCACCTTCTTGTGCCCATCTGGATTTTGTTTAATTATTTTTGTATTTAAACACACACTAGACAGATGTCTTTAACGGTTGTCATGCATCTTGCGCCACTTTTAAAAGACACCGTGTCAACTCTTAAAAGGAGATCCCCATTCTGCTGCGTCTCGCTGTTTTGAGTATATCAAATATATTTGTTATCAAATATATTTGGCTGTATTCAATGTTAAACAATCAAAACTTTATAAGTGGACCTCAGAGAAAATAGTAATAAAAAAATAATAAAATAAAATGTGAGTATGAATATGAAAAAAGTATGAAAAAAGAAAGAGTAGCAGAAGAGGTGATATGTTATGCAAGACATCATTGCAAAATTATGATTTATTTTTTTCCAAATTCTTTATTTTATATTATTTTTTTATTTTTGCCAAAATTCTCTGTTTTCTGTTTTATTTTCTCTGAATTCCGTATGACACTTTTTCATTTTATCAGCAAAGGGGTGTCATTAAATTGTAATTAAAACATTTATCAAATGAAAATAGAACAATTAATTTTCAACATAACTGCATTATTTTTGTCATATGAAGTACTTTCATACAGATTCTCACAGCACAATTCAAAATACATCATTGGAGTTATTTTTGTCAAATAAAATGCTGCACAACACAGCATCACAAATGAGAGGTATTGCTTAAATATAATAAAATTATTACGTATTTATTAGTAGTAGTATTAATATTACTACAGTGAATATTACATTAATATAGGGGTGTGAATCTTTGGGTTGAAAGTAGGGATGCACCGATCATACTGAAGCTTTTAGACGGATCGGGTATCGGTCCGAAGAGCCCGATCCAAATCCGGTACTGTCAAGCTCCAAAAATGACATAAAAGAATCATAAAAACACCATTATAGTAGTTCATATGACTCGTGCATTTTAATCAAAGCCACTTGAAGATGTGCGATAGCTCTGTGAATCACAAAAGGCTGTGTTTAATAAGTAAATATATAGTATGTGCAGCGCCAGCGTGTTAGTGAATGGTGCTGTTCTGTTGACTCAAACTCACGCACAGGCTGGCTATTTTTAGCCTTCACAGCGGTGCGCAATATTTCAGGGCTACTCAAGAACAGCATCTCCGATGTAGATGCTCAATAGTTCGGTTCAATTATAATATGCATTTAGAACGGCACCGGAGGAGCATTTTACCAGAATTTGAATAAGAAGCTAATTAAACTACTGTGAACTTACCTACAAACAGACACATACAGGACTTCCTGGAGCATTCAGAATGTCAAAATAAAAGTGTGAGGATTTAAAAAGTGCATGATTTATATATATTACTGTTGTATTTAAAATTAAAAGTCAATAATAATAATATTAATAATTATTATTATTGACATATTAACATGTCATATCATAATTTGCGATCTACATCACCTGAAGCTGTTTGGAAAGTTTAGAGTGCATCTGGACTGTGAGCTGTTTTCTTCCTCTCCTCAGTCAGGTGCGAGCTGCAATACTGCTCTCGTGTAGAGCCTGACCGATATGGGATTTTTGAGACCGCTACTGATTTTATATGATTACCGATATGGTGGCCGATATATATAATTTTTGAGCTGGAATGAAAACAGACCTTTTCTATGTGGATTTTTCACCGATTTAGCACTGATATGACTATGCAAAGGTAATCAGTAGGCTGCTTTCTTAAATATTTTTATCAAAGAATATTTGACAATTATTATTATACATCGTCAACAAATTCTAGAAATGAACAGAGAAAATAAAGAATAAACAAAAATACAATAAATACCTAAATAAACATCAGTATTGTATGTTTAGTACAAGTCAATTGCGATCCATTTAAATAAAGAATAAAAATACAATAAATAGCTAAATAAACATCTGTACTGTTTAGTAACAGTCAAATGCTGACCATTAAAATAAAGAATAAATAAAAAATAAAATAAATAGCTAAATAAACATCAGTACTGTTTAGTATCAGTCAAATGCTGACTATTTGAATACTGCCAGTCAATCAGGGGCAGATTGTAAAACAAGAAGCATTTACACCTGCCGAATCAAGAGATAAACAGCGGCAGCGATGTTACACCGTATTCTGCTATACAAGTTCAGGGGAAACTTTCAACAGTGGAAAACCAGACTGTTAAATATTACATTTTATAAATGCAATGACTGGAATTGTTCAGTTGAAGGGGGTACCAAACTGTGAATCCTGAACAAAACAGTTTGGTGAATACATGTTTACTCATTAGCTTCCAATCAGCTGACAACAATGAAAGTAGCTATGTGATTGGCTAGTTAGCTATAAGCTCGTTGTCATGGAGAGTAAAAGATGGATATTGTTTATTTTACTTTCCAGCATTGTGTCTCACCAACTATGTAACAGCATAGCATGAAATCAACACTCATCAGACACAATCCACCACCGCACCATTGTCTGCTGAGCTGCAAAAAGATGCTCTGATGTTTACCTTTCAATCTGCTACATTACTGACTGCACTGACAAACTATAGCTGGCTAACAGCAAACAGACATGAGTGACATGGTTGTCAGGGACAAGGTTAACGTTATATTAGTTATATTGAAAAGGGAAAATTATGGGATCATTGTTTATTAAGTTTCCAGTATGTATTTAACAAACTAGTTAACTTACTGTGATGACACCGCTGAACTCCTCCCTGTCTGCAGAGCCACCATCAATTCAGCCCTGTAAACAATGGAGTTGCACTCTGCTGGACAAACTACGCTATGACACCAATACTAAAGCATTGTTTTCTGCATTATATGTTCTGAAAAAAGTTAATATCGCCGCATATCGGTAAAATATATATAAAGATATATCAGTCGGGCACTACTCTCGCGTCATCATTAGAGTTTAATGTGATCTCGTTACGTTAAATGACATCAAACAACTATTCAACGTTGTCGATAATGTTGACTAATCATTTCAGCCCTACATGAAATGCAATAATAGTAAAACAGTACAATGTGCCAATAAAATATTTAAGAGCTAAACATAGCTAGAAAAGTATTCCACTACAAAGTATTTTTATTAATTTGCATTACTTTTCCAGGTCTTGAAATCACAATTTAAAAATTTCCTGATATTTCCAGATGACCATGGGGTCCCCTGACTCCGTAAACTAATCAAAATATTACAATAATAAAGTAACATCATCTGACTACATTCAGTTTCAAAGAAAAGAGAAAAGCAATCATATTGATGACACCAAGTCCGCAACTAAACCATGATATCAGTAAAATGGCACTACTTTATCTTATAGAAAAAAAACGGCTTAAGTTTCCTCACAATTAAATCACTTTATTTCAGTAGTGACCCAGTGTCAAAAATTTACTTTTACATTTATGGTAAATATTTGCCCCCTGTATTTGATATTCAGGGGCATTTTTTACCTTTGAGGCATGCTTTTTTTCTAACAATTTAAAACAAATTGTGTCATCAGATTCTGTCAAAATGTCAATTTAATCAATTAATTAATACAAATTCTTAGGTTTGAGAATGTATTACGTCTTACCCTAAAAATTACATCAACATCAACTATATCAGAGGTTACAAATAAAATAAAAAAATGAATTAATTACGAGGTCATTTTTTTGCTTCCACATTATACATTTCGGGAGCATTTTTATGATTTTTTAATGCCATTTTTGCCTCAAGCTCCCCTTAATTTTAGACCATGTACCATGGCCACGCAGCAAGTTGGCAGCTGAATCAAATGGATTGAGCGTGACTTGCGACAAGAGCAAGATTGCAAGCTGTCATTTGCTCATGAGTTAGTGGCCATCCGGAGAAGATATCAGACATGAGGTGCTTGAAAGACTCGGAAAGCTGCTCAGAAAAAGTTTCAGTGAGTTACAGATGGAACGGAGAGCAGGAGCGATCCTGTGAAGGGTGATGGAAGAGTGCAGTGCATCTGTGAGGGTGCGCACTCCGGGATGCCCTAGAGAATGAAGCCGCAAATATCTAATTTAAAATCGCACATGTAAATATTTTAATATTTATATATTCTAAAATATTGTACACTGATTTGCTGAATCGTGAATTATTTGATTTTTATCAGTTTAAATCGATTATTGACCAACACTAACGATTCTCAATTCAAAAAATCATATTTTAAGATCGATGCATATGAATCGGCAGGATTACTAATCGATGCATCAAGAAAACGAGTAAATCATTACACCCCAACATGACTATAAGTGACATATTTCTGTTGTATTTTATTCCATTTAAATTAAGCTTTTATTCTGGCAGAAAACCAAGCAAAACACTTTCAGTTTGTATATTTTTGGCGACAGCTTTACACCTTCGGAAAAGCAGGATGCTACATAACCCAGTGTGATTAAACTGCCAAAGGTTGTGATTTAATTAGACAAATATGTTTTCTGTATGTGATGCATGCTGTAGAGAGAATCCGCATTCAGCTATCTGTTATCTACAACACAAGAGTGCGTGCGTGAGGCTCCTAAAGGGGTGTTTTCAGTCTATAAGCAGCCGGCTTCACACATTCACTTTGAAGCGTGCAGCATATGCAGTCTGTATATTTAATTAAATTGCAGCCTTTGCAGTTTAAAAATACATAAGATTTTAATTTGTGCGCTGAATGTTTACGCAATGACATTCGTACATAAGACAGTATCAGTTTTTGGAATCTGAGCATTTTTATGAGGTTGAGTACAAGTAGGTAAGTGCAGTATCGAACCCAATTTTGATACAGGTATCGGGACATCTTTTAAAAAGCGAAAACAATAAATCGGTCAACCTCTATCAAGGACTTACAGACGCCCACACACTAGCACAATATAATTGATTCTTTGGAATTACACAATGGTGCAGTATGTTTTTAACAATTCACATTTTATTTTACAGAAACAATAAACAAAAGCAATAAATAGCATGCATATAAGATAATTGCATACTGAAGCACAAGTTTAAGACCATCTTAGACTTAACATGTCATATACAAATTAATGTCCCACACGGTCAAGCTCTACAATGATTTCTGTGAGTCTCCGATGTTCCTGTGAACAAGGACATATCCAGAGACTAAAGTCCTTGGCGAGTGAGTTTAAAATGTGCAGGAGTGTGTGGAGTCCATTTAGAGAGAGAAGAAAGCTCAGACACATTCACAGGAAATCATCTCACACTTCATCTCCCTGGCTCTGCGTTCAAGAATAATGTTGGTGTTTCAGCTTCAGATGAAAGAAAGAAAGCAGGGAAGGAGGGAGGAGTAACAGAAAGACCCTGACAGAGGAGCATCCAATAAAATATGATCAGTTATCAGAGGTGCACTTGAAAGGGTCCCATTCTTTATACAGAGAAGTCTGCCAGACTCAGTGCCTGTGAGGACGGATTGGACAGGAACATCTTAATATCTCATTTGGACGAGTCTAGAAGCACTCAGAAACTGAGAACATAGTTAAAAACATTCATAAACCGACTCTCCTTGAAGATGCCGCAGCACTGCTTCATTCCTTTAAGCACCATGTCCACCACAAACAATTTAAAAAACACCGAGTGGGCCAAACAACTGCAACAAAAGCAACATCAAGTGTCTCAAAAAGGAGAAAGACCTCTTTGTTTGATCCTATGGACACATCCAGGGCCCCAGCACTTTTTTGTGGCCCTATAAATGGCCCGTGTGATCTGGCAGCACCTCCTCCTTTCAGGCACTCTCACAGTGGAAAAGCGACCCTCACCGTCACAGTGGATTACAGAAACAAAGACAAGCTGGGAGTTTGAGTGTCGCAGTAGGGGAGATGTGTGGAGCCTGTTATAGTCTCTCAGGGATATGGCACTCATCTGTAAAATTCCGATAGCTCTCGAAGCGGCTGTGCATACATTCTCCCACTATTTCCGCCTCCCTGGGACTCTCCGTCTCTTCTCACAGTCTTACTCTTACTTTGGATCGAAGTCCTATGACACCTTAGGAGCTGCTTTATGACTGCTCACCTGTCGAGTGTCTCTACCTAAAAATATCTCATGCAGGGCAGGACAGTGTGAGCATTTGCGAGTAAAAATTACATGGGCACACCAGTACGAGTGACATCTGGCACCCAATCAAAATTCGTAAACTACACATTAAATCAGAATAAAAACAATAATCTAACCATATATTACATTTAACAGTAGCCTTGGCATCTTTTCGTTGATTTCAAAGTAAACAAAAAATGTGTTCTTAAGTTTTTTCAGCTGTTGGTCTTCTCCGTTGCATTTAGTATTTTTAGTGCTGGTGCTTTTAAAGGGGTGAATGCAGAGACACATCTGACAGCGCGCTGTGCTTTTTGTGCTGTTGTATTGACACTGAATGCTGCAGTCAGACCAATAATGCTTTAATAAGTACTTGCAGAAGAAAAAGGCTCAACAAAACGTTGAATGATGCGACGACATTACTCTAAACAGGCATATACACTTTTAAATGCAGACTCGGAGTGAGGATTGCCTAGTAAATCAAAGCACATTCTGCGTTCGGGCTGCACATAAGTGGTTCCATGCCACTCTGTATTGGAGCATGTCTTACATGTAGAGCTGGGAAATAGGACGATGTAATTGGATATTGATGATGTCTTACAAAGATCCCAATGCTGGTTCGAAACAGACATGTTTGACAATATCAGGAAATGGCAAAACCATGGATCTGGGAAGTCACCAAATATATTAAACAGTGACCAGGGTGTGAAATTAGCACCCGCCACCCGCCAAATGCATCCAGTTTGTGAGCTCCTCCAAATGTTTTTCATGCGTGGGTTATTTTGCTCATCTACCCGCAACAGGCCGGTGACCTGCTGCAAGACATCTCAGAGTGATACATGACAAGAAATGCTGTTAGTCACAAAGACATGCGCTTGAAAAAACACACTTCATTATATTTTTAAGAACAGGTAAAGAAAAGCCGTCAATAGCTATGTTTCCATCCACGCTTTTTTTATGCGCATTTTAGGATATCGCATAAAATCTGCGAATGCGCATGGAAAACTTTATAAGCTCGCTTGATGTGGATAAATTTTTTTATTCGATAAGAAGAAATGCGCAAAAACTGTGATGGAAATACATTTACTGAACAAACTCCTATTGAAATTAACAGGAATACAAGATGCATATAAAAAAAAAAAGATAATGTGACTGAATACTTCATTCAGAACTGGACGAACCAGCAGACCAATCATCGCAACTGAATTACTGCCCTGGTCATTCTGAAATATTGGTGTCCTAAAAAATGAATAGAATTTGCAGAGCAAATAAGTTAAACACAAACTTGCACTTTTTCCTGAAGAGTAGGTTTATTGAATCTATTAAAGGATATCTCATAGATCCAGACCACAAAGCCATGTGGAGGAATGCGCACACAGTGCTCCCAGGACGCGCCGTCATTTCCAGTCATGAAACGAGTTATTAAAGTGTTCTGTCTGCGCGTCTTAAACCGCGAGTATTTTATTAATAAAACAGTCACACAGTCGCTACAATTTCCCCGGAAGTGATGATTTTGTTCTTTTGAACGCAAGGGATGGAAACGCGGCTTTATCCACACATTGTTTTTGCGATATTCAGATTTGTTTGCATTAATTAAATTAACAACTTGGATGGAAACATAGCCACTGCTTGTGCCTGATTCGCTGTTTGTTCAGAGGCGTGCAGCACGAGCTGGAACAGGTCTCGTGTCTCGAGGAACAAGCGCATGTAAAGAGTTTTCACTATTTTTTCTCTGTTCATTCATCTGAAAACTGTTTGCAAGAATACGGTCATCTATGAGAATGCTGCAAATGATCTCTGATCATCTCAGGAGGTGCTGTGACTTCAGTTCACTTTATTTCCACACGGTTAACATGCCTTGTGAACATAACTCTGTAGGTTCAGTAACAAATATCTTTGTATTAAAGAAACAAAGACGAAAGTGATTAAATAATAAAATAACACAAGACACGTTCACCTTGAACCTAAAAGTATTTAATTTTTTTTAATTATTTTCTTTACTTTTGGCAGCATTAACTATATTACCAAAATGCAATACAAACACACTTCAATAAGAACACACATTTGGCAGCATTATTTTGGGAACACAAGGGAATTTATTAGGCTTATTTATTTTGATTATCATTGTCTTTACATTTATAATTGTCTTTAGTTCTTAATCTGTATGCTATTAGTAATTTTCCATCTGGTGTCGTTGCTTGCGTGATGGTAAATTAAGCCATTGGAGACGGTAAATATTTGGATTTGGGGAGGTGGTTAAATGAGAGTTTTTGATCATTTCATTATTTTAATGCTTTCTTCGTTAAAGTGCAATTTGAATTTAGAAATGACTTAAGTTTGTGTGTTTCAATAAATGAATTACATTTTTAAACAAAATCCTCGGCAGGGGGGGTTGACGATGTAATCCGATATCGGATAATATTTTTTAAGGCAATTAAGGCAAAATATTTTTTTTACATATCGCCCAGCCCTACTTACATGTGGACTCCACATGTTGATGTAGGCTAATTATTTAGCCTATTTGTTGAATAGCTATCAGTTATTTTATAGGAAGCTTGAGCTTAGTAGCCATACAGACCGGTGTCTCTTCTACCCTTCCTGTCTAAAACTCTTGAGAGGGTCGTATTCATCCATTTGTCTGCTTTTCTCTAATAGAACAGCCTACTCAACAGACATCAGTCTGGCTTCAAAAAAGGACACTCAACAGAGACTGCCCCCTTGTCAGTAGCTGAAACCCTGCGACTGGCAAGAGCTTACCCCAAATCATCTGTCCTCATCCTCAACTTGTCTGCTGCCTTTGACACCGTGAACCACAAGATACTCCTGACCACCCTCTCTGACCTGGGCATCACAACAACTGCGCTTGGATGGTTTGAGTCATATCTCACTGGCAGACCATTAAGGGTCACCTGGAGAGGTGTCCAAGACACACCAGCTGACCACTGGGGTTCCTCAAGGACCAGTGCTTGGCTTCTTCCTCTTCTCGATGTACACAACATCACTGGGACCGGTCATTGAGGCTCGTGGCTTTTCCTACCACTGCTACGCAGATGATACGCAGCTCTACCTGTCGTTCCAGCCTGATAACCCTATGGTCTCAGCTCGTATCTTTGCCTGCCTCTTGGACATTTCGGCCTGGATGAAGGAACGACACCTTCAGCTCAACCTTGCCATCGTGATTCCAGCCAACCCATCTGTTGACCACAACCTCACTTTTCATCTTGGTTTCAACTACACTACCACCAACCAGAACAGCCCAGAACCTGGGAGTGGTGGTAGATGACCAGCTTAATTTCACTGCACACATCTCATCAACCGCCCGGTCTTGCAGATTCGCACTTTACAACATCAGGAAAATCAGATCTTTGCTACATGAATATGCTGCACAGCTCCTGGTCCAAGCTCTGGTCATTTCAAGAGTGGACTACTGCAATGGCTCGCCTTCCAGCTAATACAATTAAGCCACTGCAGATGGTCCAGAACGCAACACTGCGTCTGGTCTTCAATCAGCCAAAAAGGGCTCACGTCACCCCACTCTTGATTTCACTTTACTGGCTACCTGTAGCTGCCCGCATCAAATTCAAGGCTTTGACTCTGGCTTTCAGGACAGCCAATGGAACCACACCCTCTTTCTTCAATTCACTTCTTCAGGTCTATGCTCCAACTTGCTCTCTACGGTCTATGACCGAGCGACGCCTGGTGGTCCCATCACAAAGAGGCTCAAAGTCTATTTCACGACTGTTCACTTTCTCTGTGATGGAATGAACTTCCAAACTCCACACGAACTGCTGTTACCTTCTCAACATTCAAAAACCAGCTGAAAACACATCTGTTCCACGAGCACTTATCCAACCCACACTAACTGTACTTACCACTGCACTAAACATGCACTTAATGTACATATATAAAAGAATTCCTTGTCTGTATCTTCCTTCTGTGCTAGCATCTTTACTACTCCAGCCACTGTGAGAACTTGACAGTCCTACACTGCAGATGCTGATTAGGGTTGTGCGAGACTAGTCGACTAAACGGTTCTGATGCTGCTAGTCGACACTGGAATTACTAGTCGGTTAATATTTCCCCCCATTAAACTGATTTTTACACATTTACGTTTGGCTTTATATTTCTACAGAGGCTGCACTTAAATTACTGTCATATTAATGTTACATATTTTAAATAGAATTAATAATACAAATATTATTTAAAAAAAAAGAGGATATCTGGAGCAGATACAGAGTTTAATTTCACCTCAGGCTGCTTCTTCCCTCTCTCACTCGTGGCACGCGCAGGAAAATGTCCTCTCGCTAGACAATCAAAATCAGCAAAGTAGTTATGAATTCACTTTGGTGGTGTGGGAATCGGCTTTCCAAATGTTTGAAAGTCCCTATGGATGTTTTCACATTTGAGTCTTCTTTACATCTGTGCATGCTTGTACGTTATTTTTCCGCTGAGTGGGCTTTTTCAAATGCAGGATAGCCGCCTCAGGTGAGTCAAGTGCTGTCTTTCACCAGACCATGTCGACGGGTTAATTTTACTCATCCAAAAATGTATGCTTTTGAGTAAGTAGCCTAGAAAATAACTGTTTTAGACTAGGTATGCAATTTTTTTTATCTGTTGATTAAGAAGGCTATTTTCAACGAGGTTCTGACTGCTTAACGGGTTAAACTCTCTTTGATTCTGTGTGCACGTCATGTTTAGAGTACATTAGGTTTATTACAGGCTACATCACAGGCCTATTTTTCTATCCTATAGCTACTTTTTTTTTTTTTTACATCGTAACTGTTATTGGTTAACGTTCTTTACCGAACAGCTGTCATATTAGATCAATGGTTAATGCACAACTACACGGCGTGAAATCCGTTTGACTTTTCAGTGCATCTTTTTTCTCTCTCATAGATTTGGCTTAGTCTACCTGTTAATTATTTTCAACAATGTCCTGACTGTTTAAAATGTTAAGTAACTTTTACTTGATTTACATTTAGAACAGGCTTTTAGGGTTGTTCCACTGATCCTGCACTATTCATTCAACTGTTTTCAATAAATATGTCTGTTAAATATTCGCTAACTTCGATTCAGTGAATGCGTGTCATGTTCTATATTTAATGTACAACAATCATAATTCAAGGCGAGCAAGTCACAGATAAATGCCCCTTTTCAGTGGAATTTAGCACAAGATTTGGAATAGATTAAGTATTTTAAATGGGTCGCATAAAAACATTTTTTTTTTTTTTCTTTTTTTTACTGTTTTCTGAAGGTTGGTTTCTCTTTAGACTAGTCAACTAGTCGGTCACAAAACTTCTGTTTAAACGACAGTCAAATTAGTCGTAGCGCACATCCCTAATGTTGATAAACTTTGTATGACAGATTGCTTGCTGTGTGTCTCATTTGTAAGTCGCTCTGGATAAAAATGTCTGCTAAATTACTAAATGTAAATGTACATATACTGTACCTGTGAAACACGCCTGATTGGGCTATAGTGTACATGCAACCTAATTATACAGGGCTGCCTAAACCGACTAGATTTTGAACTATGAAGTTTTGCACCTCCATACTTTTAAGATAATAAAACATTAAGCCTACTGAGTGAATATCATATAACAATTAGTTAATTTAGTTCTAAGTGAAGTTGAAGGTTTGCTCATGAATATCATATAACAATTAATATTCATGAGCAAACCTTCAACTTCACTTAGAACTAAATTACAGCATAGACAACTCAAATAAAATTAGGTAGTTTATGTGCACCTCAAAGGCAAAGCCTTAATAATTTTAACATGCATTATTCCTTTTTATATAATGCTTAACAGATTATATGTTCAAATCAGCCTGGTCTCATAAACCTTACGTGACCACGGCAAAATTTTTTCCAAAAACAAAATTGCATGCTTCATTACACGTTTGGCTGCAGTTTCCCCAAATGTTCAGCGGGGAGTGCCAAAAGCCAGTGAAATGGTGTCGTAATCAGATGAGGTTTTAAAGTGAATATTAGATGGAGGTTTAAATTAGTAAAACGCACCTCCCCAACCTAAAATTTTAACCTAAACCTAACCAATAGTGATCTTAAAATGAGTTACACAAAACAGACATTCTTACCTTAAACCAACACCTAAACCAAATAGCATGAAAGTAAAATAGTCAAATTTGTGAAAGCGTAAATCAAATTGCAAGCGTAAAAATAAATTGCATGCGCACAGAAAGTTTTGTAAAGGTGTAAATCAAGTTGCAAGCATAAGAAAAAAATATTAGCAATACTTTAATGCTTTGCATAAGTGTAAATCATGTGTTGTGAACCTGTAATTGCGCATTCTTCTGACTTCCTTTTTTTCGCGCTTACACTTTTGGCACAGTTTTTGCGCCTAAACATGGCCAAAACATTGCAAACCTGCAATCAGCAATATGCAAACAAAGAAAGGGTGTCATGAACAGCAAAATGGATGGACGGCACAGAATCAGTCTGTATGTGTAATATATACTACTGCAAACATGTAAATGACTTGTGTTTGTGTCATAAATATTTCCAGAAATAATCCAATATACACTATTCCATCTTCCCTTTGTTGCACTCACACTTTTGGAACAAATTTCTCACTGAAAAGAGTTTTGCAAGTGCAAGGGAGAGGCGGGTCTACCTGCTTCTAGTAACCAATCAAATTAGGTTTTCTTGACCAGTTTACTCTGACCTGATTGGTTTCATAACGTGACAGACAGCTTGTTCTTCATATGGCTCAGCATCGTTCCTCTGGGTATCTCTCATCTCTTTAATATTAAAACATACACATTCTTTTATTGCGAGTGTAAAGTTAAGCTGACACCATTTATTGATATAAATCTCAATCGAATGGACGGACGGATGGATGGAATCATTGAACTCATTCTAAAAAACGAAATTATATGTAAACTATCTATCTGTTCACAGAGTTCTGTTTTATGTGGATTACTTTATTTGTTTTCTAGCATGAGTTCTGTGATACCAGCTAATTCTATTCACTAAAATCCCTTGCCAATGATAATTAATAGTTTATATAATTAAATTGTGTATGTATTAATATTTCAGTTTAATATTAAAGAGAGGAGAGACACCCAGAGGAACGACGCTGAGCCTTATGAAGAAGCTGTCTGTCATGTTATTAAACCAATCAGGTCAGAGTAAACTGGTCAAAAAAAAAACCTCATTTGATTGGTTACTAGAAGCAGGTAGACCCACCTCTCCCATCACGCTTGCAAAACTCTCTTCAGTGAGAAATATGTGAGCTGATTGCAGGTTTGCATTGTTTTTGGCCATGTTTAGGCGCAAAAACAGTGCCAAAAATGTAAGCGTGAAAAAGTCAGAAGAATACACACCAAATTTACTTTGTTTTAATATGCAATTACAGATTCACAAGGCACAAATTGCACTTGTGCAAAGCATTAAAGTATTGCTAATATTTCTTGTTTAACACCTTTACAAAACAATATGTGCACATGCAATTTATTTTTACACTTGCAATTCGATTTACAATTTCACAAATCTTACTCTGCACATGCAAATAATTCAGGCACTATTTTACCTTCATATAACCGATAGTGTCCAAAAACAAAATAAGAAATAAAAATCTAATTTTCTGAAGCAACCACGTCATTTCATGTCACTTCTATGACACTTTCTGTTCATGAAAATTTTCCCCCAAAAAGCATAGTTTGTTGAAGTTATATTACTTTGAAACAGTTCTTGGTTACGTTTGTGAATAAAAAATAAAAAAAATCAATTTCATGTATGTGTCATGATTTTTATCTTTAACGTGCATTTTCATTTACGAGTAATTGGGTACTTGTTTTTTGTAGGACTACAAAATTACTAAAAAATGGCCAACCCACTGGTATCAAGAACCATGAAATTTCACTGGTATCAGTACCGACTACTGAAAGTTTGCTATCGTGACAACACTATGCTGAAAAAAAACAGGCTGTACATGTGCTCTGCACGTGTCGGCCACAAGGAACTGAAATCAAGCTTCAAATCACTAGCATTTCTGGGTGAACTACAGGTGCATCTCAATAAATTAGAATGTCGTGGAAAAGTTCATTTCAGTAATTCAACTCAAATTGTGAAACTCGTGTATTAAATAAATTCAATGCACACAGACTGAAGTAGTTTAAGTCTTTGGTTCTTTTAATTGTGATGATTTTGGCTCACATTTAACAAACCCACCAATTCACTATCTCAAAAAATTAGAATATGGTGACATGCCAATCAGCTAATCAACTCAAAACACCTGCAAAGGTTTCCTGAGCCTTCAAAATGGTCTCTCAGGTTCACTAGGCTACACAATCATGGGGAAGACTGCTGATCTGACAGTTGTCCAGAAGACAATCATTGACACCCTTCACAAGGAGGGTAAGCCACAAACATTCATTGCCAAAGAAGCTGGCTGTTCACAGAGTGCTGTATCCAAGCATGTTAACAGAAAGTTGAGTGGAAGGAAAAAGTGTGGAAGAAAAAAAGATGCACCACCAACCGAGAGAACCGCAGCCTTATGAGGATTGTCAAGCAAAATCGATTCAAGAATTTGGGTGAACTTCACAAGGAATGGACTGAGGCTGGGGTCAAGGCATCAAGAGCCACCACACACAGACGTGTCAAGGAATTTGGCTACAGTTGTCGTATTCCTCTTGTTAAGCCACTCCTAAACCACAGACAATGTCAGAGGTGTCTTACCTGGGCTAAGGAGAAGAAGAACTGGACTGTTGCCCAGTGGTCCAAAGTCCTCTTTTCAGATGAGAGCAAGTTTTGTATTTCATTTGGAAACCAAGGTCCTAGAGTCTGGAGGAAGGGTGGAGAAGCTCATAGCCCAAGTTGCTTGAAGTCCAGTGTTAAGTTTCCACAGTCTGTGATGATTTGGGGTGCAATGTCATCTGCTGGTGTTGGTCCATTGTGTTTTTTGAAAACCAAAGTCACTGCACCCGTTTACCAAGAAATTTTGGAGCACTTCATGCTTCCTTCTGCTGACCAGCTTTTTAAAGATGCTGATTTCATTTTTCAGCAGGATTTGGCACCTGCCCACACTGCCAAAAGCACCAAAAGTTGGTTAAATGACCATGGTGTTGGTGTGCTTGACTGGCCAGCAAACTCACCAGACCTGAACCCCATAGAGAATCTATGGGGTATTGTCAAGAGGAAAATGAGAAACAAGAGACCAAAAAATGCAGATGAGCTGAAGGCCACTGTCAAAGAAACCTGGGCTTCCATACCACCTCAGCAGTGCCACAAACTGATCACCTCCATGCCACGCCGAATTGAGGCAGTAATTAAAGCAAAAGGAGCCCCTACCAAGTATTGAGTACATATACAGTAAATGAACATACTTTCCAGAAGGCCAACAATTCACTAAAAATGTTTTTTTATTGGTCTTATGATGTATTCTAATTTGTTGAGATAGTGAATTGGTGGGTTTTTGTTAAATGTGAGCAAAATCATCACAATTAAAAGAACCAAAGACTTAAACTACTTCAGTCTGTGTGCATTGAATTTATTTAATACACGAGTTTCACAATTTGAGTTGAATTACTGAAATAAATGAACTTTTCCATGACATTCTAATTTATTGAGATGCACCTGTATTCCTTAATGGTTGAATAAAAAATAAAAAAATGCTGTGAAGGCCTGGAAGGACTCTCTGGGAGACACGGTCTCCCTTGGAGTCACTCCAGCTAAGCTGCAAAACAAGCACAAATGCCCTGGAGCTCTGCAAATTAAAAAGGAAGAGAGTTGTTTTTTAAAGCTGAGGTTGGATGCGCTGCATCTCTCCTAATGCATAAACAACCTCGATCCCTGACACATAAAACAGCCAAAGTATGGCTGAGATTTCAAAGTTCTGCCTCAGGAGGATGAAGCAGCCTTCCCTCAAGTGAAGACGTGGCATCGCACAAACAAAATTAACAGACGTTCGGTCAGACGGCCGTGGGCTCGTGCCTGACTGCTGGGGTATGTGTGCGATTATTCACTGATGATGAGCTCAAGAGTTCAGATGGGCTAATGCTTCAGTGACGCCACTGAGAGGCCCACACTCAACCCACCAGCCAGGGCAGATTGTTACTCATATCAGCCTTCTGCCGATTACAGAGATACAAACCCCAAAAACACAAAGGCACAGGAGCATCTAATAACCTCTGACCCTCATGTCAGTCTTAAGAGCAGGAGTGTATCTTCCAGCTGTCAGCGGTAAGATAAGTATCACATCCTCTGCACCTTGTCTGCTTATGAAAGAAACTCGCATTGAATATTTAACATCTGATGCTTGAAATCTAAAGCCTTTTGAGTGAAGAGTGCTTCAAAAAGCCTTGGCGATAACACAGCATCTCTGTAAGGGTGATATGAGGGAAAGGACAAAATGGATTGCAGTTGGAAAAAGCTTCCTGGGAGCAGACAGGAAGAGAGGAGGATAAAAGAGGGGGGAGGATTATTCATTCATATCTGAACTTTGCATAAGTGCAAGACATTTACTAATCAAAGGCTTTGCTTTCATATCAAGATTTATAATTCATAATCCATGAGAAGAAACTGTCACAGTAGAGGGAGAAATCAAAGAAAGCGAGAACGAGAGAACGAGAGAGAGACAAGGGGATGGAGGAAGCAGTTCCGTTTCTTGTGCAGATGTAAGCCTGGTTGATGGTGATCTTGTGTGCAACTGGAATAAAGTCTTTCCTGCCTATGTAGCAAATGCGTGTTGCTAAGCCTGGGGCAGAAACCACATGAATCAAATGCTTGAAACAAAACCCCACAAGCACAGAAGAACTGCCTAAAAATTTAACTCTCGTCATAGTGAAAAGGCATCTCTACACAGAGACTGCAAAAACGACAGCTGGGAATGTTCTAGCATGTCTGTACTGTTGGCTTGTTTTTTTTAAATCCTGTTTTAATGCACAAGGCAGCACATACAGTTGAACTCCGAGCATCACTGAGCCGCACCGCAGGTGTCAACCGGCAGCTCCTGCCCGGAAGAGCGTGTGAACTGCTTCTCAAACGCTCCAGTGCGTGTCATCAGCATAGGCTCGTGCCAAACTGCCGCGAAATTAAAAAACAAACAAATATAAACGCTGATAGTGAAAGCAAAGCACTCCGGCTTCACTTTAAACGATCGTGTAATAGCAAATGTTTCTGGTCATTATGAGTCCATATTCAGCGTTAATGACACGCAGTGAGTAACACAGAGGAGATGACGCACACTTTATTTCTGTGGAGTGATAAAATTCCTGACATTTAATTGTAGAAAAAATTCTGTCTTAGGTCAGTTAGGATCACTACTTTATTATAAGAATGTGAAATGTCAGAATATTAGTAGAGAGAATGATTTATTTCAGCTTTTATTTCTTTCATCACATTCCCAGTGGGTCAGAAGTTTATATAAACTTTGCTAGTATTTGGTAGCATTGCCTGTAAAATGTTTAACTTGGGTCAAACGTTCTGGGTAGCCTTCTACAAGCTTCTCACTATAAGCTGCCGGAATTTTGGCCCATTCCTCCAGACAGAACTGGTGTAACTGAGTCAGGTTTGTAGGTCTCCTTGCTTGCACATGCTTTTTCAGTTCTGCCCACAAATTTTCTATTGGATTGATCTCAGGGCTTTGTGATGGCCACTGCAATACCTTGACTTTGTTGTCCTTAAGCCATTTTGCACAAATTTGGAGGTATGTTTGGGGTCATTGTCCATTTGTAAGACCCATTTGCAACCAAGGTTTAACTTCATGGCTGATGTCTTGAGATGTTGCTTCAATATATCAACATAATTTTCCTTACTCATGATGCCATCTATTTTGTGAAGTGCACCAGTCCCTCCTGCAGCAAAGCACCCCCAAAACATGATGCTGCCACCCCCATGCTTCACAGTTGGGATGGTGTTCTTCGGCTTGCAAGCCTCACCCTTTTTCCTCCAAACATAACGATGGACATTATGGCCAAACAGTTCAATTTTTGTTTCATTAGACCAGAGGATATTTCTCCAAAAAGTAAGATCTTTGTCCCCATGTGCACTTGCAAACTGTAGTCTGGCTTTTTTATGGCGGTTTTACAGCACTGGTTTCTTACTTGCTGAGCAGCCTTTCAGGTTATGTCGATACAGGACTTGTTTTACTGTGGATATAGATACTTGTCTACCCATTTCTTCCAACATCTTCACAAGGTCCTTTGTTGTTGTTCTGGGATTGATTTGCACTTTTCACACAAAACTATGTTCAACTCTAGGAGACAGAATGCGTCCCCTTTCCGAGCGGTATGATGGCTGCGTGGTCCCATGGTGTTCATACTTGCGTACTATTGTTTGTACAGATGAACGTGGTACCTTGAGGCATTTGGAAAAGGCTCCCAAGGATGAACCAGACTTGTGGAGGTCCACAATTTTTTTTTTCTGAGGTCTTGGCTGATTTATTTTTATTTTCCAATTAAGTCAAGCAAAGAGGCACTGAGTTTGAAGGTAGTCCTTAAAATACATCCACAGGTACATCACCAATTCAGTACACCTCCTATCAGAAGCTAATTGGCTAATTGCCTAAAGGCTTGACATCATTTTCTGGAATTTTCCAAGCTGCTTAAAGGCACAGTTAGCTTAGTGTATGTAAACTTCTGACCCACCGGAATTGTGATATAGTCAATTAAAAGTGAAACAATCTGTCTGTAAACAATTGATGGAAAAATTACTCATGTCATGCGAAAGTAGATGTCCTATACAACTTGCCAAAACTATTGTTTGCTAATATGAAAAATTTAATTTTAATGACTTCAACCTAAGTGTACACTACCGTTCAAAAGTTTAGGGTCACTTACTCATTCTTTATTTTTTTCACATTTTAGAATAATAGTAAAGTCATCACAACTATGGAATAATAGAAATGGAAATATGGGAATTATATTGTGACTAAAAAAAAATCCAAAATAAATAAAAACTGTGTTATATTTTAGCATCTTCAAAGTGGCCACACTTTGCCTAGATTTTGCAGAAATGTACTCTTGACATTTTCTCAAACAACTTCTTGAGGTATCACCCTGGGATGCTTTTTAAACAGTATTGAAGGAGTTCCCATCTATATGCTGGGCACTTGTTGGGCAGCTTTTCTTAATTATTCGGTCCAAGTCATCCATTTCCCCCCAAAATTTTTTTTTTTTTTTACATAAAATTTGTTTTGTAATTAAATCAATTAATATTTTGGCACAATTATATTTTTGTCTACAAAACTAATTTCAAAAATTATCATACACCTTCAGATCAAAAGGTTTTTAAGATCATGAGAAACATTTCAGGCAAGTGACCCCAAATTTTGAAAGGTAGTGTATGTAAACTTCTGACTTCAACTGTGTGTATGTGTGTGTGTGTGTGTGTATATATATATATATATATATATATATATATAAAATTATTTTATTTTTTTATAAAAAATATAAAACACAGGAGTTTCAAAACAGTGTAAATGTAAAACTGACTAAAATTAAAGCTGACCATTTAGTATTTAGAAATATTTTGATTTTTAAAACATTATTTTTTATGTCATTCATAAGTTTTAAAGCCTTAAAAGGAAATCACATATCCCTTTTTTTATTTGATTTATATCTTTGATGTTAAATATGAAATGACAAATTATATTTTAAGCTCTAAAAGAGACATTTAATCATCATAGCCCTAAAACATAAAATTAATAGTCATAATCCCAATTATTTGTTTGACAATTAATCGTCAGCCAAATAAAAAAATGTCGGTCAGAATGTCAGTCTTTCTATAATATTGGCTCTACATAGTGCATACTCAATTTGGTACCCAAGCGATGGCTGATTTACTAGCGGCTCTTTTCTAACCTGTACATGTATTTGTGTGTGCATGCTCTGCGATGATTGCTGCGACAACTTGGGTTAACTGGCTAGATAACTTTAATACGTTTAATAAGCAGTCTACAATCGAACATGCAGACAAAGTTGAGCCTAAAGGAAAAAAAGAAAATGCCATGTCTATTAGCTCTAAGGTCATCTACTGTACTTCTAAATGTTATTTATCCGGAATGTAATGGAATTTGCCATATTTGGGATCAAATTAATGTATAAATGCACAAGTAAACAAATTAAAATTGTGATACGTTCTAGTGTGATGAATAAACCACAAAAGGCTGAGATTTAATTAAACAAATATACGGTTTGCATGAGCTGTGCACTTCAACAGTAAGTGAACGTGAGAAGCCACTGCTTAAACACCAACTGCATCATTAACATCACGAGTGCTCTGTGAGTATATTAATGACAAAGAGCAGAGCACTTTATTTACTGTGAAGCACTTAGCACATGCAGACTACATAAGGCGAAAAGTGAAGTCAACAAAAACATCTCCAATAAAAGCTCCATTTAACTAGACGGGTGAAATTGAAAAATTGCAACAAATATATTACTTCTGTATAGTAAAATTTAATATTACTACTACCATTACTACATTGAATAATGATATTAATAATATATAAATAATAATAATAATAATAATAATATAATTGCATTATATTTAAGCAATATCTCACAAGCAAGAGTTTAATCACTGCTTTCGTTAATACTGTGATACTGTATTGTGAAGCACTATATTTGACCAGAAAAAATATTGGGTTTCGATTGAGGATCGGTATAGAAGCACTTCCTTTGATAAAAATAAAGCAATGGTATTTTGAAAAGTGTTGTTCTATTTTTATTTGATTAAAATTCTATGAGTTTATTTGATTTGACAGGTTTTTTAAATGACAAAATGTAATTCAGAAAAAAATAAAACGGAAAACACGGAATGTTTTTATAGGGCCCTGCTCCACCTACATCTGCCTGAACATGAACATGTGCACTAATCAGCACAGGTGATGCCTACGCAGAGCACTCTGGTGAGCCATTCAATTTGTCCTGCCCCAACTTCCTGTTTCAGTAGGTAATACATCAACACATCGAAGAAAACAGTGCTCGTTATAAAAGTTCACAAAGACTTTAAATCAGTATTATGGCATTATCATGTAATAAACACTATGCCAATAAATATAGTATAAAACTATTTTTTTTTTTTGAATATTTTTTTTTTCTTGAATGTTTACTTGAATACTTTATGCTGCTGTTAGATACTGAAAAAAAGGGCTTTTTAAAATAAAGGAGTGTGCTTACTAGCAGTGATATCAAAATTGGTTCGTGAAATTTTACTGGTCTTGATATCGACAACTGAAATTTTGGTTGTGTGACAAATTGACTCTCCAGTTACAATGCATTTTAGAATGAAATAAGAGGCAGATAAAAGAAGGTGGAAAGAGGAGCCCCATGGCGATATTAAATATAACTGCACATTAATATGAAGCATGGCAAGAATTCACATATTCATTGACAACATTTCTTGTTAAACATTTTATAATACCTTCAAGGTGGTTTTACTATAATCTTTCTCTTAATTTATAGATTTAGACATCAGCTTAAATCAATCAAGGAAAGATGGATGTGTCACAAAAATCATCCATAATTCTCATCTTGTATATAAAGCGTGCAGCTAAAAAAAAAAAAAAGACAAGGACATTAAAACCAGAGGAAAATTAAATGTCAATGACAGCTCGCAAACGTTTCTTAACAGATGGAGACTTGGTGTGTTCACAGACAGACATTAAGAAGATCTCCACAGCTTGATAAGCTTGTATAATCAAACAATGAAAAAACTCAAAGGGAAGTCCATCCTTATGGACAAGATGGAGCATGTGACAGAGGGTGACATTTAGGAATTAACTTTAATCCTGATTTTTCTGTTAAGAGCTAGCTCAAATGACCATTATGACAAGTTAGAAGCACTCAGTGACATTAATTAGAGAGGACAAACTAGCAAACAAAACAGAGTTAAACAGTGCTGGCACATCAGAGAGCGTGTCTATATAAAGCCTTCAGTATGCATTCAGACAAGAGCATATGGCAAGTTCTCACAGGCCAAACATGAGTGACTGTGACAGAAACCACCAGCACAAGCGCAAATACATCGACATATGAGGCTATATCTGCACCATACACTAGTGCCTTTGAATCACCAAAAACTCTTTTCAACAATTACGGATTATACAGAAATAATAATGAGGGATGCATCAAAACACCTCTTTCATGAATATTTAGAAAATGTACATCAACTATCAATGGCATGTATGCTTCTTTCCATTTGTCTCTGGAACAGTGCTGTGCTAAATGACAATAAAAGGAGATCTGAGGAAGCTTCTTTTCCACCACACTAGTCTTCTAAACCTTCTTAGAAAAAGCACCCACCCCCCATTCCTGAATTCCCTACCCTTGCATCATGGCAGTCAACAGGGTGAAAAAATCCTCTTACGGGGCTTGTAAACAACTCTGTTCCCCAGTAAGAGAGCCTCACGATGGACATGCCACCCCCAGCCCTCCAAACAAACTGGAATATTCCACACAGGCCTGCGAGGAGAGAGCTCTAGCTAGGTGCAATGGGTTTCTGTGAGCGTGTGTGTGCCTGCTGTACAGCACGACGAGAAGCACAGTGCAGAATTGCAGAGCGTGACTGAAATACCACACTAACGCAGGTCATTTTGAGGTGAAAATGTGCTTAAACCCCTCTCAGTCTGGAATAAACAGGCAGAGCAAAACTATGGAAATAAATTAGTGCCTTAAAAATTTGCATGTGAAGAGTAAGATTTGTAAAAGTGTAAATGAAGCTAAAAGTGTGATAGAAAGATTTTGACTGCACAGAGTAAGATTTGTAAAAGTGTAAATGAAGCTAAAAGTGTGATAGAAAGATTTTGACTGCACAGAGTAAGATTTGTGAAAGTAAATTTGGCAAAAAACATTGCAAACCTGCAAACAGCGATATGCAAGTAAAGAAAGGGTGTCATTAACAGCTAAATGGATTGACCGCACAGAATCCATCTGTATGTGTAAAAATAAAACTACTGCAAAAGTGTAAATTACTTGTGTTAGTGGTGAAAATATTTTCCAGAAATAATCAGAATACATTGTTCTGTCTTCCCTTTTCTTTGCACTCACACTTTTGGCACGACTTTCTCACTCAAGAGTTTTGCAAATGCGAGGAGGAAGGCAGGTCTGCATGCTTCTTGTTACCAACCAAATTAGGTTTTCATTGACCAGTTTACTCTGACTTGATACACTCTGACTGATTCACACTTTTACAAATCTTACTCTACATATGCAAATCTTTAAGGCACTAATTTACCTTCATACAAAAGTCCAAAACTTACCCTGCTCTTGACATATTTAACTGTTAATAAAACAGTCAATATATGCTCTTTGAAAACTCGATTTCAGTCAGACTAAAACAATCATTTGTCTTTTTAAAAGCCCCAAAACCGTACCAGTCTAATGTTTGCGATGTCGGACTAACAGACCTAGGTGATGCCATTGTAGCTTGGCTTCATCCAGCATGAATGAACGTTAATCGGACTACAATTTGATTAGGCGTTGTGCATATGCTCCGAAAGACAGAGGTGATGCGCAACATTTATTTAACCTGGAAGTTGAACGCAAACAAACAAGGTAAAGGTATTATTGCAAATGCGTGGAAAGTACATTTTTGGATGGATCAGGAGATGGAAATGTCTGCACCTCTTTTCTGCTGACATCCTTACTTCAAATATTTGGAACAGATATATGAAGACAGTCTTGACTAAGCAAAAACCCACTGTAGCACGATTTTAACTGCACACGTAAATGAATAGGGTTGGGAATCGTAAGGAATTTTACGATTCCGGTTCCAGTAATGATTCCAGTAATTCTTTTAGTACCCCTTATTAAAAAAATGGTCTGGACATGAGAAATGCAATTCTTATTGCATTTACTCCATTGCAACTCTATTGTGTTTACTACCCTCTGCTGTCTGTTACCAAATAATGAGATCGCTTCAGATTTCCACAGAGCAGATATAACCAATCTGAAATAAATGTAATACAGTTCTTTTAAAAGGTGTGTTTTCAGACATTTTAGATACATAAATACAATAAATCCAATAACAGATCCTAACTATATTTTAAATAAATCTAAACCAACAAGAAATGTGATGGCATATTTCATTAATTCATTTATTATTTTATAAAATTCCACTTATTACAACAAAACTTGTGTATATTTAATTATACATTGTCATATGAACAACCAGTCAGTAACTGTCCTGCTTGATTTAATAGAGACACAGGTCATCACTGTGTCATGTAGCCTAATGTTGTACTTTAGGCTTGTGAGACTTCAACAGTTCTTATTTAATTTTGAGTTGGACATTCATAACTTGCACATCAGTATGAGATTACTTGTATACCAGACTATAAATGGAAGCTCTGTTTGTTTCAAGCTGTAGATTCAAAAGAACTGGCCCATTAGAATGGCTCTTTCAAGACCGTACTATATCGGAAGCACCATCTGTATTTAGTGCTGTAGATTCAAAAGAACTGGCTCCTTGAATAATTATTTCGGGAATCGAACTATACCGGAAGCATGTATGTTTCGCCCTGTAGATTCAAAAGAGCCGGCACTGCTAGAGCTGTGTGTTTTACGCAGTAGAGGGCAGCGCTGCTGCAGTGATGTGCAGCTGGAAGCACTGTCAGAGTATTTCAGGACGCTGTTCCAGGCGCATCGCCGGAAAATTGCACGCTGGAGAACGGTTAACGGAACCGAAAGTCACAAAGATCGTTCGATTCCAGTATTTAAAGAATGGAACTGGTTCTGAACAAGAAACAGTTCTCGGTTACCAACCCTAGTAATGAAAAACAACAATATAAAGCTTTTGTTTTTAAAAAAAGAATCTGATATGATTCAATCACAGCTGGATTTTTAAAGGCACTTACCAAGAGAGCACAAACACGGCAGACCAAACTAAACATCAACCGACATGAGTCATATCATCGTGGCACCACAGAGACCTTTGTTCAGATTTCTGAGCGTTCTTTAATATCAACTACTGTAGCTGAAGGGAAATCTAACTTTCTGTCTTCTGTGAAAATGACATGTTTCAGTCAGAGGGTTTTCAGGGCAGCCACTGTCTTAACAGATATTCAAGCTGTTGCTCCCCTTCAAAAGGAAGGTAGAAAATGTAAGTATTAGGTCTTCCACACCTGTGTATGTGAGCATTGCAATTTTCTGTGTGTGCACGTCAATGAAAAATCTGAAGACAAGATGCACAGCAGGGTTCATTTCAAGCCTCTCTACTTTGAAAACACTTCCTGTCGAATATCCACAATTTTCTCAGCAACTGGCTTTTTTTTTTTTTTTTAAAGTAAACATCAGAATGAAATGACAACACCATTTCCTTTCATTATAGCTGCTGGTTTTCTGAGAAAGTCTGGTTCTTTTACAAGGACGTCATAGTTGCAAAGTATTTTCCAGAAGGAAATAGGTAGTATCTTTCCTCTGACCACCCATTCATGGCTATCTCACACTCCTGCTCCAGAAAGCTTTTTTTAATTAGGCCGTCTCAACAACTTAGAGGCATGCATTTAAGCATAGCTCTGAATGTTGGCTAAATGAGCATTTCAAGTACTCTCTTAGGTAGAAGGCCTGCTAAAAAGTGGTTCTCTTGACCTCAAAGCACTCCATCAGCCCAAGGAGCAAAAGAAGCACAAAGGATGCTTAAAGACCAGCTATTATGCATGCAGAGAGATGGGAAAATAAGTACAGATGACTGAGCAGCACACTTTGAATTTTTTTTTTTTTTCAGACTGCCCTTGTGAAACACCCCTGTGGAACGAACTTGTGTACAAAAAGACAGATATAAAAGGATTCAATTCACATGAACACAATCATTAGAGGTTCTTATTGCTGACATTGAACAACTCATTACCAAATAAGATATAATAGCTATTCAACCAATTAGGTGGACGAATATCTGGGAGAATCTCAGGCCAATGATCTGTATGATGGAGGGCTCCAGACTGTGATTAAATGGTCGCAAATGCACCAAAAATAAATGATTGCTACAATAATTTAAAATCTAGACGCCAATGCCGACAGTTGGGTTGTGAGCGTTCATATGCGGTTTCGTCAGATATCATCTTGTAAGTTATTGAATAGATATTTAGAGCACGCACCAGTGTGTCTCGGCCCACTTTTCATCCTTTCTGTTGAGAAGAACTCGCTACACACAACAACAAACACAGCATGAGCCACAATGTCCGATTCGTGAACAAATGACTCTTTTGAACCAGGTCTTTTTAATGAATCACCTGAAAAGGACTCTGGAGCTCAGGTTGGCAGACTGAATTAGAGTCACTTTCTCAGCAAATTAGCCATCAGTGAGGTCACAACTGGGAGTGCATACGTTTCTAAATAATAATAATCTTTATAATTAAAATTGCATTATGTACCAAACCTTATTTTTTTTATAGTTATTATTGTTTGGGATTGGAGTAGCACAATAAACTGCATCTGGGATTTCGTTCAATTTAAACTCTAGTAGTCTCTGTGTCTCGGCCATCCAGTAAAGACACAGTAAAGACATTTTTTAAAAACATTTTATATTAGGGGTGTAACGGTTCTCGGTTTAAAAAAAAAAAAAAACCTGTACGGTTTACTGCCCACGGTTCAGTAAGAATTTGTACCATGGTTCATCTCAAGTTAATGACACAACTTGAGCATACAGTTCGGTGAAGAAAGCGTCAAACAGGCACAGTTCAAAACTCCGCTTGCACCTGTATGGCTCAATTTTCTAGCTGTCCAGTTAACTTATGTTACACAGATGAAATGATGTAAGATGTAATGATAAATAATTAGTGTGTAGTTGAAAATGGTATGCAGAGAAAACAAGCTGCAGATAGAGACACCCCCTGCGCCATTCAAGTCTCCTGTCTGGGAACATTTTCTTCTGGGATGTTCCATTTTCAGTCAGGGACTGACAGTAAGCCCTTGTGTCATTGTCCACATAGGGCTTCAGCCACCCCTTGAATTCAGGGATTAACTCCCATTCTTTTCTGTGATATGTTAGCTATTTTTTTAATGTGTGTGTAATGTCCAAGGATGTGTGTATTTCTATTTGTATTTTCACAAAATATAAAGTCTTAATATCTTATATGTTGCTTTTCACGTAAATGTATCTTGTTTTAAGGATTTTTAGATATTTAAAAAAAAATTAAATATGTTAAATATTATATTCAAGTGAAAAAATACACTTCTATACGAGGGCGTAGATTCCGGGGGGGATGAGGTAAGTACAACAGGAGAACTAGTCTTGTCAATACACAAAACAATGATGTTTTGGCATGTCTCCAAGATTAGGCCATCAGTTTAGCAATCTCACTGTTAAATACATAAAAATAAAAAAAATGGCTCATCAGTCACAGGGCTTTTGCAGATCATGAGACTTGGGACACAGAACCTCTCATGTGACAAGCTTTTGATGGATTTTAAAGTTCAAGATTATCAACAGCACAATATTTGCTGAAGATCTTGGAAAAGCTCTGCTGTGCTGTATTGATGTGCGGCAAAGCTAAGGGAGGTGGGTGCTCTGGCACTGCAATTTCCGCGTCTTCTCTTGCAACAAATATTATCCATAACGAGCAAATAAAATGTAATCACAATTGTCACTAGTGGATGAAAGGCAACAGCCGTTTCCAGAGGTTGGAGATAATAAAAAAGGGCGGCAGTATCGGCTGTCAGTCACTGAGACCATATGGTGATTTGAGAAAACCAATATGATCATTTGAACACTTCCGGTGGCTTCACCTCTTGCTAGCAGTTTACTGTTGCAATCAGCGTTCAAGTTCTAGATTATAGATCAGTGCTCTTGCCCCATTCTATGCATAATGAGTGCCTAAAATGACGATCACATAAACATAAGAATCTACAAAATTGTAACAAGGACCATAAACAGACAGCATTTAACAGTAAGATTGAACACCAGTTCAAAAAAGTGTCCATATAAAAAAAACTTCACTTGCTCACAGAATGCCAGTTAAGCTTGCATTCTCATGTCACTGCTTCTCTACTGCATCTTTGAGGGGTTTCACTAATATTTACCTTGATTTAGTATGTGAGAGTAACTCACATTCAACACAGTCAACAATAAGTGATGCCTTGATTAAGCATTCGGTTTTAAAATCTGAATGGAGCACTAAAGAGTCTGAAAAATCAGGGGTTTGGGAAGCGTGCAGGGCCTTCCAGACCTGATCTCAGCTGGGTGGCAGAGCAGAGCAGGTGGGGTTTGACATGTCCAACAGTCATGTCAATAGCTTGACAGCTTATTGGACAGCAGGACACATAGCAGGCCAAAGAGAACTCCTCTCCATCAGAACCAAGTGTGTGTAGTCTGATCACAACCATAACTGTAAGAACCTCACAAAACTGGCAAGCATTTATGAAGTCTGGCTGGTGGATACTTTGCCAAATAATAAAAGCTAGACTGCCCCACCCTCTTTGTTCATTCAGTACCAAAGACAATAAACGTAAAGTGTATTGTTATTATGATGTTGTTATTGTGTTATTATGTTATTTAGACTACTGCGTTTAGGACAGTCAGGCATTACTGATTACATGAATGGGTGTGTTTTTGAAACGGACCTCAGCTGGAAGATCCCGCCAGTGACACAGCAAGGGACTCAACTGCCAGGATAAACAATGATACCTTTATTACCTCCAAGGACCATGACACTGACACAGACACAAATTCCCCATTTGTTTTTGTTTTTTTTAATTTAAAAATTGAGATTTCTAGTCTCACTGCAAGTTCAACTCATAACATTTTGTTTTTATTTATTGTGGTTACAAAGCCGAAATGCTGAGGAGAAAACTTGCAGGAACATGTTCATAAAAAAGAAGAAGAATGAAGGACCTTTTTCAAATTTTCAAAACTTGAGTGGCAATTTAGCCAGAAATCTTACTACCAATTTGTGGTCTACAGTTGACAGCATTGCAAAGAGAACCAACAAAAAAACAGACCTGAATGGTAAGAACAAGGCAGCACCACACTAAAATGCCTTAATTAAATGTATCTGACATACAGACCAACCATATGATATTAAACTTAACAAATAGCCAGACATTTTCCAGCAGTGGCTGCTAGCCTGAAAGGTAATACTGTTCTGAGGCTGAGAGCCAAACACCATGTCCTAACCAGACGTAACGCAACGATACACGATAAAAGGTATCTTTTCCATGTTAATCAGAGTATTTGCCCTAATCAGCTGTGACACACCAGGAGTGACAGCAACAGGGCTTTCTATTTTTGGAATGGTTTCTATTTCTGTGATGTGGCACCGGCCAGCGCAATCACCAAATGGGTCTAAAATTATTCTGATTGCAGTATGTTAAAGTCAGCAAAGTCAGTGAGAAAATTAGTTGCGTTCAATAAACAGACTGCTTCATCTGTGATTGCTCCGTTTCTACATTTTGTCAATTATCCTCATTTTATTGAATGAATATCGTGGTGTTGTCACACCTGGTGTGGACAGACCAATTGCGTGTCACTAGAATCTTATCATGTCATGTCTGGTTAGGACTTTTCTTTAGCTAAAATCGGTCTGTGCTTACCGAAATTTAAAACATTGCCCCCAGTGGCCAAAATGGTAAGTGTTGTTGGGCAAGTGTGAGCTACATTTTCCAGGGGTAATGCCCATGGAGAGGTGCCAAAAGTGAGTTGTCACTAGAAAGACTGTCCGTAACAGTAACGGTAAAAAAAAAATTGAAAATGCTATAATAAAAAAAACAGCATTAATCTGTTAACAGGTAGTTACCTTAACATGTACGGTAAAAATAATATATTTACAAGACAATACATGTAATTTTATGGTACAATAATGTAAAAATTATAATAGATTTTTTTTTTTAGGTGTAAAAGTAAAATTTTACTGTATAAAAGGTAAAAATGTATATTATGTTTAACAGGTTAAGAATTAAGAATACATATACTTTTTACAGTAAATTATTGTTAAAATTACGGTGAAAAACAATAATCAGGTGTTCCTAGAAGTTCCTGTGTGACCAATCACATTTCATTATATTTTATGGAAATAGTTGTTACTTCTTATTTTTAATATCAGTTATGTACACTGGGGTGTTCCGTGATATATTTTATGTAGTTAAGTCACTGTTTATTGCATTATTTTAGTGTCATGTGTTACCCTAACTTTGTTTTGTGCTTATGTGAGTGACTGTGCACTGTGCACTGTCTCTACATGTGTAAAAATGATTGCTCCTGGAAGGGTCACTCTTGATTAACTTAAAAGTCATCATGTGGACTTTTGTTGTTACTACGGCGATTAAAACATTTTAAAGTGAAAAGCAGACTTTTATAGCTCCAGAAGGTTAGTATATCAAGTTTATAACAATTCATAATATAAGCTACCGTAAAACTACTGTGAAGAGTTAAATATACAGGCATAAAAATTACATCCTGTAAAGCATGAAACAAGGTCACTTTATTTATTTTTTTATGGTGATTTTCTGGCAACAAAAGCTGCCAATCTGTAAATTTAACAGATTTTTTTATTTTTTCAGTGTGAAGAGACCTATTTTTTTTTTTTTTTTTTAGCTGTACAAAGTTTAAATAGAGTGAAGAGGAATGCATATTTTATCAACTGTACCCCCAAAACCAAACCCAACCAGTGTTAAAATGTAATGTTAGAGGGAAAAATGCAACCTCTGAAATAGTGCTCGCCACTGATAACCTAGGGTACTGAAACACTCTGAAGAAACATGCCGACTTCCTGTGTGATGTTGTTGAAAGGGGATATGGAACTGAGATCAAGACTCAAGACAACGGTTATTGACATTGCTCACTAGAGTAAGAGAAAGAAAGACATGAAGTTTCTCCATTAAAATTGGTGCAAATCTGTAGGTATCCTCAGTATGTACAAGGGCTGCACAATATGGAGAAAATATGAGATCAGCGATAAGTAGTAATAATGCAATATTCAATATGCAATGTGATAATCCTGTAATAATCCTATGTTGACATCAAAGCAAGCGGAACATTGGAATCCTCACCACCCAAATATACTGAAGAAAAAAAAAGGACTTGTATCCCAGAGATCATAATCATAGTGGTCTTTTGTTCCAAATTGCTCATAGACTGCATATAATATAGTGTTAAATGTCAAATCTAATCAAACCACTTTTATTTTTACAGAACCATATACACAAGTGCAATAGTGTGTGAAATTTTTGGGTGCAGTTGATGAAACACGTTACGCTATCAGCGTAAACCTTGATGTCGTCATCGGAGGCGGACCGGAACATCTCCCAGTCCGCGTGATCAAAACAGTCTTGTAGCGTAGTGTCTGACTGGTCCGACCGACACTGGATCGTTCTGAGGGTGGGTGCTTCCTGCTTCAGTTTCTGCCTGTAAGCGGGCAGAAGCAGAATGGAGGAGTGGTCCGATTTGCCAAATGGTGGGCGGGGGAGGGATTTGTAGCCATCCCGGAAGGGAGAGAAGCAATGGTCCAAAACCCGGTCCCCTCGTGTGTTAAAACTGATGTGTTGGTGGTATTTTGGTGCAACTGATTTAAAATTGGCTTTGTTAAAAGTCCCGGGTCACAATGAACGCGGCCTCAGGGTGCGCGGTTTCCTGCTTGCTTATAATCCCATACAGTTCCTTGATTGCCCGGTCTGTGTCGGCTTGTGGCGGGATGTACACAGCTGTGATAATGACCACTGTGAATTCCATCGGTAGCCAGAATGGTCGACACAGAAGCATGTGACACGCTTCCATCATTTAAGTCAGACTCGGAAGCACTATTTTAGTCCCAGCTCTCAAGTTATTGAAACTTTGTCACAAAATTCAATGTTGTTTTGATGCTATTCAATGCTATGTGTGATGGATTGCGGTACCTACCCATTCAAAAGGAGCAGGGTGCAACTCACTCTCTCCAACTTATAGCACGAAAAAATTTCAGAAGGTATGTTGAAAGATAAAACACAACTTACTAAAATGTGTCAACTCTCATGTAATCGCTAAATCTTTTCATGTTGAAATAACATGAAGAAAATGAATGGGTAATATCTCATGCTCTTCTCCTGCTTTGGATCTGCGCCTATGCACACTGCGCACACACACCAAGTGAGTCGCGCGGCCAGTCTATTCTCAGCAATCTGCACTGCCATAAACAGTGCTTTTTAAAGTATTATCATAAGCCCTTGCGATATGCATATCACTGTATGTAAATTTGTGATATTTCGATAAATATAATATATCGTGAAGCCCTAGTATGAACAAACATCGCACAACATGTAAATACTGCATATGAGGAAAAAACACTTTTTAGCTTGGCAACTGTAAAACAGTAACATTTAATTAAGTTAAAACTATTCTTAATGTTTAAAGTTAACATTTAAACTAAAAGAAGCTGTAGAAATAGCAGACATCCTTCATGGGAAACAAACTGCCTAAAAGAGCATAAACAAGTGCAGCCTCCTCAACAGGAAAAAAGTATGTACATTTCAAAGCCAGCAACACAGTTATCGTATTGATTACAAGAAAGCCATAAACCTTTTCGGTCTCCAGGTTTTATTGATCTTGAATGCCCGAAACCCATTAGCGTCCTTTATATGCATTGCGTTTACTGTCCCTGTTCAGAACAGCAAGCCTTTACTCAAGTTTTCTTTAAACCTCACAGTGTAGGGCGAGAGTGCAGCAGCGGTGGATTAGTGATGTTGGCAAAGGGCCTGCCAGCACTGCTTCTTGGCCGTCTCTGCAGTAATCAAGAGCATCCAAGTGATCCAAATGACCAGAGTGTCCCCTGTGGCACAGGGCTCTAGGAAATATCCAGCCAAGGGCCAAGCGGGACTGACTTTCCACATTTTACTGTAATTAGTCCCCCTAGGAGGCCATGGCTATTAGTTTACAAGAAGTGGGAGAAAAAAATGGATTGACCACCGCATCAATTATCAAATATTCAGAATCGATTCTGAGTTCAGGTTACACTGCAGTAGCGCTAATGCACACGCCAGAATCAGAGTGAGATGTGCGCATATACTAAAGCCAAACACACACTTCACAACTGATCGCAGACTGTGTGCATCAACCACACAACCATTCGTCCCCGACTGAAACTACCGTCCCAAAATTCATTCACAAACTCAAGTACATAGCAACGAGAGAGTTTATTTGTGATAACGTCAACAAAACAACATGAAAGACACTCACGCGCATTATTGCAACTATTTGCATAGAACAGGGAAAAAAACAGCTGAAAATAATCATGAGACAGTGGTTCAGGAAACGTGGGTGATGTTTTTATTTATTCTTTTATTATTTTTGTCTCCTGCTTAATGCATTTCTCTTGCGCTCTCTCTATATTTCACTGTATTTCTTGTCGCCGATTGTGACATTCATTGACAGACGATGAACGACAATATCGAAAAATTACAAAACCATGGAGCTGAGAAGAGGCCAAATATATTAAATATCAGCACAGGGTATGAAATTAGCAACCGCCAATTGTGGGTAGCGTATATCATGCGCATGGCGGGTAATTTTGTACATTTACCCGCCACTGTAGCGGACTACCTAGACAAAAACCTTGGTGCGAAAATGGTAAGCAAGCGCTGCTTTGTATACGGTTTGTATATCCGCAGTCCTAGCTCTTCTGCTTTCTCCTTTTGAATAGGGAATACAGACTACTGCCACCTGCTGGTATGGTTAGTTATTTCCTCTCAAGCAGGCGCAGAACGTGCGTGCTAGTTGGCTGTAGTCTTTGTGGTGTGTTCAAGTGCAACTTTTACGCCCAGAAACCGCTAGTTTGGGGCCTTTAGAAACACGATTTTGGTCAAAATGTGAAGTTACTGTGCCTTTGCACAGCAGAATAATCTATAAGAATTTTTTTTTTTAGATGTATCAGGAATTGGATCGAATCGTGAGGTGCCTAAAGATTCCCACCTCTAGTGCTTACAACAGAATCACATTAGTACTGGACTCAGTCAGCTCAACACAATGCATTGCGCGCGCACACACGCACGCACGCACGCACGCACACACACACACACACAAAGACCTACTGAATCTACATAAATACTTTTAGATCACTACAAGTGAGGTGGATACTGGCTTCATGTTGAAGAGCAGGAGCCTGAATGCAATGTGCAGTGACTTTATGTAGACACTTACCCACATGATGACTATGACAGTGTTTTATTGTTGTGAACAGCTGAAGGCCTCCTTCCTCCACCCACTTTACAATGCTGCCACAAAAGCTGATCACAGACCTATTCTCACAGGCCTTTTGAAAACCAGGCCTCATATTAAGTCTGAGCTCTTGTCAATTAAAAACCAGGCCTCATATTAAGTCAAAGCTATTGTCAATTTACTTGCCTATTTTAATCTTTTGTGCTCCAAATTTCCCCTCGGCCAAAATCAAAAATGAAATTCCCAATGCACCTTTTTTCTTTTGTTATCGGGAGAGACCAACTTTTTAGATTTAGATTGTTTTAATTTGCTTCTATGCAAATGTGTTCCACATTATAAATCTGATCAAAGACAGTGAAACGTGACAATGCCATAGAGACTAGTTCAAATAAGTAGCCTATTATAAGGCAGATCATTTTGGGGTGTACTAACCCTTTAACCTGTGGCACCTAAGTGGTGACTCCAGAGGAGACAAAAATCTCTATCTGAAGAAGAGCAGTACAGAATAGCCATTTGTTTCTTTCTGGAGACAGCAGAGCTGGCAAAACCAGGACTAGAAAATTGCTCCATAAATTATACTGGACTGGACTTAGCCTACTATTTTTGCATATATGGCTGTCAGTTGGAAAGTTTTCAGTGAACCGATTCCATGCCGCTCAAATATGAGGACTCCGCTCCATCCTACACTTGACTCCTGAAACTATACCCGATTCTTGTAACCATTTCAGATAGCACTTAACTAATAAAGCCCATAACACTGCAAATTTGTTACTGGTCAAGGTATATCAGTGCAAAAATTAAACTGTTAGTTAGGGGTGGGCGATATGAGCAAAATCTTATACAAGGTTTTTCCTGCATAGAGAATTATGAGGTGGCCGCCTCCATCAAATTTCGACTGTCAACGAATCTCAGGCAGGCAGTCACGTGCACAGATAGACCCCAAGTGGTGCTCAAGCACCCGCCCTCTTTCACTAGATAAGTGCCCTTTTTGCAAGTCATTTCTTATTTTTTAATGTATATTTTAGTTTTTATTTAAATTTGGCCCTTGGCATCAATCACAATTAAACGTATGCCCGACATCTGCATTTAAGTTGTAATTCTGCGAGACCACACGAGCCCCTGCCCCTTTGACATTCTTTGTCACAGCCTCCACACAACATCAAGGTCTACCTGACCAGCCTTCATTTGTGACAGCCAGGTAAGGATAATGTTTGCCCTAAACTTCGACATTGTTTGCCACTCCTGTGAAATTAAACCACTATAAAAAAAATCTCCATAGAGCCAGCAGAAGTTAGGCAATAGCCCTCCATTAAGCTTAACAACAAGCAAGCTAATCAGGCGTTGGCTCAAAATAGCATTGTGCATGGTTGGAAATGCCCCCAAAATTCAGTATTTGAATTGCTCCTGTTTGAGTTGTTTTTTATATTGACAGCATAAAATAGTCAATCCGCTGTGGTCACCAGAGGCGCCGGCGTGATCACTTGACATTTTCCCAGATAACAGCAGAAAGAAATCCTCCGTCATTTTTGGTCATACAGATAAGAGTAAGACATCATTTGAAACTATAAAGGGTTTACTTTTATTTGTGTACACTCACAATAACAGCAAAATGTTGTGGTTTTGTAAAATAAGGAAATCATACAGGATGCGCGTTCTGCCGTCTCGGTCTCCGTGAACTTCTGTCTGGAGCGTGTCACGTAAATGAACCGAAACTCAGCGTATACTTGCCTCGCAGATATGAGAAATATGTCTATAGAAAGCTTGAATTGTCTACTTTTAAATGAACTAATTTAAATAGAAAACAAATATTCTCTGATTGTGTAATCCGTATGAAACCAATGAGAGGTACAGTCTTTCCCGTTTGAACTCATTATCATTTTTGGAAGAAGAGATGCTGTGAATTTACCTCAGAAGAAGAGCGTGATCCGATACGGCCTAACACAAAAAGTGTCTCACAAAAGTTAATTTTGTGAGCGAAAACTGGAGTTTCTATTATGTGTTTTCATGGCCTTATTTCAGTGACTTAAAAATTACTAACCATGCATAATCTTGATTTTCTCAAAAATGCAAACATGTACATCTCGTTCACATATTATTGTTGCACAGTTTGTGAAAGATTTTATAAAATGAAAAATAGGAGGCTGAAATGTTCTGCCTCTGGTTGTGCACTGTGTAGATGACTCTGTAAACTGTAAATAAAAAAAACTTTGATTTGAACTCCTTACACCCTGAAGGCATTTTTTAATAATTTCACATCTAAGTGGCATACATAAAAGTAAGGGCTTATAACTCTACAAAAAGCAAGGTAGGATCAATTGCATGGTATTATTTGACAGAATACCTTTCAAAATTTGAAGAAAATAGATTTTGCTCATGTTTGGAGGCTCTTATGTTACAACATTGCTAAGAAAGTGATGCAGTTTATTAATTTTGTTAATTATTCATGCTTGATAACTATAATCATGTCAACTGTATCTGGGCAAAATGTTTTATTGTTATCTCAAAGCAAGTTATGGCATTTGGAACCAAGGTAGCCTTTTTGATCAAAAGTCCAAAAAACTCCCCAAACAAGTGATCTGAGGGTTTTACTGAACCTAAGAGCTACTTACATTTGTAAATGCCACAATAAACCAGAAACATAATTACACAGAATAAGTAACAAGTAATAAGATCCAGCACTGTTTCAGTTGTGCGAATGGTAAATCAAGACCTGTCAATCTAAGCAATCAGTCCAATTCAAGCTGTAAAACAGTGGCCAATTGGTCTCTACACATCATCCCTTCCCACCATACCACCCACATACCTGAGATCAGAGATGATCTTATTATCGGTTTAAGAGGTTAATCAAGTTTGCTGCTTGTTAACTATAAATGAACACATTAGCTGTTATGTTGTATTTAATTTAATGTTGAACAGGTTAGCTTTTTTAATTAAATATGCTATAAGTTGATAATTGTCATTTTCTTCAATCATCTTAATTATTAGAACACCTAAAATATGTTGCTTATAAGTGTTTGCTTCAGCCAGTGGAAGGCATGGTACAAGTGTGTGTGTGCACATGATCAGGATGGTCCCACCTCTGCCTCACTTTGAGCCAGGAAAAACCCTGTTTTATCACAATATCATTAATCTTATATCAAGATAACGATATACATCATGATATAGTTTACATTTTCAACCAAAAAAATTAAAAAAAAAAATTGGTTTATATATTAAATAACCATATTGTAATGCCTATTTTTGGAAAAATCCAGTCATTGAATTAAACACTTTATAAATGAAAACTACTTCCTCTTATATAACAGGAATCCAGACTATGACAAAAATGGTCACAAATGTGACCAAAAATAACTGATTGCAAAAATAATTTAAAATCTAGTTGTGTCTTGTGTGCGACTGTGCGTTCATATGCTGTTCTGTCAGATAACATCTTGTGAGTTACTGAATACATTTTTAGAGCACGCACCAGGTGTCTCACGCCACTTTTCACCCATTCTGTTGTGATGATGAGCTCGCTGCACCACACGCAACAACAAACCCAGCGCGAGAGTGTCGTGAACAAATGACTCTTTTGAACCGGATCTCTTTCATGAATCACCCAAAAAGAACTGAGGGTTTGAACTCAGGAGCTCAGGTTAGCAGTTTGAATCAGATTCACTTTCTCTGAATCAGCCGTCAGTGAGCTCACAACAGGGAGCACAAACATTTCACTTCTTTATAATTAAAAGTCCTGTATTGTGTACCACTTTATTTTTTTCTTCTGGTAATTATTGATTGGTATTGGAGTAGCACAATAAACTGCATCTGGGATTTCATTCAATTTGCACTCTTGTAGTCTCTGTGTCTGGGCCATCCGGGGACTTGAGGGACTTGTACACAACTATTACACAAGGTGCAAACATTCATTGATGCTCAAGAAGACAACACACTACTATATGCATACTATACTTTATGTAATTATCTGTAATGTAGATTCTAAAAAGCAGTACAAAAAAAAATTTTATTTTATCTCTTATAATTTTATAAATTATGAAAGTGTGAACACTGAGACAAAAGGGAACGCTAACTTATCTTCTTAACTATATATATACACTGTTTATTAAACCTCTGATTAATGGATTATCTAAATCGAGCAATTCTGTGATTTGGAGACTAAAAACAGCCATTTGACTCCATGTTCAATGGCTCCAAAGTCATTTTTTTAGTCTGGAGCCCTGTATAATTTTCTCTTTATTTGGACATTTGACATATCTCTGACATAGAGAAAAAAAATATGGTGGTATTCAAAAAGTGGTAATCAACCTTACCACAATGCTAAATTCCAAATTTCAGTCTGATGTTGTTGACTAGTATTATTATTATTAAACACTTCATTAGGCTCTTAATGGTTTAATTCATCTCTGTAGACAATATCTGAATATCTGAAAGCAAAGCCAATTTGTTTTCTAATATCTAAAATCATTCGAACTTAATTTTAAGTGAATTACGGGTGATGTGTAGATATAAAAAATCTGCATGACAGATGACATATAATTGTTGGCACATGACACATTGTTTTAGCTGTTTATCTTGTCAGTGTTGGTTACAATGTCAGGCTCTCTCACCGTTTGAGATGTTTGACTTCCTCCATAGCGTTTTAAGGTAAAAGGCTCAACTCAGTAGAATAAAAATGGGTCACGCAAGTTTTGATGTTTGTGCCGCAATAGAGAGAAACCAGATAGATTAGCGCAAGCGTCTATGGAGCCCAATATGGAAGCATGTTGGACTCGCACGCACTTTCATGCTTCAGAGATCACTTGAAACACAGCTGCGTTTCTGATGATAAGCATGTTCAGAACGCGAGATTAAATGTAATTGAATTTGCTTCGGTGGCCCAAAATTTTGCTTGGGTGGTAAATGGTCAGTACCTGAAAAACCCTGTTTCTTCAATTCTCTCAGTCTCACATAAAGTCGTTCCACCTTCCTCCTCCATTTCTCCGACAGAATGTGTATCGCGTACATGTTACATGAATAGAATGATGTGCACATATCTTGAATGCGGTGGCGGTTTTGCGTAACCACCAGGGTTGGGGAGTAAAGGAATACATGTAAAGGGATTACGTATTTAAAATACAAAATATAAGTAACTGTATTCCACTACAGATACAATTTAATTCTTTTGTAATTAGAATACAGTTACATTCAAAAAGTATTTTGATTACTGAAGAGATTACTTTGCATTTTATTGTCATTTGTTTCATTTTATATTTAGTCCTTTCAGATGGAAAACATATATACATATAAATGATGCGATACAAAGTGCATTTCAACAGCGGTGAAACACTTTCTTATGATGTGTTACATTCATAGGCAGACAGAGAATTAAGTTTTAAGTAAGTTTGGAGCAGAAGAAATAGAAATAAACCTTGTGTAAATTGTCAGCTTTACGCTGAACTAAAATGCTATTTCTAGACATTTTACATGCACGTTACCAGGCACGATCATATTAAAGGATGTGACATTTATGCGTGCTCCCGAGAAACATGCCTCAGTAATAGCTTCTCTTCCGCTATTCAACAGCGGCAACAAACTGCAACACTAGGTAATGTTATCTTAGAGATCCAGCAAGCAGCCGGCTCCCAGCACAACACCGACTCCTACAAAAACTCAGTAAGCAAAAAAAAAAAAAAAAAAACATTTATCTACTGAATCCAGTCTGGCTAAGTGGGAACGTGATCGTAGTAGAGCAAAAACTAGAGTGAACATTGTCAGGGCATTTGATTCCTGGAGGGACCTTCGTTCGGTTTTGGCGATCAAAACCGACCCTGAATTGGTGTTCTTCTTATTGGACAGGTAAACTTATATAACTGCTAAGCATGTGAAATATAGTGCCATAGGGACTGATCTGTGTAATTTTAGTTAACTTGATCTTGCCTGCTAACGCTGATGAATTGCAAGCTACCTTGCTTCATAACTTTCAAATAATTTCAACGATCTTCTCTTTACACTAAAAGTCAGGTATACACGATAAATTTAAGCAAATACGCTGGTTTCTTGATCGTAGTACAACATATGACATACAAAACATACAATAGTGCAACATAACAGTGCAGTGCAACAGTAAACTGTCTGGTATAGTTCGGTAGTATGTAGCTGTGTGTGTGTATCAGTATGCTATGTTAGCTGATAAGTAGATTTATTTTAGTCTCAAAGTTTGTAGTAAAACAATCATAACTGTGTAATTTTAATTATGCTACCTCATCTGTCAGCATGACGCCGGTGGATCATGTTCAGTCTCTTTGTACGTTATGTCATTGTTTTGGCCGATGCTCACTCGCTCTCGTCCCTATGGAGTGTGTGCACGAGCGTGAGCACGAGCAACAGGTAGCTGGCTGCAGTTCACTTAACGGCCACAAGTGTCATTAAAAACAAGGGTTTCTGAATCTTACATACTGCACCTTTAAACTATGATAGAAACACATTTACCAAATAAACTCCTATTGACTTTATTAGGAATGCAAGATGCACATCAAAAAAGTAATATGACTGAATATTTAATTCATAACTGGACTAACCAGCGGACCAATCGTCGCAACTGAAATGTTGCTCTGGTCATCCTGAAATAACATTGTCCTGAAAATCCAAAGCCTGCAAAGAGTTCGCAGAGCAACTAAGTCAAATACATATTTGAACTGTGCTGAAGAGCAGGTTTATTGACACTTTTGAAAAATATCTTATAGACCTGCACAGTAAAGACATAAGGATGGAGGAACACACACACATGGTGCTCCCAGACATGAGACAAGTTCTTTAGAGTGTTTTGTGTGCGTGCTCTAAACCGAGAGTATTTTATTAATAAGAGAATCACAGAAGCTACAATTTATCCTGAATTGATGATTTTGTTCTTTTGAACACATGGGATGGAAGTGCGGCTTTATTTGCGATATTGTTTTTTTTTTTTGTTGCATAAATTAAATTCACAACTTGGATGGAAACATAGCTATAGAAGGCTACTGAAACACTAGTTAAGATACAAGTTACTTATTTAGGCCTAGTTGTAATACTCTGTCACTATTCTGAAGGTTAATTTCATGATGTATATGTAAATGTAAACCCCAAAACATATCAAAGACCTTTATATTTAAGTGGTGGATAAAACCGACATGTCCAGTAACACTTTACAATAAGACTGTATTTGTAAACATTCGTTAACTAAATTAACTACATTAGTTACATGAATTTACAATAAAAAAATAATTTTACAGCACTTATTAATCCTGGTTAATGTTGATTACAACATATACAATTTTAACAATAATGCATTATGAACATTAACTAAAATTTGCAATTTATTACTTAACATTAAACAAAATTAATAAATGCTGTAAATAACGATTGCCCATTGTCAGTTCATGATACCTAATGAATTTACTAATGTAACCAAATCGAACCTTTTTGCAAAGTGTTACCAAATACAGTGCTGTGAAAAATATTTGCCTTATCCTGATTTCTTCCATTTCTGTGTATTTTTCATACTAAACTCTTTTAGATCTTCAAACAAGATATAACATAAAACAAAGGCAACCTGAGTAAACACAAAATACAGTTTTCAAATATATAATTTTCTTTATTGAAGCAAAAACGCTATCAAACACCTATTTCACCCATGTGAAAATCTAACTGCCCCCTTTAACTTAATAGCTGGTTGTGCCACCTTTAGCAGCAAAAACGGCAAGCAAACGCTTCCGATAACAGGAGATCAATCTTTCACAACACTGTGGTGGAATTTTGGCCCATTCTTCTTTGCAGAACTGTTTAGTTCAGCCACATTGGAGGGTTTGAGCATGAACTGCCCATTTAAGGTCCTGCCACAGCATCTTAATCAGGTTCAAGTCAGGACTTTGACTAGGCCACTCCAAAACTTTAATTTAGCTTCTTTTAAGCCATTCAGAGGTGGCTTTATTCCTATGCTTTGGATCATAGTCTTGCTGCATAATCCAGTTGCTTGAGCTTCAACTCATGGACTGATGACCTAACGCTCTCCTTGAGGATTTTCTGGTAGAGAGCAGAATTCATATTTCCCTAAATTACTGCAAGTCACCCTGGCCCTAAAGCAGCAAAGCATGCCCACACCATCACACTTCCACCACCATGCTTGACCGTAGGTATGATGTTCTTTTTGCTGAATTCTGTGTTTGATTTACAGCAGATGTAACAGGACCCATGTCTTCCAAACAGTTCTACTTTCGACTCATCAGTCCACAGAACATTCTCCCAAAAGCTTTGAGGATCATCAAGGAGTGTTTTGGCAAAATTCAGATGAGCCTTAATGTTCTTCTGGGTCAGCAGTGGTTTTCATCTCGCCACACTTCCATGGATGGCATTTTTGGCCAGTGTCTTTCTAATAGTGTAGTCATGAACAGTGACACTTTTTGGATGCGAGAGACGCTTGCAGTTCCTTGGATGCTGTCCTTGGCTTTTTTGTGACTTCATGGATGAGTCGTCGCTGTGCTCTTGGAGGAATTTTGGAAGGTCGGCCACTTCTGGGAAGGTTCACTACTGTGCCAAGTTTTCTCCATTTGGAGATAATGGCTCTCACTGTGGTTCATTGGAGACTTTTTTCACACAGGCCCAGTTGGTATTGGATAACTTTTTTTTTTTGTTTCAATAAATAACATTATCATTTAAAAACTGTACTTTGTGTTTACTCAAATTGCCTTTGTTTTGTGTTAGATTTTGTATGAATTTAACAATTTAGTATGAGATTTAAACAAAAACAGAAGAAATCAGGATGGGGGCAAATACTTTTTCACAGCGCTGTATACTCTGCCAAATAGTCCATCCATACTGCTATATCCTCGGTGAAAAGCATGTGTGCCATGATCTCGGCAATGAATCTTGTGAACAATTCCTTATATACCCAAAAATAAGCATGTCCCAGCAGGAGGAAATCCTGCAAAGATTCATTATCAATGGGCGCTCTGCTGTCCGAACACGCCACGTCCACGCACGACACTGAGAAATATATACAGGCAGTGCACAAAGTCATTTCTGTTGTTCTGTAATATTACTGAACTGCTATCACGCAAATCTGAGCTTTAACTCTGAGTTTTACACATGCACACGCAGTTTACTCATTACTAGCAAGGGTAAAGGAACTTCTTTAAATCCCCTACTGCCGCAATGACATGCTGACAAACATGTCAACACAGTGGTGTTGCTAAGGACACGGGAGTTAATCGTTTATTTATTTTTAGTAATGAAGAGTTAAAAGAGCTAGAACGACTGAGACTAGCTGCTAGCAGTCCCGATGCTCAACTCGTCGACATGTTAGCACTGCAGAAATGATCAAAAACACTCGCAAAGGCAGGCACAGAGAAACAGTCTTCACTCACCATTGAAACATTTAAGTACGCTGTTCCTCGGGCCTTTAAAAGTTCAAAGGTAACGTAAACAGCCTCAAGAACACAGGTTGCACTTCGCTTGAGAGAGACGTTGACTCCAGACTCCCATCAGTCGCGCACCCTTTCTCGTCTCAGCTCGTTCCAGCGCTGCAGCGAGAGCACATATGCTTCAAATATCGCGAGACCACAAGACTAGTGACGACACAGAGCTGACCAATCATAGTCAAAGTATGTTGTCCAATGAAAATACAGAAGACAAGACGTCCTCGATATTATTGGTCAGTTCACTTTGATTGGCGTCTGAGAGAGCCGTTCACAAAGCCCAATCAACCAATTTGTTTACAAATGTGAGAGGGTACTCGAGTATGGCTGTCAAATGCCGAAAAGTTTCTGCCAAACCAAACAGAAGAATACCCGAATGAAAATGTTCCGTCATTTCTATGATTGCAGAATTTGCAATCATGTATGCCAGACCAGAGTGCATAATCTTGCCTGAACAATGGGACAGATTGTGCAGGCTTCAATGATTTGAGATCTCCTTTGTTAGGTCTCTTACCCTCATTTTGTTTCAAACCTGTATAACTTTCTTTTCTTCTTGGAACACAAAGGAAAATGTGCTTGCATGAAAAGGCTGTTTGTTAGCCTGCCTATTATGGAATTTTTTTTTGGGGGGGGGGGGGGGGGGGGGGGTTGGGTCAAGTTAGTTTGGCTCTGGCACAACTAAGCCTTGCAGCATATCATACCTTAAAGGGATAGTTCACCCAAAAATGAAAAATTCTCTCATTATTTACTCCAGGCAGGGTTGCCAACTTTGGCTTCCTTGTTGGAGTGAAATTTTCGATGACAAGGGCTGATTAAACAACACGCATTATTTGTATTTTTAGGCATCTTAAATGTGCAAACACGACCTAATCTAACCCTACAATGAAAATAATTATCAGTTTTTGTGCACACTTACATCAATTAACATGGCATTGACAATTTCAAAAGGCACACATACTTGCACAACAAAGGTTTTTCCTGACTTTAAACCTCTTCTTTAATTGTACTTGCCCTAGTCAAAGTTTACCATAGTTCTTCCATGTTTTACCAGTGGCATTTAAGGCCATGGTTTATTTGCAACTTGGTGTTCCCATCTAGCAGTTTTTAAGCCTCATTAATATGCTTAAGCCAGCTAGTCAATCTAAAAAATTAACTATTATTTGTTATTAGAACATTAATAGTCTACACGGATAATACAGTTGTAGTTAAACACATTTAACTAGACCTACACATTTCACAGTTGTAAAAAAGACTTATATTGCCCTTTATAGATTTCATATGAAACTATACGATTTCTGTTACAATACCAGCTATTGTTACTACAGAGAAAACATGATGTGTTTTAGTAATTGTGATGTGTAGTTTGAAAAGCCTTGTAATTTATGTTGATGCATGGCACATTGTTGTGTCCTCTTTTCATCATCAGTAGGCATTCTGATATGTCAGTGCAGCTGTCTAGCTGTTTGAGAGATCTGACTTCCTCTATAGCACTTTAAAGTAGAATATTCTCTGTAGGTTTCAAATTGATCACATCTGCTTCACGATATCCAGTGAAGATGAGTCACTCCAAAGATGTGCGCTATCCTGCACTCTGATGTGTGTGCGATGCGCTGGTCCACACGGCACTCACATTAAACAAGATGCGTGTTTCACTTATAAAGGGCAGAATGCAAAATTAATGTAACTAAATTTGCTTCGCCGGCCCAAAATTCCAATCGCCATGCCAACAGGGGGAAAAAATCATATGAGCAGCACATTTGTAGCTAATTTTTTTTACTTTACGTTGAATGATGTTGTCTTTTCATTGGGTGTGAGATTTACTTGGGTGACGTGAGAGCATGAGACAGAGCCCGAAAGCGTGTCTCAAGTTAAACACGTGAGAGTTGGCAACCCTGTTTACTCATTCTCGTGATATCCCAGGTATGTATGACTTTCTTTCTTCAGCAGAACACATTTGAAGAAAAACAGAAATAATCTTAGCTCAGTAGGTCCTAAAATGCAAGTGAATGGAGATTACTCCAAAATTCACAAATATTCAGCATAGACTCCAGTGGCTAAATTAATGTCTTCTAAAGTGATATGATCACTTTTGGTGTGAAAAATATAAATATTTAAGTATTTTTAACTTTAAATCATTGCTTGCGGTAAGCTTCACGAGAGTCCAAGCGGTCTCTCGTATGACGTTTTCGCATTGCCATGTTACAGACGTAATCTCACATTCCCCTCTCGGTTGAGATATTCAGGATAAGCACACAAACGCACCATTGTAAGTAAAGAAACAGATCAATACAGGTCAAACCAAAACCAACCAAGCTACTGTGCAGCATTCCTCCTTCTCACTTGTAAACAGCACTGCTCTTCTGGCTGTGACTCAGTTCTCACTTGTTTCAAATGCCAATGCGATTACGTCACACGCGTGTACCGCTTCTGACCGGAAGCATGATGTAGAGTAAAAAAAAGTACTTAAATATTGATCTTTTCACACCAGAAGTGATTGTGTCGCTTCAGAAGACATTATTTTAACAGCTGGTGTCGTATGGATGAAGTTTATGCTGACTGTGATATATGGAGCTTCAAAAGAGAAATCTCCATTCACTTGCATTTTAAGGACCTACTGAGCTAAACTTTTTTTATTTTTCTTCAAATGTTTTCTGGTGAAGAAAGAAAGTCATAAACACCTGGGATATCATGAAGGTGAGTAAACAATGAGAGAATTTTCATTTTTGGGTGAACCATCCCTTTAATTATATTTTCAAAGTGAGGGCACATTTTAAGTAATAAAGTGACACTATATATAACAAGACTTATGTTCGTTAACATGTGTTTGAAATTAAGCCACAACAAAGTAATCAAAAGATAAATAGTAATAAAAAAAATGCTGTACTTACTTGTCCTGAAGTGCTCTGGACAATGCATACCTGGTTGTGATCCTTCAAATCAAAATGACTGTGATGACACGTTTCTGCCTTGTTTAGCAACATAAAGCAACTTTTATTTATTTGCAATTTTTTTAATTATTCATTGTAAATTTATAACATTACACTTTGTATTATATTACTGTGGAATAATAATAATAAAAAACAAGTTACTACAGATGCAATGAGGTTTCTAATACAGCTGCTGAAAGAGTGACAGTAAATTTGTCATCTCTCTATTGACTGTCGTAATCCATAGGTCTCTATTTTTTTGTTCATTTGACAAGTTGTGGGAATGTAATAGTAGCGTATCTCTTTTGATGTTGGAGAAAATGGGTAAGCAAATATTATATATGGCATGGTCTACAATTCAGTTCCATTCACCGCTATCGAAGTTTACCCTGCAATCATTTACTTTCATGTTCCAAAACCTGGAAGTGTGAAAAGGTTCCAGACCATTGCACATAACTTTATCAACATTTCCAAAAGGTATCAAATAAATGTATATTTAAACGGACATTTTAAGCATACATGGAGTCTCTGCTGCTTAGGTTTTCCACATTGACCGGTTCGGGGAACTTCTCTTGTGATGTGTTGACCGGTGAACTTTTCTTGTGAGTGACTTGCAGGAGCATGAGCAGCTCAGCTTCTTCCGAGCAGCCTCATGATCTCGATTGGAGTCAGACTGCTTAAAACTTAAAATACAGTGTTTTCAGTTCATTTCGTTGTGTTGTTTATTTTTGTTGTGTTGTGGCTTACTTCCATTGTGCTGTGGCTTTTCTGTTGTTTTGTGGCTTCATTTCATTGTGATTTCAGCTTTTATTTATTTTGTTAGTTTTGTTGTGTTGTGCACCTATGGGCCACCATAGAAATGAGTGTGTCAAATAAGTGAGACATCCAAAAGGTGCAGTGTTAGTGGTACTCCAGGAAAGGATTGAGAAACACTGGACTATAGCATATGGACTACTTTTATTATACTTTTATAATGCTTTTGCTTCTTTTTTTCGAGGCTTGAAAGCTCCAGTCCCTATTCATTGTTTTGTATGGAAAAGAAAGGCCAGTACATTATTCAAACTTCTTTTTTGTTCCAAAGATGAATGAGGGCCACAGAATTTGGAATTATATAAGAACCAGAATCAGCTTTATTGCCAGGTATGCTTACACATACAAGGAATTTGTCTTGGTGACATAAGGTTCCAGTGCACAACAATACAATATAGCAACAAGACAGAGATAATAATAAAATCTAATTAAAAAAAATTGAATAAAATAAAAATTGAATAGAAAATAAAGAATATATATATATAATACATATATATATACACTACCGGTCAAAAGTTTTGAAACACTCATTCTTTATTTTATTTTTTTACATTTTAGAATAATATTAAGTCATCAAAACTATGGAATAACATAAATGGAACTATGGGAATTTTGTTGTGACTAAACAAAATCCAAAATAAATCAAACCTGTGTTATATTTTAGCATCTTCAGAGTAGTCACCCTTCACCTAGAATTTGCAGACATGTACTCTTGACATTTTCTTAACCAACTTATTGAGGTATCACCCCGGGATGCTTTTTAAACAGTATTGAAGGAGTTCCCATCTATGTTGGGCACTAATTGGCTGCTTTTCTTTATTATTTGGTCCAAGTCATGAATTTCAAAAACTTTTTTTTTTAATTACATTTTAGTTTTATAATGAAATAAATTAATATGGTGGCACAATTATATTTTTGTCTACAAAACTAATTTCAAACATTTAAGCATACGCCTTCAGATCAAAAGATTTTTAAAATCATGAGAAACATTTCAGTCAAGTGTTTCAAAACTTTTGACTGGTAGTATATATATATATATATATATATATATATATATATATATATATATATATATATATATATATATATATACATACACACACACACACACACACATACACATACAGTATATATACATACACACATACGTAGTGCAAATACAAATCTGTTAAATACAGTGCAAGGGAATGTAATGGCAGAAGAGGTAGGATGTGTTGGATAAATATAAAAAGACTAAACTGTGGATTGCACATAATTATTGCTCAATGGGGCAGTTTTAACTGTTCATGAGATGGATAGCCTGAGGGAAAAAACTGTTCCTGTGCCTGATGGTTCTGGTGCTCAGAGCTCTGAAGCGTAGGCCAGAAGGCAACAGTTTAAAAAGGTAGTGGGCAGGATGAGTGGGGTCCAGAGTGATTTTTCCAGCCTTTTTCCTCACTCTGGAAGTGTACAGTTCTTGAAGTGAGGAGAGGGGCAACCAATAATCCTCTCAGTCCAAACTGTCCTTTGTAGTCTTCTGATATCTGATTTTGTAGCTGAACCAAACCAGACAGTTATTGAAGTGCAGAGGACAGACTCAATGACTGTTGAGTAGAACTGTATCAGCAGGGCCTGTGGAAGGTTGAATCATCTCCACCGTTTTGAGCGTGTTCAGCTCCAGGTTGTTTTGACTGCACCACACAGCCAGCTGTTCAACCTCCCTTGTGTATGCAGAATCATCGTCATCTTGAATGAGGCCGATGATAGTGGTGTCGCCTGCAAACTTCAGGAGCTTGACAGAGGGTTCCTTGGCAATGCAGTCATTTGTGTACAGGGAGAAGAGTAGTGGGGAGAGCACACATCCCTGAGGGCACCTGTGTTGATTGTACAGGTGCTAGAAGTGAATTTCCCCTGTCTCACTAGCTGCTGCCTGTCCGTCAGAAAGCTGGTAATCCACTGACAGATAGATGTGGGAACAGAGAGTTGGTGCAATTTAGTCTGGAGAATAGCCGTGGTGATGGTGTTGAAAGCCAAACTGAAATCCACAGAAAGGATCCTTGCATATGTCCCTGGTCTGTCCAGATGTTGTGATCTATTGAAGATCTGTGTGAAGATGGGGGCCAGCTGATCAGCACAGGATCTAAAACAAGCAGGTGAAACGCCATCTGGGCCCTGTGCTTTCCTTGTCTTTTGCTTTCGGAAGACACGGCACACCTCTTCTTCACAGATCTTAAGTGCAGGTTGTGTAGCAGGAGGAGGGAGGAGGGGGGTTGCAGGAGGTGTTGGTGTTTGTGTGAAGTGAAGGTCAGAGTGGGTGTGGGGTGTGAGATTGGGCCTTTCATATCTGCAGTAGAACACATTCAACTTGTCGTCAGCCAGTTGTTGGTTCCTTACAGTGTTGGGGGAAGGTCTTTTGAAGTTAGTAATGTCTTTCAGGCCACTCCACACTGATGCAGGGTTGTTAGCTGAAAACTTGTTTTTCAGCTTCTCAGAGTATCTTCTTTTAGCCACTCTGATTCACTTATTCAGTGTGTTCCTGACCTGATTGTACAAGACTTTATCCCCACCCCTGTAAGCATCCTCTTTGGCCTGACGAAGCTGCCTGAGCTCTGCTGTAAACCACGGTTTGTCGTTGTTGAACTTTAAATAAGTCCTAGTAGGAATGCATATATCCTCACAGAAAATGATATATGTTATAACAGTATCTGTGAGCTCGTCCACATTGGTGTCTGCAGCCTCAAAAACACTCCAATCAGTGCCGTCAAAGCAGGCTTGTAGTTCCTGCTCTGCTTCATTGGTCTATCTCTTTACAGTCTTTACTGTATGGGTGGGTAAATTATTTAATTTAAAGAATTTCAATTTTTGGGTGAACTAATCCTTTAAGATTTTGGTAGACAGAGTTAAATAGAAACCCTGTTCCCATCTATAAGTGAATGTAAGTTTCCTGACATATGCTTAAAATCAACTTTAGTTATTATTTTAAACTGCTTCCATTTGTGGATAGTTTGACCCGAGAGACATATTATTAATGACACTAACTTCTCTCTTACAAGCACATGTGCATGTGGTGCACAGATTAACACAATGAGTCAGTTTGCAGAGAAAAGGAGCATGACAATAATCATGTACTTCGTCAGCAAACTACATCTCTACCCACGATCCATCTGGAAAAAATCCTAATGACCTGCCCAATGACCCTCATGAGTTTCACAGCAAAGGCATGTTAAGCTGCTCTAACAGTCACAAAATGATTGTGATTATGCATCCACACACTGTTCCAACACAGATATCTGTGATTCTAAATTAACTTCCTCATTTAAAAAGTTGTTAAAGGGTTAGTTCTCCCAAAAATTTAAATTATCTCATCATTTGTTCTGACTTTCTTTCATCTGCTGAACACAAACAAAGATTTTTAGAAGAATATTTCAGCTCTGTAGGTCCATACAATGCAAGTGAATGGTTGCCAAAGTTTTTAAGCTCCAAAATCCACATAAGGGCAACATAAAAGTACTCCAGATGACTCTGGTGGTTAAATCCATATCTTCTGAAGCGATATGATAGGTGTGGGTGAGAAAAAGATCTTCTAATTTGTGTTCTTCAGAAGAAAGAAAGTCATACACATCTGGGATGATAGAAGAGTGAGTAAATTTTGAGAGAATTTTCATTTTTGGCTGAACAAAAGATTTAAGAAAAACTAATCTAAGACCTAATCTTTAACTTGACAGTTCTCTTAGGGAAATGTGGGACTATTTTAATATCTGGGTTCATTTTTATCAGACATGAAATGCCCCCCAACTACTGCAAATAAATGCCCTCTTGCTCTAAATTAAACAGTGATTTATTAATTTGTTTTTAACTGTTCATGAACTGTGGTTTATGGCTTCTTTACCTGTTGGATTCCAGCCATATCTCCAAATTAACATTCTAAGTAGCGTACTCTATTTGATTCCCCAATCACATTCTGAAATTTGACAGAATGTGTGTGCCATCAAGTGTATGCCAAGACCTTCCCTATTATTTTGTGGATTACGAAACACAGTCCTAAAGGATTAGCCATTAAAGGGCAGACTTGAGTCCAGAAAATGGTCTATTCAGTCAGTCAACTCTGCACAGAGTAATCTATGGACTGCAGTTTCTTTGCTCTTCAATCAGCTGCAGAAGACATTTAAATGTATTTATTTAGCAAACGCTTTTATCCAAAGCAACTTACAAATGAGGAATACAGCAAAAGTGATTCATCCTAAAGAGGCAATAATATGAGATGTGCTGCAATACAACATTACAAGCAGAGCGGAAAAAATAGATTTTTTTTAAAAGAAGAACACATTAGTAGGATTGGGTCAAGTGTTTACGGAAGAGATGCGTGTTTAGATTTGTCTTGAAAGCAGCTAGAAAATCAGCTGCTCGGGTGGCGTTCAGAAGGTCGTTCCACCAGCAATAAAGTTCTGGATCAATTGCAGAGATTTGACTGTACATGCAGGTAGTCCTGCCAGAAGATCACTGCAGTAGTCCAGTCTCGATATAACAAGAGCCTATGACAAGCAGTTGTGTAGCATGCTCATGCAGGAAAGGTCTGATCTCCCTAATATTGTACAGTGTAAATCTGCATGATCAGGCTGACTTTGCAATGCGGTCCGTCCTCAACCGATGGTTAAACAATACCCCAAGATTTCTGGCTGTCCTGGATGGTGTAATCGTTGATGAGTCTAGCTGAATGGTGAAGTCACGTTGTATTTCTGGGCTCGCTGGGACAACAAGAACCTTTGTCTTTGCTAGGCTGAATTGGATGTGATGTTCTTTCATCCAACGCAAGATATCTACCAGGCAGGCTGAGATATGTGCAGCTACCATAGGATCGTCAGGCTGGAATGACACATAAAGTTGTGTGTTATCAGTATAGCAATGATAGGAAAAGCCATGTGGAAGCTAGTTGGTGTGACTTGGACACCACTGTCTCCAAGGCACCATGAAGGACCTACCTATGAGGTAAGACTCATACCAGAGGAGCGCATTTCCCATGATGCCCACTGTCGAAGGGTGGAAAGGAGGATGTGGTGGTTGCTGTCTAGCAGGTTGTTCTGAGAGCAAAAAGAGGAGACCTGGTTAAATACGACTCATTCAAGTGTTTTTGCTACAAAGGGGAGGAGAGAGACCGGTCTGTAATTTTGTAATAGTGCAGGGTTTAGTGCATGGATGGGCATTTAGAGGAATTTTGTAGTACTCTAACATATAAAAAACAAGCAACATTTAGCATTTAAGCTCAACCTTCAACCTTTCAACCTGTTTTTCTTATGGAAAAATTAGTACTGTGCATAAACAAGAAAATCTAGATATATTTAAAAAAAAAAACAACAACAACAACAACAACAACAACAAAAACAGTTGCACTCACACTAAGAAACATACATTCTAAGTCTTCTGATGTGACACAATCACTTTAAATTATATAAATTTTCTTTTTGGGTGAACTAATCTTTGAGCAACTTCATGCATAGTTTTTTGCTGGTTTTACATGTGCTTCACATCCACCATGCTTCGCATCCAGAATTTCACCATGCAATGCTAAATTTGAAAATGTTTAAGCAGTAGGGTTACTCAAGCTAGCTTAAATGTAGTGGGAAAGGTATCAGTGAGAAGAAATGTGTTAATAATGTGTGTGAGTACAGGTAGGATTGAAGTAGAGATGGCTTGGAGGAGATGGGAGGGAATAGGATCAGTAGGGTGAAAGGAGAGAAGTTTAGAGACAGCCTCAGAGAGGGAAGAAAAAGAGAAGAGAAGGGGATTGTGTGTTGGTGATAGGTGATTGTGGGTTTGTGGTGTGGAGAATTTACTGCTGATGGTAGTTATTTTGTTTGTGAAAAAAGTAGCATTGTCATCAGCTGTTAGAGAGGATGGAGGTAAAGGGAAGAGAAAGGCAGAGGAAAGATGTGAATGTTTTGAAGAGCATGCGAGTGTCAGAAATGCTGTTGATTTTGTTTTGATAGTATGATGTTTTAGCAGTGGAGAAAAGAGTAGAGACTGATACCCATTCAGGTCAGCTGGATCTTTTGATATCCGCCATGTTCTCTCAGCAGCCCTCAGTTTGGACCGATGTTCACAAAGAACATCAGATATCCAGTGACTGGAGGGAGTAGCGTGAGCTGGCCTGAGGAGAGGGAACATTTAAAGTAGAGCATAGAGTGTTAGTAGCATTACTGACATCAAGCGAGGAGAATTGGTTAGAGGAGGGAAAAGAGGATGAGACCAGCGGAAAGATGGGTAGGTGAGACATAGCGGATCATTATGAGTGTTGTCATAGTAACAAGTAATTTTCAGACATGAACAGCTCTGAGTAGAATCTCCAAGTTCCCATCTCATAATAACAGTGATTCGGACACAACGTGAACGCAGCATTAGGCTACATCCACATTAATATGTTTTCATTTGAAAATTTGTGGAAAATGCATATTCCTCCACTGACAATGGATCATTTCGAAAATGTTATCCATTAATACATACTTTGGAAAAAGACATTAGGAAACTGAAAAAAACAGTTCTGAAATGAAAATATATTAGTGTTGAAGTTGCCTTTAAGAGGCATTCAGTAGTTCTCTAGCTAGCGTTAGCATTGCTCTTCTTCGTGTACTTTAAGTACCAATACAATAGCGGTGTTAGACACTGTACTGACAGCTATCGACGTGGATCAGCATGATCGTCTCTGCTGCTCAGTTATCTAGCGATACAGAATGTTATGGTTAAGGAAAGATTAGAATTGTTTTTGATGATCAAATTTTGCATGTCCCTGAATACTGTGTTTGAAGAACTCGTTTTGTTTCCAAGCAAACCAACATCATGGTTTACTCAAAATCCACAACAATCACTGTGCCAAGCTACTAAACGAATTAAGATGTATGCCGTTTCATAGAGGTGGAGGTAGATGGGCCCCCCTTACTAGCTGTAACAACAAAGAAAAGAAAATTACACGTTGCTTTCCGGTTGTGTTTGGAAACACCACTGAGAACTGTCCATTACTAACATACGTTGACTACACACGTAATTTTAAAAAATTCGAGGGAAACTTCTATGAGTTTTCTGTAAATTCCACTGATACTATTTTAGAGAATGGTCTAAACAATTAATAATGTCTTACCTGTCCAACAAAAAAGAAGCAACATCACCTTCACTACTCATGTTTTTCTCCGTCATCAAATCTTTCCACCTTGTGTATGCTGTACAGATGTTTACTCTAGTTGTCTTCGGCAGTACATTCTCCTGCTGTTTCTGCTGCTAAAAAAATGAAAATAAGTATCTTCCATTGTGTTCTTTTCGCTCTTCACATCACCAAACTACACTGCGCTTAGCATAGCCAAACGTATCTACATAGGTGGCAGCCAATGTGCACGAGGATTCTCTTCTTCGATGTTTAGTGAAACACAGCAGACCATGTCATTTCAACATGGCAAAACACATTGAAGGGGGTGACCTGTACCATGTATAGTAAAAACACTTTTTATAGAAAACTATTATTTGGACCCAATGAGCAGAATTCTGGACAAGCACCTCCATGCCATGCGTGTTCAGGCCCGAAAATTACCCACACTGTGGCTCTGACATCACATCCCATGCGCACGACTCTATAGTTCCAGCTTCAGAAAGTTTTGAAATTCGGAAAGCATAGACCAATTTTAGCAGATAAAACAATAAACCTGCTTTTGGCAATTTTCCCATGAGATCAGTCTGGATTTTGTGCACTAACATGGTTTTCATGTTTGACAATAAGGAAAAATGAAATAGTAAAGTATATGTGCCACGCTATTTAAATAATGTATTTTAAATGTTATAATAAGGGCTGTCAATCATTTAAAATAGTTCCTTTTTATCGTTCTCCTTTTTAGCACATATTTTACTATGAGTGTAGTCCACACAAAGTGCCGAACTCGACTCTTTCACATTATTTTATTCTCTTTCATAATGCATTTGTGGCTCTGCATGTACGATCTGTTCTTGCATAGTACAATCTGCAGAATGATTTCAGCTCAGTTTCAGTTTGTCTGATACAGTCTGCTGGTCTGCAGACAGAGTGAGGGGGGCTGACAGCCGATTGATTTCAGGGTTGATGTGTGTGTTTGCTGCAATCCTTTGTTGTCTTTTATTGTCGTTGACCTCCAAGCATATAAAAGATTCATGTGGACTGCTTACTGTGTTTATTAATGTACTTCAATGTGCCGCATCACCCAGCCAGAGAGCTTTAGCACTCCCTTTTTAAATATTTACTACACCTATCGTTTTCTTTCTTTTACTTTCCTCTTCTTCTATTTAATTGCTTATTGCTGTCACACAATTTCTGAGACCTTTCCACCATGAGGAGGCCAAAGTGACACTAGTTGACAACTGGCGATCTGAGCAGATGTAATAATGACAGAATGGAAAAGAATGTCACCTTATTTTTAGAAATTGATGGGTATTTCTCATAATGAGTAGTTCAGAGGTAGGAAACAGTTCCAAATACACCCTTCATTATATTCAGCATGCTAATTTGTCATTGTGAAGAAAATAAAGATGCACACACACACTCACACTGCACAATGTTTGCAAGCAAAAGAAAACATAAGCATGAACCAAACTACAAACATCCATCACTGTTTGCAGTCTCTCATCCAGTGTTAGTTACCAAAAGAAAGTGAGCAGGTAAAACAGCTGTGGGCCATTGCACAAGACATGCTTGATGAAATCTAGGCAACCTGTCACATATACTTATATAAGACTGACATCCCCATGACACCAGTGACAACAGAGCAGGCACTCATTGCACTGTTCTCTTCAGTGTTGGGTAACGTTACTTTTAAAAGTAACTCATTAGAATATTGCGTTACTACTTAAAAAAGTAACTTAATTAATTAAAAAGTACTTTTTTATGGAAAGCAGAGTGTTACTTTACTTTTGTGTTACTTTTTTCTCACAGCCAATTTCTCTTCTGCTATGCTATGCATTCCATACAAATAAGCCATGCATTGCATACAAGAGATATTGCAGGTCATGTTAGCTATTGTACAACACTCATGTCAAAACAACATGGTAAACAACAGATATTTATACTGTAGGTCTTCACGTCATATTTATAATAAAGAATCAATAACATGAATATGCATGATTTGTATTTTCCATCAACACTGCAGCAAATATGAATAATGAAGAATAACCACTGTCTTACCTAAAGCAGCAAAGTCCAACACTTGAACCTACATCGTATATGTCATCATTTGCTGTGCCCGTCGACAATGCCAGAGTCAACTTGAGATGTTTTTCAGAAGTCAGGATAAAATTCAGTGGGAAACATGTTCAAGGAATAAGTCTGATGAATAAATGAATATTTTTCACTTAAGTCATTTCAGTGCAGGCATGTTTTGAGTTGATCCACGGTGAGTACAGATGCCACAACTTCAAAGGCGCATTTTGATACAACTTGAATGGAATCGTTTTAATGCAACCAAAATGTCATAAAAACGGTTTGTTTCATGAATCAAACTACTTGTTTATTATAAAATAAAAATTTAGGATTTTTTTAGAAACTAAGACATTTTCGCTGTGTACACAATCAATGTAGATCATTGTTCGGAGCCACTGATCCAGAGTCTTTTCTCATCCCATTCTCCCAGTTACAGGGGAGCTGTAACACAGAGCAGTTCGACTGCATAAGTCAGTGAACTGAGCTGGTATTTCACCCTGTGTATCATGTCGTAGCCAGTGGAAGACTACTCTTATAATCCCTCTGCCAAAACGTTTACTGATTTTTTTTAATGCAGTGTGTACCTGAATCAACACATGAATCAACTGCGTTACACTCAACCGAATGTTTACCTCATATTACTCTAAAACATGAAATGCGCATGCACATTAGAGAGTTGATTGACAGGCGATGTCTGTATCTAAAAGGTGATTGGCACTTTTACCTGCAAGGTGGGACTTCCTTTCTACATCCATTGACTGTTGGGTGCTAGAGCTTCTTGGTTTGGCGTTCCAATTTCTCCCATTCATTCAAATAGAAGTGATTCATCTGAATCTGCTAAATAGTCTCTGGCATCACACTCTATAGAAATACAATGCCAATCATGCACTATGTCTCCTCCCCAAAGTTTGCACACTTTTACTCCTGATTTCCCGCAATACAGGGACAGTAGAGGTGTACAAAAGCAACACGTTACTTTTTAAAAAAAAGTAACTCAGGTATTATGGTCTAAAATAAAAAAATATTGTGTTACTTTACTCATTATTCGAAAAAAGTAATCTGATTACGTAACCTGCATTACTTTTATCGCGTTACCCCCAACATTGGTTCTCTTTGTCATAAAATCCATTAATTGGTGTTATTGAAGCAAGGCATTTAGTGGATGCTTATACAAATTCAATCTTATAGCATAATGTACCACCCAATGGCCATTTTCTTCACTGATAAATGCCATTCTCCAGATAAATGCTTCCAAGATTTGTAGATCCTTTTCTGCTCCCCACCCTCTTACTTAGAATCTTTGTCTCTTTCTTAATGTGTATGTGGTTGTTTATATCTGCTGCATGTTAAGCAGATGTACATTCCTCTTCTGGATGACACACAGAAGAGTAAGAGAGAGAGAGAGAGAGAGAGAGAGAGAGAGAGAGAGAGAGAGAGAGAGGTTGGGGGTGGGGGCAGCCTGGCTGTCTATCTATTCTACATTCTTTCTCTCTAATCACGAGCTCCCATACCAACTCTTTTCACAAATCCATCTATTATCACAAATCCATCTATATCTAGCTCTGCTTCTTTTGTTTCTCTATAAGTCCAAAAGACTGTCTCTTTTTTTATTTCTAGTACAGTGAAATGAGTGTCAAACACCCTTGGCTCATGTACAACATGCAAATGAACTCTAGTTTATCTCAAAAGTGTTACAGAACCACTACACTGGATGGCATAAACATCTGTGTGTGTCTCTAACCCAAAGAAATATCCATTTAACGCTTTGTGGATGCACAATATTATTTATCATAAGTCAATTGTAGGAATTATTATTTTAGGGAAGTCCAGTTGTCCACCTGGTGTCTTTTTTATTTTACTTATTTTTTAATAAAAACATACAGAGGTGAAAACATATGGAGAGCTCCATAATAACAATGAACAAACTAGTAACATAAGTATTTGAGATGAGTCTTTTTCACATTAATTTTCACAAAACCCAAGCTGTAAATTAAAACTTATAGCACAACCAGTCACTGTCACATCTATCACTGTTGTGGTTTGTTATTTCTTTCTGTACAAGCAAAAGTGAAGTTCTTGCTCAATGTATGAGTTTAACAGACATATTGCAAATAAACCACGCTGACAATTAGAATCATAGTCGACCATGGAGATTGTGCTGTTGAATAAATGATACCTTTTCCTTACTTCCAAATTAAAGGGGTCATGAAATTATAAAATAACATTTTCCTTGATATTTAGACATGTGTAATAAGAGTTAACTGTACTATAAAAACATACTGTAAATTTCAGAACTCAATACTTCCTCCCCAAAGAGCATTTATAGTTCCCACCTGTATGAAACATCAGGTTCTGAAAACTGCGTTCGTGACGTCACGAGACATTGCTCAGTTGTATTTACATGCCCCACAACATGCATCATCACACCCTTGGCCCCGCCCACCGGCGCTCAGTTCGTATTGTAAACAGAGAGGAAGAGAGACAGGCCTAGTGTTACCAACAATTTCTGAACATCAAATGGGACCCATCTGGACTATTTTGAAGTTTTGTTTTGCATATAACATACACTACACAGACATCTTTGACCGTTGTCATGTTTATTGCTCCGCTTTTAAAAGATGCAGTGTCAGTTACAATTCAGCTGCTCTGTTTGATGTTCTTGCGCCCATCTGCACTATTTTTAATTGTTGGTGTATGTAAACAAGCACTAGCTGGATGTCTGTGATGCGTTTCTGGCAATCTGTGCCTCTGTGCACCTACAGTATGTGTGACTGTCATGTTTCACTGTGCCATGGACTGTGTATGTGTGAACATCAGCATGGACAGCATGTGAACCAGTCATAACACGATTCAAGTGTTGCAAAGGAACTGTTATTGAAAAAGAATGGGGCAGTTAAAAAACTTGGACTTGACTGCAAAATTGTGAGTAAACAGTTTAATTCATGAATGTTTCATAAGTCATGACTGTTTAGTTATAGTGCTGATGTGCCTGAGTGAACAATTTAATATATTCAGATGCAATGTGTTGGATGTGCGTTATGTGTAAACGCTGAAATTTATTTTTATAATGTTGTGGAGAGCTTGTTTATTCTCTTCCGATTGAGTTTCAAATATGGCTGAATTTAAGGGGCTGCACGATGTTAGCCAATCAGAAGAGTGGCCATTTACATTGAAGTTTAAAGGAGACGCTGTGTCCACAACCGAGCATTTGAGACAGAGGGCCAGAGACAGTGTGGAAAATGACTATGACAGTTTTGGTGATAAAAACTTTACTGACATTATCAGTTGACCTCAGGGAAGATACTAAAATTATAAAAAATAGCATTTCATAACTCCTTTAAACAAAATTGTGAGGCTTATCATCACAATGTGTCAGGAATTATATAATACTTTCATTTAACGCTGCTGAAAATACCAGCTTAGACCAACATGAATGTTCATGCTGGTCCTGGCATGTTTATGCTGTTTAGTGCTGGTTTGGGGCTGGTCTAGCTGGAGCACAATCAAAGCCATGCTGTTCCCCAGCAAAACTTAGCTGGTGATACTGGTTCACTAAGTAAGTCTTACTGGTTAAGCTAGTTAAGAAGGCTGGTATAGGGACACCAGGATCCCATGCTAGGGAGGACCAGCATAAAATATACATTACTGTGTGCTGTCAACTATCTTTGCTGGTCTTTTTAGCAGTGATGTGCTCAAGGACACCATGACTGTCACTTTAACCAAATCTGTTAGCTTTATCATAAATCGTGAATCACGCTTTCATGATTGTGATGTAGGTCTATAGAGGACAAGGGAGCAACTGGAGAAAAGCCAGGTTGTAAACTTGGGAGAATTTCTTTTTTTTTTTTTCTTTTTTTTTGTGAATTTCTGCAGGGAGAAACTTTAGTAGCCTACACTTGCAGAGGACAGTGTGCTGATTAATTACAGTATGGGATGGTTTGTAGTCTTGGCAGGTGAAATCACCTTTTCCTTTTTTTTATATATATAATCCACTGTTAAGTCCTTCAAAAGGTTATCCTCTTAACAAGGCTCCTCTGGTTTAAATTTTAATTGTTAGATTTTAAAAGGTGCTCCTTCAATAACAAACAGTCCATCAAATGTATGATTTGATAACTGAATATCATGAGCTGTACTTAATATCCTTATATCTCATGTCTAGCAGATCTCCATTTACAGAGCCCAATATCTGGTTCATCTCCTCTTGGCACCAGCGTGGCGTACTGTGGACAGTAAATATGTAATTACAAATCCACTGCTGTGCTAAAATGTGATTAGCTACAGGCTGAGAGAGAGTCGTAAACATAGATATATGGATCAAGAGAGGGAGCAAGACAGGGATTTGGAGCTTGATCTGCTGATTTCATTATTCTTATCACTGTTATTGGAAACCTGTAATTAGACATTGTCAGAACAGGTCTGAGGATATAATGAAGACTAACACAAATAAAAAGATACTGGAGATCTGATCGAGATAGAGACAGTAGCACTAAGCTCTTCTGAAAGATTATAAATAAAATAAGATGAAAGATTAAGGTATCCTAAGAGAAAATGCACAATAAGACAGCAGTACTTAATGTTAACAGAATATAGTATACTGTACATGGAGAGACAGCACTTTTGGGGATCAGTATACACAGAAAGGAATTAGATCTAATATAAAACACCAAAAGTGTGTTCGCAGTCATTGACTCTGGGGAATACTACAAAGTTATGTGCAAGAGATCTGAGTGAAATAGCTGTTGTGTAAATCTTACTAAGATTATTAGAAAGACAGGGCAGGCATGGAGAGTGGTCATGGCTCTCTCCTCCAGTCTGCATGGCACCAGCTGAATTACCATGCTTGCTAAGGGGATAGTTTACCCCAAAATGAAAATTCTGTCATCATTCACTCACCCTCATGCTGTTTCAAACCTGTATGACTTTTTTTATGCAAGAATAAAACATGATAAATCAAGCTTACTGTATCTTATGTGTGCTCAAGACTGTCATCACACAAAAAAATTTAAAGTGGGCGTGCTCATGTCATCCATGTGAGTGAATCATGTCAAGTTTTCTGAATCATTACTGCATTTGAGTGCAAAAGTTTTAATGTCATTATTTACTCAACTTCAACACATATGATGTTATTCATCAGTGAAACACAAAAGGAGAATTTCTGAAGAATGTTCCTGCGATTCTTAACACAGGCAGAACAGCCAGTGATGCGGAGCAAATCATCTGCAGAGCCATGTTTAAATAATAATAATAATAATTTATAAGATGGTGATTAATTTCAACACACCAGAACCAACCCACCCCATCTCAACCAGTGTTCGGTGTTATGTGATTACAAAGTAATTACAAAAAAATGTATTTACAAAGTATATACATTTTTGTACAAGATTAAATAAATTACTGTAATCAGATTACAACTGCTGACTTTCAATTACATTGAAATGGCTGTACATTGTTTTGTTTCTAAAAAAATAAATAAACATTAATTACGTTTATATGTGCTGTTGAAGGGCATGTCCCCCCTTACAAATCAAATCATTTTAAGCTAGAAACACATGTTGTGTGCAACAATAGAAGAGGATGAAATACAGACATAATTTTGAATTTTTTAAGCAAAAAAGAATAAATAAAAAATTCCTGTGAAAATTATTAGTAGGGGATTTAGAAAGTAATTAAAAGTAATGTGATTATTTTGTCTGTGAATTAATGAGTAATCTGAGGAGTAACAATTTAGAGGAGTAATTAATAATCTGTAGAGGAGTACTTTTAAAAAAATTTAAGAAACAGCCAAACGCTAACCTTAACCTTAATGCAACAGGGAGCTATCTTTCCATCTAGAGGTCATAACATAAAGATCAAATGCCATAACGATTCCTGAGGTCAGAATCATGGGTTTTGTAAGGCATGAAATTGTTTTAGGCATGTTTGTTATTATTATTAGTCAGCATAATTTGCTTAAGCCACACATCCTAGGATGCTTTCATAGACCAGGATATGCATTCCCTCCAAGTGGCTATCAAATTACAATCTTCATCCTTAGATCTGATCCTAAAAGTCAGTTAACATTAATAATGAATGTAGTTTTCTTTTCACTGACAAACACATCCCCCTAAGGCACTCATTTTTGGCCATTACTCTGTCTTGATGTTGTAAGAAAGCCTTTCTTCTATGAAATACCAAAAGAGTGGGGGTGATTAGCAGTGGCCATGCTTGTGCCACCCCTCTTTTTGCACATGCAGTTGAGTCCAAAAGTCTGAGACCATTAGTGAAAATGCCTCTATTTCCATTAATATATACTGTAATCTATTTTCTATAATTACTTTTTTTAATACCATTAAATTAAAAAAAAAGATTAAATACCATAAATCATTCACCTTGCTGATATAAATACAGCCTATATATATATATATATATATATATATATATATATATATATATATATATTGTGTAATAAATATAGCTTATTATTGGGTATAACATTAATAATACATTTAAGTTTATTTCTTTCACAGAATTGACACTGAGTCTTACTAAAAGATTTTGTATAAAATACTATATCCACTGATTTAAGTGATTAAGAGATTAAAAGCCTAGTTTGAAATTTAGGACCCTGTGTGGACAGTGTTTGTAATGATTCTAATTAGCTAATTTTACACTCTCATATTATGCTTTTGGGAATATATAGCAAGACATTCATTCAAATAATTACAGTTTAGATCAGAGGGAATAATTCCACACAACTAATACTGCTGCATCAAAATCCCTGATAATCTGGCCCAGAATACAGCTCTCTTCAAGAATTTGTCATGTTACTACAGTGTTATGGAAGCCCAGGAGTGCCAGTTACAAAAGAATGAATGAATAAATTATCAATCTATTAATTTGAAAATAAAAACTTGAATAAATAAGTTCATTTATAAATGGGCAAATAAAAAGACACATTTAAATGTGTTTATTTAATTCATGTTTAAAAATGTAATTATATTTAACAATAAAATTGTGCGTAAATAAATCATATTTATTTCATGTTTAAAATGTCATTAAATGTAGCAATAAATGAGCACATTAATGAGTCTTTTAAATGCACTTTTTAATGCTCTTTAAAAGCACCATTTAGGCATTTGGCTATTACTTTTTTATTCATTTGCCAATTGCTTTTCTTTATCCATTTTCCTATGGCTTTTCCTTTTCTTTAACCAACTGAGAATCGAGTTAAAAAAATGCCATTGGACTGTTGACTTGTGGGAGCAACCAATGAACTTGACTCAGTTATAAGACACACCCCCTCTCCCATGCGCCACTCGAAGAGGATGTAAGATGGCCTGTCATTGGATGAGCAGTTTACGTGATATTATTGGATCTGTGCACAAGAAATGGATGTGAAACATATCAGAAGTTAATAGTGGTTCGTTCACTGTTGCTGTGAAATGCTGAACGCACCCCTACCTGAGCGTGCACAGTGATGCGTGTCCAGGATTGGAGCTGGTAATCGTGATGCTGTCAACAGAACCAGCCTCCTGACCCACGCCCCGAACTGAAACACATGACGGATTTGAGCAAGGGCAACGGCTCGAGTTGCTGGAGAAAGCCGATGGACTTTCCAGAACTTGTACTGAAGAAAACACACTTCCCCTTTCAGTGATATCACATTCATTAGAAAAGGCGGACTCTTGGAATGATGGTCAGCTGATGATACAGAGTAGGCTAGCGAGCACACTTTTGTGGAATAAATGGTAGTGTTTAAACTAATGTTGTGTATTACTATGTGTATTACGAAAGTGTCTTTTCCAAATGAAAGTTAATATATATACAGTAGATATATGAGAGTTTATATATATTATCCACAACAACCTGCTGTGTATATCTGTTTATAATGTTGCATATAAAGTTTATGCTTAATCTTTTGTTGTGCTCATCTTCATAAATATGTTTATTGACTGACAGTAGCTATACACACTGTACACATTCTTTTATCACATTCCTCTTTTACAATTGTAGTCTGGGTCTTATGGATTTAACATTTTGAATTTTGAATGAATTTACATTTTAATTGTACCTGACTCGATTATGTTACAGGCAAAATTTAATTGACACAGATAATGTCAAAGATGTTTGAGGTAAAATTTCCAAGATTTAGGCCAGACATTTTCAGAGAGAAAAAAAAGCAATAACCAAAAAGTGTTTTACCCCTTCACTGCTAGAATTGTGCAAAATGAAACAGTCACTTAACATAACTTTTATTGGAAGAAAAAAAAAGACCTTCTGGTTGTGTAAACGAAAGATAACACTTTGTTAAGCTTTATAAACAGAAACAGCTTAGCAAAGTTTCATCATGCCCCAGTGCTTATGATCGATGATCTCACAGTGCACAGAAGGTACAGTATATGGGCTTTGTTCACAAATATCGCAGAGAGAGAGAACGGTCATACAGTAATGAAACAGGTGAATAGCTATAAGGTCAGGCTTTGCAGAGAGGCAATTGCTTCAGTAACCTCCATGAAGTTGGCACCCCATATAATTAAATCATTACCAAATCTATACCATTCGTTTGTGCTGATTTGTTCTGCAAAAATGAACACTTGTGCTGGTTCGGTGTTTGAGATGTTATACATACAATATTTATTTTTTGACTGTGTGACTTCACTCTCCACCCCATATCATCCAAATCGCCCCGAACCGGTGTTGTTCGTCTGTGCTCGATTTGTGCTGTTAAAATTAATCTTGTATCTATTTCCCTTCCTTAGACATGACAGCTTGTGGGGCCTGGGTAGCTCAGTGGTAAAATACGCAGGCTACCACCCCTGGAGTTCGCTAGTGTGCTAGTTTGAATCGCAGGGCGTGCTGAGTGACTCCAGCCAGGCTTCCTAAGCAACCAAATTGGCCCGGTTGCTAGGGAGGGTAGAGTTACATGGGGTAACCTCTTCATGGTCGCTACAATGTGGTTCGTTCTCGGTGGGGCGCATGGTGAGATGAGCGTGGATGCCGCAGTGGATGGCGTGAAGCCTCCACATGCGCTATGTCTCCGTGGCAACGTGCTCAACAAGCCACATGACAAGATGCGTGGGTTGGCGGTCTCAGACGCGGAAGAAACTGGGATTCGCCACCCGGATTGAGGTGAATCACTACGCGACTACGAGGACTTAAAAAGCACATTGGGAATTGGGCATTCCAAATTAGGGAAAAAAAAAAAAAAAAAGGAAATAACAGCTTGTATTCGGGAGCAGTGATGTCACTTTCCAAGTCCAAATCGCTCTGAACCGGTGTCGTTCATTTGTGCTCGATTTGTGCCGTTAAAAGTAATATCATACCATATTCCTTTCTTTGTATTTAACAAGATAGCTTTTGGGAGCCGTGAAATTGCGCAGGCTAAACCGCATGTCAATCACTCTCACCCGTCTTCATCGTTTGTGCTCGCTTCTGGTTTGTGCCGTGTTTGGTATCGTTAAAGCATTAATTTTTTTGGCAAAGATTTATTCTTTCACCCCATCAATCTCAAACACATCTATCTTTCTCTGTCAGAAAATATCAGATTTGGTCTGATATTTAAACCAGGGATACAAACTACTCACCTTTCAGCTAAAATCACCTTTTCTGAAGCTAATTTGACCTAATTGTTTAGCAAAATTTCAAAATTGTCTTTATTATCTTAAACTTAAAAACTTTTACAAAATTGAAACAAAGTTATTCTAGCAACACTTAGCTAGATACATAAATATTTATTTTTTGACTGTGTGACGTCACTCTCCACCCCATATCATCCAAATCGCCCCGAACCGGTGTTGTTCATCTGTGCTCGATTTGTGCTGTTAAAATTAATCTTGTATCTATTTCCCTTCCTTAAAAATAACAGCTTGTGGGGCCTGGGTAGCTCAGTGGTAAAATAGTAAATGCTAGTAAATAAAATTAAGAACATATAAATATAAAATAAATATATCCAACACAACCAGTGTAGGACACTAAATTTGTTTCTCATAATCTTAAAACCTTTTAATCTAAAGGCTTATTCTCAAATGCTTGGGATTATTTCTGTAATCAAAAATAATTTGTGCCTAATTGTAGATGTCTATACAAACCTTTTATTTATTTAATAGTATTTTTTTTTAAAGAAAAGTAGCCAACAAATGTCCAGCATATGAAATCATTCAATACTGTTTAAAAAGCATCCCAGGATGCACCTGAAGTTGACTGAAAAAATGAACTGTGTGCAGAGCTGGAAAAGACAAAATGCTACACTGAAGAAGTTCAAACAGTCGATGTTTCTGATTTAATTTGTTTTTGTCACTGCATAATTTCCATACTTTTGTTACTTCTTAGTTTTGATGATGTTATACTCTAAAATCTAAAATGTGCAGTAACAAATAATAAAGAATAAGCAAGTGTGATCAGAAGTTCTAGTCTTCCACTGTTCACATTGAGCGTGTTTTGTGTCCGTCCGCGCTGTTTTGTAATTGATTTCAATGTAAACGTGCGCTGTCTTTGACGGCTTGTTTGTGTTTTTAGATGCCATATCAAATTAAAAAGAACCTAAACTGTTAAACATCTTGAGTTGAGTCACCTACGTTTTGCTCTTTCGTGGCGCTGCGTCAAGTTCATTGGTTGCTCGCACCAGTCAACAGTCCAATGGCATTATTTTTAACTCGATTCTCAATTGGTTAAAAAAAAAGAAAAGAAAAAGGAAAAAGTAAAGGAAAAGCAAAACAAAAAGGAAAAGCCATTGTAAAATGGATAAGGAAAAGCAACTGGCAAATGAATAAAAAAAAGCAATAGCCAAATACCTTTTTAAAATGCATTAAAAAGTGCATTTAAAAGACTCATTAATGTACTCATTTAATGTTACATTTAATGATATTTTAAACATGAAATAAATATGATTTATTAATGCACAATTTTATTGTTAAATATTTATCTTATACTATTCATTTATTTGTCAGGAACCATACAAAAAAAAAAAAAAATAAACATTAATCTCACAAAAGAAGAGATGCTTTGCACCGGATTTAGCTACTAGCTCATTTCCATCTGCAGTCCATGGGCAAGTAAATAAAATACTATAAATTAAAAACATGCAAATATATGTACATACAGTAAACAGTAAAATACTAACATCGTACAAAATTAATAATGACAAGTTTGAAGTTCTAAAAGCCAATTTTTTACATTTCTGGAGAACGTATAAAAATCTACACAAATTTTAAGATCATTGGGTAGCTTATTCCATTCTTTAATTGCCTTGTATGAAAAGGCAGATTGTGCAAATGCATAATTTCTTTTAGGAATCAGTAGATCTAGAAACCCTTGTCATCTGTTCTGAGCAAAGATGTACAAATCTTTTAAAAGGGGGAGGAGCAATGTTATGAACTATTTTAAAAACAAACCTAACATTTGAATAAACAATTAAATTTTAAAATCTTAATAACCTGTATTTACTTAATACACCGCAATGATGGTACAGCAAAGATCTCCTATCTAATACTTTTACAGCCTGTTTATAAATTGATATAATGGGCTTTAAAGTTATCGTTTGCTTGCGACCGACAAGAAATACAGTATTTAATACGGGAAAATATCATTGCATTCAAATAAACCCATATTTATTTTTTTATCAAATATAATTATATTTTTAAACGTGAATTAAATAAACACATTTAAATGCGTCTTTTTATTTGTCCATTTACAAATAGACTTATTTATTCAAGTTTTTATTTTCAAATTAATAGATTGATAATGTATTCCTTCATTCTTTTGTAAATGGCACTCCTGGGCTTCCATACAGTGTACGGTCATTTGGTTTCCGAGATTGCCCTCATGTGGTCAATATATTTTACTGCAATTCTGTATTACGCAAGTGCACGGACTATACTGTGCATAATATACGCAAGGGTCCCCAAACTTAAAATAAAATAAAAATACGGCCCTCCGAAATGTTTTGACCGACCCGCGGAACCATGGCTGTCACACTTTTTGACGCGAGACTTTTCATGCCTGTAAGACTGACAATAGCATGAGCCAATAGTACTGGACTGCAGGCTGTTAAGGAGTATATAATTGGTTTCACCCGCTGAACGAATATGCCCCTTTACTGAAGTTGGTGTCGGTCGTTTGAGTCTGAACGAGATGAAACGTCTCATTTCTGAAGGAACTGAACATATTGGTACACTTGTTCACGAACGAAATGCATGAATCAGTCATCATTAAGGAGGATCTGCAGAACAACTAAACGAGAGAAGGAGGCAAGTCGTTCCGTTCAACAAGAAAATGAGCCTGATGAATGATTAATAAAATTGAGTGATAAACAGCTTAATACAATGGCATACGCACTTTATTGAAACTCATAATTATTGTTTAGGCTAGTATTGTCTTTTTTGTATAGCTTGATTTAAAAAAGTCATGCTCAGCAGTTCACAATATGAGAGATATGCTTTGTTGTCATTTGTATGGAAATCCTTATGATCCTTAAACACTGCAGTGCTGAAGTCTCTTAGTAGAATTCCTGGGACGCAAACTGTAATAAAAAAAAAAACTAACTTTTCCGATCGTGAATAACTCTGCTTTTTCCTCGTTCAAAACATAAAAGACGATCATTTGGCGCCACCCACTGGCGCAAAAGCTTAATTTACAAAAATGGACAATGAACGACTCAATGAACTAATCTGAACGATTCTTTTTGTTGAACAGATTAAAAAGTGTTATCACTGAGTTTAATCAAAATCATCACCACTACGGAATAGAGTATTTATTACAACTTAATACTTATTAAAGTACCCCCCCCCCACGCCCCTTTTCATGTCTTGACATGCACATGTCAGTGAACAGAGTGTATTTTTTTTGTATGACAAAGTAGGCCTAACTTAAAGCAAACTGCTTAAAAATTATACCTACAATAAAGTAACCAATATTAAAATCGTGTTCTGTAAATGGATTTTAACTGTAAAATGAATCCATGTAATAAAAGCAGAAGAATAATCTCTGATACAAAAATACCTCAGGCTCAGTCTGGCCCCCATGAAAACCTGAGTGACTTGGTCCTGGCAGCAAAAAAAAAATTTGGGGACCCCTCTTATATGGCATATTTGTAAAGTTAAACGTCACACTCTGCTGTATGGTTTAACAACTACATTTGTCACCGTGTTGATGACTGTAGTGTTTTCTGGTCTTAAAAATGGTTAAGCATGAAAAATGTCTGTTGATCTGTCTGTGAAAAAGTAGTTAAGTTACCCTGTTCTAGAAAAGGTCATCTTCTAAAATGGATATTGTGGTTTAATGAACTAAAAAAAATAAAAAATAAATAAAAGTCAACGGCACAAATCAATAAATGTTGCAACTGTTAGTTATTGGTCAGTTGTGGTTTTCTGCTTGACTGCAGGTTTGAATAACGAACCACTAGATGGCAGCAATATACCATATGCTTGCTGTAAGACATTTCATTATATATTTTTTTATTTTGTGGAACAACGTCAACTATAAAGTTAATAAATTATGAAAGTTTCTATTCAATCCAGTCCTATGTCACTGAAATGAAGTGCTCCATTTGCTCCCACTATATAATGCTTTTTAGAGTAATCCTCATAATAGGCCTGTTTATGGTTCTGAACAAGTTAGAGGTTACTTAGAATTTCTTATAAGACACTGAGTAAAAGGTTACTGTGTTTAAAGAAACATACACTATGTAATTATGTATTAACATAAATTAAGATGACGGTGGAGTGGTAAATCGTAATTAGGCCTATAAATAACAAAATAGTCCGTAATTAAAAGTTATTATATTCCACAAGCGAATCCCAATGTGAAAATCCTATCAACATTCTTTGTCTATATATCTCTAACGGAATTAAAGTTTTGTAGCTAAGTCTGTAGCAGTCACATGGGTTTTTACCTTGGGCCCTTTTTAATAAGCTATTCAGCCTATTAAATACTGTCATCTAGTGGTTTTATAGCAGAGTGCAATGTTTTGACATGCTATTACAGAGATAGTTACTGGTCACACTGGTCAACATTTAGGTCACTCTCTTCACCACCCATTTTTTCTCTGTCTGAATAACTGTTTGGTGGACACTCATTACAATAATCAGAAAGAGCCCTTCACTGTACACTTCAAAAATCTGTTGTGTAGAAGTCAGACTCGTGGCCTTGTACTGTATCAGCAAGTACCTAAAAAAAAAAAAAAAAAAACAGCTGTGTTAAATAACTTTTTTTTAGATGTTCTTTCTTTAGCACAGATTGATACTGAGAAACATTGTTTAGCAATTCAAGGTTCTGAAACCTGTATCTCCAACTCCCTTAAACAGGATAAAACCGTCATAAAACCTCCAGTACGAAGAGAGACCAAAACAGGATGTTCTCCACGCAACAACTAAAAAGGCTAAATGTTTCACAAGCAGTCCTATTCCAGTTTTGCAGATCTAGTGCATTCTCTTCACCAACTACTGCTTCAGTCTTCTCTACAGGAAGTATAAATATGGAAGATGACATATTTTATAAGATTGTTGCCAACCCCCTGTGAATACATTGCTAACACAGTCAAAATGATTGATCAGGTATACAGACGAGCCCTGAAAGAATAGCCAGATCAACAGCGTGGTGCATATTCAACTAAAGTACTAGTAAGTGGGGTTTGTTTTTTAATAATTGCACTTATTTTAAGTTGGTCATATTAATAGCTAAGAACACACACACACACACACACACACAAATAAATAAACAAAACTGTTTCTGCATTTAGCATGTGTGATATGCCAAATATGATTTTGTCAACACAGTAAGATCTTCTGACAGTGGTGACAGACGTTTAATAGATGGAGCTGACAATCAGTGAGAGGCCATCCTCTAGTCTTAACTTATTTAAGTGAATAGTTGGTTTGTCAATTTTTCTAATAAATATTTGGCTCGTTTTTTTCTACTAGACCAATATTAGTTGACCAATATTATTTTATGGGAAAAAATAGCTAATTCATTCAGTGAATAGTAGATTCATTAATATTTATAATACATACTTGACACAATATTTTGTATCTGATCAATAATAGTTGACCAATATTTTGTGATGGGCAAGGGGGTAAAAATAGAAGCAGGAGGTTGCATCCAAATGTACAGTACTGTACATTTAGGCATGTACAAAAGTCTTAGGCACATATGATGTTTAACAAAAACATTTGTCTTAAGATGGTTATTTATATCTTCAGCTGTAGTGTGTAAATACACATTTTAGACTCCCAAACATTCCTTCTGCAAATAGAACAGAATAGAAGAACAGGGAGCCCTGCAACAGATGGCATGGCCCCACAAAGCCCCACACTGAACATCGTGTCTGTCTGAGATTACATATAGAGACAGAAGCAATTGAGACAGCCTAAATACATAGAAGAACTGTGGAAAATTCTCCAAGAAGCTTGGAACATCCTATCTGCCAACAACCAAGAAAAACTGTGTCCTTGTGTACCTAGGAGAATTGGTGCCGTTTTGAAGGCAAAGGTGGTCACACTGAATACTGATTTAGCTTTTTTTTATGTTTACTGGACGTTGTATGACATTAATTGATAAATGAAACTATTTATTTCATTATTTTTGAAGATATCCTCACTATGCAACATTTTTCACAAATGCCTAAAACTTTTGCACAGTACTGTATGTGGATACCTCAGAACATGTTTTACAGATTAAAGGAAGTTCACCCAAAAATGTAAATTCTCTCATCATTTACTCACCCTCATGCCAACCCAGATGTGTATGACTGTCTTTATTCTGCTAAACACAAAGATTTCTCTTAGAAGGATATCTCTGGTCTGGTCTTGCAATGACAAGTCGTTGCGCAAGTGAATGTGGCCAGAACTTTGAAGTTCCAAAAAGCACATAGAGGCTGCATAAAGGTAGGCTAATCCTGAAGCAATCCAATCAATTTTGGGTGTGAACAGACCAAAATATAACTCTTTTTTTTTTCACTATAAATCTTCAGCGGTCTCCTTGGTGATCATGATTTCAAGCTTGATTACACTTCCTATCGCCATCTAGCATCAAGCACTAGGAAGTGTAATCGAGCTTGAAATCATAATTGTGCAAAAAAACTGCAATGGCAAGATGTACCATGAAAAAGGAGTTACATTTTGGTCTGTTCTCACCCAAAACCGATTAGATCACTTCTGAAGACCTGGATTAAACCACTCGAGTCATATGGATTCATTTTAAGATGCATTTATGTGCTTTTTGGAGCTTCAAGGTTTTGTTCACCATTCACTTGCATTGTATGGACCTACAGAGCTGAAATATTCTTCTAAAAATCTTAAGTGTTCTGCAGAAGAAAGAAAGTCATACACATCTGATATGGCATGAGGGTGAGTACATTATGATTATAATTTTCATTTCTGGGTGAACTATTCCTTTAATGCAAAATTAATACAAATTAAAAATACAGCCCCAGTTTTGTAGCCCCAGTACTCAAGAATCGATGGTCTCACAAAATGAGCTATCTGATGAAGTGGGGTAATGTAAGCAGAATTGAAAAAGATAGCCAGGTTGCAGGTTGTTAGTGGTGACACGTCATAAGCTGTTCCTTTGCATCACTTTCAGCGTTTTAGCAGATGGAAACGATGTTCCTCAGTCCATCTGGTTCCAGCTGCCCTCTTAAAATAAACCCGCGTCTATTTGCAAAACCATTTTCATCCAAATATCAAACACAAATAATGAGTGTCACATAAAAAGTGTAACCTTTACTTCACTGCCATTCTCAAAAGGATAGTCCAAACATGTTCGTGCAAGTTCACGAATTTGTACGTATCGTCTTGATGACGTTATGTTTCACGCACATAAAAGATGTCCGTCGGTGTGAAAAAGAGAGACTGTGTGCCACAAACCGTGCGAATGCGATTTGGCTCTGCGCACACCGTGCACGCACTCTGCAATGCAATCCACACACACACACACACACAGTTGATGCACAGTACTGCTAGCAAGGGCGTTCAGACAACGAGTGAGACACACCCAGAGGAAAAATGGTCTCAACTAATGCGCAAGTACAATCAAAAGGGCTTGAGAATAGCCTGCTTGCGCGGGTTGGAGTAAATGGCCAGATCGAGAGAAGAAGATTGTTTTCCTGTTTTCTTCAAGGGCAAAATGTCCTGGTATATAGTGATTTCGAAATAACGTTATAAAACGACAGTGTCGCCAGTGAAATGCGCTCTCTCAACAAACAAGCCAGCCGGTGCACTTGTGAAAACAATCATGCGCCAAGCAGTTGCTTTTTCTAATGGCTAGCGGAGCGACACACAGACATGACATCAAATATAGGTAAAGTCTATTGCTTTTTGTTCGTTTTAAGAGTCAATAAATAGCATAATAATCATTTGAATGTGTTGTATTTTAAGAATCAAGATGGCGCCGAGCGCAGTCAGGTGACCATGTGTTTTTTTTTTTCCCTCGACACCAACAATAGTCAAAACGAGAAGCGGAAGTGAATGCTCCCCCTGAAATGTGATTGGCTGGTTTGAACTGTAGGAAAAAGCGTGGGCTCGTGGTTGGAGTGTGCGATGTGGCAGTCAAACGCATGTGACAGACTTGTTTTTAATAAGACCGGTGTGTACTGGTAACTGTAGCGAAGGGCTCGTGCGGCACTATCAAGAAGTTATTGTGATAAATAATCTATTGCAGCGATATTATCACATTACCACTACTCGTATTATAGATATTTTATCTCATAAGGTTATGTTTAGTTCATCCCCCACCCCCATAATATCATGCTTCATCAGTTTCATCTACCACAGTATTATTTACATATGAACATTTAAATAATACGGAATTTACAAATCAACCTAGTGTGCTGATCAGTCAAATGTCAACGGCTGAAAGTACCCTTGTTGTTACATGCGGCGTGCTATTCATACCCAGAACACGTGTTCATTCACTGTGTAAACTAAAAGAAGAGTAATAAAGATTTTGGTCGGTGGTTGCCACCGTGCATTCCCTCCTGAGCCGACTCTCTAAAGGGGGAGGGGTCGTGTTTTCCTCGTGTTCTTCCATCAGTCCAAAGTGACTCTGTATTACCCGCCAAGAAACTATTTGCTTGTAAAGACAGAAGGCAATAGTTTGCACTAAAGGTTTAGTGTTTACAGTCGTCGTCACATGACTGTTGCATATTATTCTAACCAGCACGTCGGTTAATTTTAAACTGTTTTGAAAGACATTATTTTTTTTATTTGCATTTCTATAAGTCTAAGTGTATATGAACAACTGAAAACAATACGAGCTATACACTTTTTTTAAGTCTCTGGCGCCTTCGACAGTTCGGTTGATTTTATCGCATAGATGTCACCCTAAAACAGATTCGCTGGATCAACCTAACTGTTCCTGTAGCCCCACCCAGTTTCTGATCGAGCTCTGATTGGTCGCCGCGCTGGTTGTATGCGTTTTCACAATTCAATCCGCCTCTCTAATTGGTCGCCGGTGACGACAATCCCACACCCAACTCCCACCCACTGAGGCATCAAGTTTGTGAGACTCGCAACAGCTAGTTTAAGAGGCTATAGCTGAATGTGCAGCAAAGACTCCCAAGTCTAACTGCGCTCTTTGGTTTAAATCACTCATTTAGAGGCCAGCAAAATGGATATGAAAAAGAGAATTCACCTGGAGTTGCGGAACCGAACGCCATCAGACGTAAGCATGTTTATTACCTCCCGAAGGATAGCGTTATATTAAAACTGTTGGTTAGAGTAGTTGTGCTGCGTGGATGGACAGCGGTAGATGTTGATGATGTCTTGAATGAAAAGTTTGCGGCGACTTTCTTACAAGCCTGGACCCTTGAATATTGCTATCTCGGTGTACCGCAATAGTTCTACTGATACTCTTCAACTTTCGATAGATCGTTTGATTGATGAAACTGT